>NC_090646.1:95878759-96236259 GCF_040937935.1 Hyperolius riggenbachi
AAAACGCGTTATCAACCAAGTGTCTGGTTCCTAATAAAAATGTTGCTATCATTTTGGGTTACCCCCTTCCTTATAGAGGTAAGGTAAATACTGTTTCTACGCCTATACACCAATTTCTTGGGGCACCTCCTCCCTCCCAACAAACAAGGTAGTGTAAGGAAATCCTGACAGCAGTGTCACTAGTCTCCCTGCTTCGTCAGAGGCCTCTGAGTAAGCGGGGAGACCCATGAAACGGCCGTCAGGTGCTCCTTAAACTTCCTTGTTTGCTGTAACTGAATTGTACCTGATGGCTTTATAGCATTGGAGAAACTTACTCTGCTGCCCAGTCCTGTTCTCTTGGATTGTCTTTCCTTTATGCACGAGTTTGGCTGTACTGTGTCCACAAACGTACCGCCGTGCCTATGCTGTAGCTAGGATTACTAACTCTGGTGTGCCCCACTGGTGCCCAACTCTGTTCTCTTGGATTGCTTTTACACGTTCTACTGCTGTGAGCATGGTGTATTTCCACCATCCATTCTTGAGCTCTGCCAATTAACGTTGAGTGCCAGCTACCCCTTTCTCTTTGCTTAAAGGCATGAAGAAAAGAGTAGCTGCGATGTTCCAGAGGGTTGTGAGCAGCAGCAGTACGGGCGAAGACAGGGGAAGCCTCTGGAGGAGTGAGAGGCTTCCCTCTACCTGGGTATCTGGTTTTTGTTGCAGTTTTCACTGCAGGCTTACTTCAAAATACATATGGTAACAGAACTGCATGAGGTGTTTTCTTACATACTTTGAAGTTCATTTCCTCAACCCCATTTGGAGATGGACTCCTGTATTTATTTGGTGCGTGGGAAGTAAAGTCAAGCCGGCCGGACCGCCTTAGAATCTGGACCGCCCTTCTTAGGCCGTGCTGTAAATGGTCGTGACATCTCCTTACTGCAGTTTTTCTTCTTCTGATGCACTGTAAACTCCCAGATAAGGATGTATTATTAATGTGGCTATTTTAATTATGCAGAGCCCAGGTGTAGAAGATACTAGACATGTCCAGATTTTCATATTTGTCATCAAACATTTATCGCTAGATTTGTTCAAAGACGCCACACACCCAGGGTGCTCTTTCCAGGCGGGCGGGCTCGGCGGGGCTTCTCACCAGGTGTTTGCTTCTGAAGTTTCTTCCTGAATTTATGTTCACAGAGACCACTTCATACAGCTTATACTGCTTTCATGTCTGAGTAATGTCTTCAAGGCTTGTTTCGTTAACAAACCGTCTTGGGCCCTTGCTTTGTTTTCTATTCCTCCAGAGGAGTTTGTCATTATTTTTTTGGGGGGGTAAATCGGGGTACATTGAAGGTATGCACTTGTTTTTTATTAGTTTTCTTGGGTTTGATGCACAAAGCTTTTCTCTCACCTTACTTGTTCACCTTAAAGGACAACTGAAAAGAGAGGAATATGGGGGCTGCCATATTTAGTTCCTTTTAATCAATACCAGTTGCCTGGCTGTCCTGCTGTTCCTCTGCCTCTAATACTTGTAGCCATAGACCCTGAACAAGCATATGCAGATCGCTTCAGGTTCCCTTTAAATTAGCATAGGCCTTGTTTGAGATACATTTGAAGCACTTGTCGGCTACATACAGTGGGTTGCAAAAGTATTCGGCCCCCTTGAAGTTTTCCACATTTTGTCATATTACTGCCACAAACATGAATCAATTTTATTGGCATTCCACATGAAAGACCAACACAAAGTGGTGTACACGTGAGAAGTGGAACGAAAATCATGATTCCAAACATTTTTTTTACAAACAAATAACTGCAAAGTGGTGTGTGCATAATTATTCGGTCCCCTTTGATCTGAGTGCAGTCAGTTGCCTATAGACATTGCCTGATGAGTGCTAATGACTAAATAGAGTGCACCTGTGTGTAATCTAATGTCAGTACAAATACAGCTGCTCTGTGAGGGCCTCAGAGGTTGTCTAAGAGAATATTGGGAGCAACAACACCGTGAAGTCCAAAGAACACACAAGACAGGTCAGGGATCAAGTTATTGAGAAATTTAAAGCAGGCTTAGGCTACAAAAAGATTTTCAAAGCCTTGAACATCCCACGGAGCACTGTTCAAGCGATCATTCAGAAATGGAAGGAGTATGGCACAACTGTAAACCTACCAAGACAAGGCCATCCACCTAAACTCACAGGCCGAACAAGGAGAGCGCTGATCAGAAATGCAGTCAAGAGGCCCATGGTGACTCTGGTCGAGCTGCAGAGATCTACAGCTCAGGTGGGGGAATCTATTCATAGGGAAACTATTAGTCATGCACTGTACAAAGTTGGCCTTTATGGAAGAGTGGCAAGAAGAAAGGCATTGTTAACAGAAAGCATAAGAAGTCCCGTTTGCAGTTTGCTACAAGCCATGTGGGGGACACAGCAACCATGTGGAAGAAGGTGCTCTGGTCAGATGAGACCAAAATGGACATTTTTGGCCAAAATGCAAAACGCTATGTGTGGCGGAAAACTAACACTGCACATCACTCTGAACACACCATCCCCACTGTCAAATTTGGTGGTGGCAGCATCATGCTCGGGGGGTGCATCTCTTCAGCAGGGACAGGGAAGCTGGTCAGAGTTGATGGGAAGATGGATGGAGCCAAATACAGGGAAAACTTGGAAGAAAACCTCTTGGAGACTGCAAAAGACTTGAGACTGGGGCGGAGGTTCACCTTCCAGCAGGGCAATGACCCTAAACATAAAGCCAGGGCAACAATGGAATGGTTTAAAACAAAACATATCCATGTGTTAGAATGGGCCAGTCAAAGTCCAGATCTAAATCCAATCGAGAATCTGTGGCAAGACCTGAAAACTGCTGTTCACAAACGCTGTCCATCTAATCTGACTGAGCTGGAGCTGTTTTGCAAAGAAGAATGGGCAAGGATTTCAGTCTCTAGATGTGCAAAGCTGGTAGAGACATACCCTAAAAGACTGGCAGCTGTAATTGCAGCAAACGGTGGTTCTACAAAGTATTGACTCAGGGGGCTGAATAATTACGCACACCCCACTTTGTAGTTATTTGTAAAAAATGTTTGGAATGATGTATGATTTTCGATCCACTTCTCACATGTACACCACTTTGTATTGGTCTTTCACGTGGAATTCCAATAAAATTGCTGCATGTTTGTGGCAGTAATGTGACAAAATGTGGAAAACTTCAAGGGGGCCGAATACTTTTGCAACCCACTGTAAAATGGCCTGACGGTCCAGATTTGTGTGAAACCTGTGGTCTATGCAATGGATGAGTTGCAGATATGATTGGATCATGCTTTTCTATGCTCAGCTACCATCCAATGTCTATAGACCGTTTTTTACTTCAGGTGGACCTGAACTCTTGCACAGGAAAACATAGAGAAATGTAACCTATATGTATTTAGAGAGTTTAGCCTGTCTAATTCCCCCTCATCTATTAATAATCACAAGTTAATTTTATCTCACAGCTTTGTCAGCTTTCTGCCTCGACAGAGCAGCTAATGTGCAAATACATGATATTAACCCTATGTCTGCTTCCATGAAAGCAGGAAGTAGACACATTGCAGATTTATTGCAGGATTTGTATCAGCTCTAACAAATAAATGTTTTTTTCTTTAAAGGTTATTATACTGTTGCTTATTATTATTATTTATTGTATTTATAAAGCACCAACATATTACGCAGCGCTAAACATTCATTTAGGTTACATTATTGCTTATTTTTTAGAGAGGAAGTTGTGAGTTCAGGTCCGCTTTCAGGGAGATGGCGATGCCGTCGTAGAGAACTTACAAAACTATAAACCCAAACATAGGCGCCAATGTACATATAGATCGCATCTGCTTGTTCATGTTTTCTTTTATAGTTGTGGGAGAGGCTGCCCTTTAAATCTGCTCTGTGCCATTTGCAGGATCGCTTGGAGAGCGGAGTGATTGGCAGGCTGGTAAACTTGCAGACATGTTTTTCTTTTCATACCTACAGCGGCATTCAGGAAACTGACAGCTGCTCCCAGGACTTGCTTTATGTTTCGCTTGATAAGGACGCCAGTGTTGCCTTACGAGCAATAGAAAAGACAGATAAAGTCGCTACAATATAAACCGTACAATGGAGGCTGGTTATCTGCTAGATTGCATTACTTACAACATGTATGTCATGATTGCAGCTGTCGCTGGGCGCTGGAAAGTCAGATCAGTGCGATGGCACAACTGTAATGATTGCATGCCAGTCCTCACCCCTCAGTAGGATGTACTGATTTCCATACTCTGCTTACCTCAACTGACAAATCTGCAGTAGGTACTCCAAACTGCCACTAGTAGGAGCTGTTTAGCTTGTAGCCTCAATTCACTAAGCTTAACTCCTGTCTTTAAAGAAAACCTGAACTGAAAATTAAAAGTCAAAATAAGCATACACAAGTCATACTTACCTTACATGTAGTCTACCCCTCAGTATCTTTCTCCTGTCCCGCGTCCTGTTTGTTCACTGTGATCAAGGGAATTTTCCGTCCTCCATTTTGAAAATGGCCATTACCCATAACAGCTTTCTGGTCAGCACACAGTTAAACTGTAACATCGCCCACTTGAGCCATAGGGAGACATGGACATTACCGGGTACATCAGTTTTCCTCTCAGCTATAACTGACAGCAACTGATATTTTACTGACAGCAACTGATATATTTCAGATCTGACAAAATATTGTCAGAACTGGAAGGGATTATTGTCAGAAGAAAATGGTGAGCTTCTGAGAGGAACTGATGGCAAGGTAACTATGTAATGTTCATTTGAAGTTACCTCGTGTTTATTTTAAATATTTTTACTCAGTACAGGTTCTCTTTAATAACTCTTCTGAGCTGTTTTACAGTTATCACCATGGTGATATAATTGTGACAACTGTAAAACAGCTCAGAAGAGTTATTAAAGACAGGAGTTAAGCTTAATGAATTGAGGCCTAGTCAGGCTGTTGGACCACTATCATAAAATACTGTAAAATTTAAAGGGAACCTGGACTGAAAATAAACTTATGATATAATGAATTGTATGTGTAGCACAGTTAATAAATAAAATACATTTATTTATAACATTGCATTATACTGTCATAGTTAAAGTTTAAAATCTACACTCTGCCTTTTAAGCTGTAAAAGTAGAATGAATGGCCCTTTGAACCTTCCTGCAGTAACCCCCATTCTCAAGATGTTTCTCTCTGTTTCTTGGCTGTTTGAAGTAAACCTTAAATGAAGAAATAGAAAAGAATTATACATACCTGGGGCTTCCTCCAGCTCCCTTCAGGCTAATCGGTCCCTCGCTGTCCTTCTCCGTTGTCTGGATCATCCAGTAGATGCCTTGTTATCCTTGCCATTCGGGGCCACTCAGCACAGGCACAGTCCAGCTAGGCGTGAGCTCCCCTGTCACAGCTGGGTGTGTTCTGTGCCAGTGCAATAGTACTGTAGGTGCAAAAGGCTCCCAGCAGCAGGAGCGCAATGGGCACAGTGCGCGCACCTGGGCTGCGTATGCGCAATACGTCCTGACTAGCGAAAATAACAGGGCATCTACTGGACAATCCAGACAGCGGAGGAGGACAGCGAGGGACCGCTTAGCCTTAAGGGGGGTGGAGGAAGCCCCAGGTATGTATATATTTTTTTTTATTTCCTTATCTCAGGTTTACTTTAAAGCGGATCTAAGGTGAAAAACTAACTATAAACAAATTACTTGTCTATGTACAGTATCTTATCTAAAGTTTAGATAGTTTACACAGCAAATCTAGCAAAAAAGTATTTGGCTCGAGGAATGCCCTATAAACTACAGTATGTGTAAGGGACACAATTATGCAATGAGTAAAAGTTTATCTCGGATCCACTTTAAGCTTTTATTTGCCCTTCAGAAAACAGGAATAAAGCCTCATCTACACGATACAATTTTTTGTGCGATTTGATTCAATCCGATATGTCCGATCGGGATTCGATTTGCCATAGCAAAACAATGGCAAATTGAATCAAATCCCGATCGGATATGTCAGATTGAATCGAATCGATGAATCGTAACGAATCGCACAAAAAATGATATCGTGTAGATGGGGCTTAACTTCCACAAGCTGTCACAGGCTCAGAGAAACAATTTTGCATAGATAACAACTCAACTTTTTAACTTTTCCTTGACTGGAAAACAACATTTTTTTTACATAATTGCTTAGTAGGGATAGTATGATATGTGTATCTTAACATGTCACTTCAGGTTCACTTTAAAGCAAATCTGTAATTGTAAAAAAAAAAAAAAAAAATACATTTAGATTCTTACCGACAAGTAGAGGGAAGACTGTGGATAGTCCATAGGCTTCCCGAGCCATCCAAGACCCCACCATTGCTGCGCAGGGTCCCTCTGAATAATTCCGACAAGAGCTTGGGGGATTTGTTCTCATGGCCACGCCCCCTCCGTGTCTGCAAACAAATAGGGAGTGCGGCTACCTATACTGGAGGGAAAGGAGGGAGGAGTCATCTGGCTACCTATACAGAAGGGGGGTGGCTGGTGACAGTGGCCTAGGGCGGTAAAGAGTACAAATCTGGCCCTGACTGGACTATCCAGTGTCTTCCCTCTACTTTGGTAAGTATTTAACTTTACGTTACAGATTTGCTTTAACTTACATGGATACACATACATGTTATATACAGTATATATTTTTTAGTTATATACAGTGGAGGAAATAATTATTTGACCCCTCACTGATTTTGTAAGTTTGTCCAATGACAAAGAAATGAAATGTCTCAGAACAGTATCATTTCAATGGTAGGTTTATTTTAACAGTGGCAGATAGCACATCAAAGGGAAAATCGAAAAAAATAACCTTAAAGAGGAGCTGTTAGGTATAAGGTCTCAGAGAAAATAAACACATATATCAGTAGCTAAAGATTGGCTGTACTTACATTACATATGCATTTCACTGTCCACGTTTGGATTTCACAGAATTTGTATATAGTATATGCAGAGATAGATGCTCCTGACAGCTCATGGCAGGCTCCATGTTTTTCTGTCAAATGTGTTGTCATGTCCTGCCTGCTTCCTGATCACAGATAAGCTCCTACTTGAACAACACAGTGTGCAGTGAATATTAATGAGCCATGTGGCTAGGAACAATAGCTGACTCCTGCAGAGTACTCTGCCCCGAGATTTATCAGTGCTACGTGCTGGACTGATTACAAGCTTCTGTAACGTCTCATTAGCAGCCGAGGGGAGGGCCCCAGAATGCTTTGCAGTTTAGTATGCGGCTTGCGTCTTTATGGGTCTATAACAGACTTGCTGATAAGCACACATCAAAGGTAACTGAGATTTTTATCTTCACTAATGGCTTTTGAGCTTCCTTCTAAACTGTTTAACACAGGAGAATAGAGGTTTAAATTAGCTTCTGCAGCCTGACAGTTACTCTTTAAGTAAAAGATAGCAAGTGATTTGCATTTCATTGAGTGAAATAAGTTTTTGAACCCTCTAACAATAAAAGACTTAATACTTAGTGGAAAAACCCTTGTTTGCAAGCACAGAGGTCAAACGTTTCTTGTAATTGATGACCAAGTTTGCACACATTTTAGGAGGAATGTTGGTCTACTCCTCTTTGCAGATCATCTCTAAATCCCTAAGGTTTCGAGGCTGTCTTTGTGCAACTCTGAGCTTGAGCTCCCTCCATAGGTTTTCTATTGGATTAAGGTCCGGAGACTGACTAGGCCACTCCATGACCTTAATGTGCTTCTTCTTGAGCCACTCCTTTGTTGCCTTTGCTGTATGTTTTGGGTCATTGTCGTGCTGGAACACCCATCCACGACCCATTTTCAGTTTCCTGGCAGAGGGAAGGAGGTTGTCGTTCAGGATTTCACGATACATGGCTCCGTCCATTTTCCCGTTAATGCGATTAAGTTGTCCTGTGCCCTTAGCAGAAAAACACCCCCAAAGCAAAATGTTTCCACCCCCATGCTTGACGGTGGGGACGGTGCTTTGGGGGTCATAGGCAGCATTTTTCTTCCTCCAAACACAGCGAGTTGAGTTAATGCCAAAGAGCTCTATTTTGGTCTCATCAGACCACAGCACCTTCTCCCAGTCACTCACCGAATCATTCAGGTGTTCATTGGCAAACTTCAGACGGGCCAGCACATGTGCCTTCTTGAGCAGGGGGACCTTGCGAGCCCTGCAGGATTTTAATCCATTGCGGTGTAATGTGTTTCCAATGGTTTTCTTAGTGACTGTGGTCCCTGCTAATTTGAGGTAATTCACTAACTCCTCCCGTGTAGTTCTAGGATGCTTTTTCACCTTTCTCAGAACCATTGACACCCCACGAGGTGAGATCTTGCGTGGAGCCCCGGAGCGAGGTCGATTGATGGTCATTTTCTGCTCCTTCCATTTTCGAACAATCGCACCAACAGTTGTCACCTTCTCTCCCAGCTTCTTGCTAATGGTTTTGTAGCCCATTCCAGCCTTGTGCAGGTCTACAATTTTGTCTCTGACATCCTTGGACAGCTCTTTGGTCTTTCCTATGTTGGAGAGTTTGGAGTCTGCTTGATTGATTGATTCTGTGGACAGGTGTCTTTTATACAGGTGACTAGTTAAGACAGGTGTCCTTAATGAGGGTGACTAATTGAGTAGAAGTGTCTAACCACTCTGTGGGAGGCAGAACTCTTTATGGTTGGTAGGGGTTCAAAAACTTATTTCACTCAGTGAAATGCAAATCAGTTGCTATCTTTTATTTAAGGTTATTTTTTCGATTTTCCTTTTGATGTGCTATCTGCCACTGTTAAAATAAACCTATATAAGTCCAAGAATACAATGTATTTAACTTTTTTTTTACTGTGTAGCTGTCCTTTACAGAAGGTAGTATTAATAAGACATTTTAGACCTCTTACCAACAGGTTTTGGACTAGTCCACCTCCTTATGGAGAGTTCTTAAATTGAACTTGAAATTGGTTTAACCCTTTAGCAGCCAATTTATTTAGAGGCCTGCAAGTGCTCCAGGCCAATTTATTTTTGCACATTCCCTTGCTTCTAATTAGTACTGCTGTAAATGTGTATGTATGGGCACTTGTCACTAGGGGGCAGTGTGCGACACTAACAGAGGACTTCTGCTTTCAGTTTCTATATTTTCTGCTATCAGAGAGAGATCAAAACAGTCCAAGAATTTACAGCACAACCAGTTCTGCCGGCCGAGGTTAAAAGCAGTGTACTTATCTCAAATGAGATAACTTCATTGCAGCTGCTAAGGGATTAAATAAAAAACTGAAATATTCACATAGGTAGTGGGAGGTCCAGAGGCTACCTGGATCCTTTTACACCCACTGATCCAGCAAAGAGTCCCCAGTTAGAGTCCAATAGGTTTCTTCCAGCCACATCACTTTTTTCCTCCATACATGAACACTTTGTTTTATTGGGCCTGGACACACCTTACTCGTGCATGTCTAGCCAGGGCATGCGTCCTCAGCTGGAAGCATGGCTGACAGCAACTTATTTGACAAGCGTGACTTAACGATGGGGAGTGAGAGGATCATCCACAGGCTTCCCAATACTGAGGTAAGTGCCTAACACTTTATTTGAAACCACTTCAGTTGTATTTTCAGGTTGCCTTTATTTTCAGAAGCACTCCCTGACTGGCAGTGACGCAGTTCAGCCACCAGAATAGTGTGCTGTATCTTTTGTGAGGTCGATTACCTCAGAAGCAGTTTAGTAGATCATCTTACTTGCCCCCCCAGTGGCCTCTCAAATGTTCCTTTCTCCTCCAGGTGTCGCCCAACCACGGTCTACATGCAGTCGGATTCATTGTGGCTTTCATTCTGTCTTTCCTGATCATATGTGGAGTTTTGCTTCTTCTTTATTACATCCAAAAAATCAAGCCAGGCCGCTCAGTAAGTACAGATCACATCAGACAGGTTTGGATGTCTGCTTCATGTAAAACAAAAGTGTTTTTGGACAATGTTTCTTTTTCTCTTTCTTCAATCTGCAAATTCATTTTTGTATATTTCATGTCAAGGCTTTTTTTTACAGATACATTTGAACCTATAATCTTCAGTCTACAAGGATTTATATCTATGTAACATTTCATTCACTTTATTACATACTCTACACTATATTGGCTTTCTGATTGTCCTTGCTTTCTGTTATAAAGTTTTCCTTTACCTTCGTCCAGGGGTTTCAAACTAAAATGCAAAGAGGCCAAAATTGAACACTGCGACCACGTTACAGGCCAACCTCAATGTCTAGTGGCCATCTCCCTCCCCTATACAGTTCCCTGCTGTCTAGTAGCCCTCCACCCTCCCCTTTACAGTTCCTTAGTGTCTAATGGCCCTCCACCTCCCCTATACAGTTCCCTGATGTTCAGTGGTCCTCCCACCCCTAGATAGATGAAGAGGAGGCAGGCACCACCAAGTAAAAGCTCTTTTAGTTTATTGGCAAGATAACAACATGCAATGATGGCTTGACGGTGATAGCCCGCTGTTTTTGGCCTTCTGCCTGTTATCATGCCATGCAGTCAAACTGGTAAATGGTCATTTTTTTTAGGTTCACTTTAAGATTTGTGGACACCTGTATTGGCTGCTGCCCATTGAGATTGGATGCGATCTCTAGGGCGACAGCTCAGTGACCCACTGCATCACTGTAATGCTGGGGAGGCATACTCTGAGTCAGCGTGTGTGCTCCAGACTATGTAGCTGGGTAACAGAAGAGGCTCCACAGATGGACACAGGAGTAATGAACAAGGGAGAAAGATTGCCCAGAGAAACTGCAGCTCTGGGCCGCCTATCAGGCTAGATGCTATGTGATACAATACACAACAGACGTAGTCTGTAACAGGCTAGGGTCATACACGATAAATCAGATGGCAGTAATACAGAAGGGCTATGCAAATTCGTAGTCAAGAGGCAGGCAAGGGTCGGAACACAAAACAATATACAATATTACAATAATACAAAACTGACTGACTAGAGTACATATATATCGTGCTGATGCGCAATATATTAAATGTAGCTCTCAAATAACTCACTAGCTAAAGCACAAGTAATGACAATTAACAAGACAGTCAACAGACAGACGGAATGCTCAGCCAATCTAGTAGCTGTTTCAGTGACAGCAACATTCACACTGAGATAGACAAGACTAACAGGTAGGAGCGTAACTAATGGCAACCGCTGCTATAGTTCGTCCTCAAGAACAAGGCTAGAAGGAATAATACTACCAGTCACCAACGTGGTGCTGGCAGAATTCAAACTATCAGGATCAGAAGGACTTTACTGACCCCCGCAGGTCAGCAAACGTCCAGCAGACATGAAAATACAGAGCAAGGCATTATACATTTTTACAATAACAACTTTCACAGCATAGACCCAACAACAACTCAGAGAGCTGAATGCTATGTCGGGCAGGGTCTGAAATGGGAGGCAGACTTTTATGTCGGCATCAGCCAATGGATGCAGGCATGCAAATTCCCACACAGCTGAATGGTAATTACGCAATCCTGAGCCAGCTTGATCACAAGCTGTCAGCTGAAAGACTCTCATAACAAATACATGCAATACTATGCAACAACATGCCTGTAGGAAATCCAGGGATATCTGGCTGCAGTTCAACTGCAGCAAGCAAAGGGAAGAGTTATGACAGCATCCTGAGCTGCTCTGAACTGCAGAGTGACTGCAAATGACAATGGCCTCAATTCACTAAGATCATGCTGGAGATAATAAGGCAAGAGAAAACTTACCTCCATACAGTGAGAGAGTTATCTTATCTCTTCATTCCTTATGTTACCTCCTCTGTAGTTAATTTACCTCCTCTGTAGTTAAGTTACCTCCTCTGTAGTTATTTTCACACGCAGTTAATGAACAGCCTGTCTTTAACTCTGGAGTTATTTTAAGGATTAAAGAGTTAACTTAAAGACAGAAGAGTTAACTTTGGGTTTGCTTGAGGTAAAATGTTTCCTGAATACTACATGCCTTATCACCATGGTAACAACTCTAAAAGAGTTATTAAAGACAGGAGATAAGCTTAGTGAATTGAGGCCATAGAGACTTATTGCGAATCCACAACTGAATGCAAGCAGATAAGTCATAACTGCCTGGTTGCAGTCCCACCGCAACCGACAGAACATGCTACAGGAGAGATTGTGACGATCGCTATGTTGTTGCCAAGCAATGCACCTGCACAGCACTGGGGTCAGACTGCACCTTAACAATCGCATACAGTTGCACAGGAAGTGGATAATAGTGCACTACATGCCCAACTAGTGAGGAAGTATAGCATATATGGTCTAGTTTTAACTGGGACGAGCCAAATAATGTACAGCAAAGTCTCCTGTATCCATCACCTGCAGGAATTGCCTGATGCCGGATACATGTGCTTGCCGGTTGCCGAAATAGCATAAAACCTCCCTCTGAACTACTTACTGAGGCTCCAGCGATGTCTGTCAGTCTCCCTCTATCTCCCTGCAGGCTCGTAGCGGCTTTCCGGCTTCCCCAGTGCACAGAAGCCACAGTGTCAGCTGACCTGCATCAGATCATGTGACACTCCGGCTTCTATACAGATGCCGGAAGCCGTTAGGAGACTGCGGGGAGAAAGAGGGAGACTGCCAGACATCGCTGGAGCCTCGGTAAGTATTTAAAAGCCTGCCAGCAGCCACAGAAAGCCCCCCAAAAGAGGTCCCCGTTATCCCCTCAGGCATGCCGATTAGTTGAGACATCCGGTAGCCTGAATTCCGAATAATGTGGACTTTGCTGTATTTTGAGGTGTTTTAAAACTGTAGCACTTGTTATGTGAAAATTAGAAGGGGTGAAACACTAAAACATTTGTAATGTTTGTGTTTGTCCCTAATTTTCCCTGGTAAAATGCTTGTAAAGTTAATTATTGGAAAAAAATCTTACAGATAAAACCTAGATTTTTCTTAAAAAAAGAAAACAAAAAGTTAATAAAAAAATAGATGCATCACTTTAATGACATAATTATGAAGTAATAAAATGTTATGAATGTTATGCTGTATCAATAGCGACACAGCCAAAACACCAAAATTGTCAGGACTCTCTCAAGGGGGTAAAAACTCAGGAGTGCGAAGTGGTTAAATATACTGATAACCATCATGAGTTCTGCTATTGGCATAATAAACTCACATCTGTAACTTACATTATCTAGGACAGTAATGTGCTGCGAATGCACTGCAGTGCCATTGCTACATGACCCATGTCCCTCACAGCTGAGCCCCTCTTCTGTCCTGTCCACTCTGAAATCACAGCAGAAAGTGCCCATCCTTCCTCTTGGATGCTGCAGCCACTGAAAGACAAATGGTCCTAATACATACAGCAGTGGCTCTTCCAGACCCCCCCCCCCCCCCCTTCCTGGGAGAAACAGGGTCCAGAATGTTTTCTAATGTCTAATCTGTGTGTTGCACAAATGACGGCTTCCTCTTTCCAACGCCTGCGGCTGCAGCTCTCATCTCTGCCTATTTGTGGCCAGTATGTGATATTGTGCTTTGTGACGGCCGCTGGCTCCGCATTATATCCTCCTATTTCACGCTGATCCAATAATGGCTTATTTTGATTTGATAAGAATTGTATTATAATCACAAAATGAGCAACACATTTTTTGTTTACAAGAGCAATTTTCCAGCTGCCTGTAATGTCAGCATTAGACTAGAATGAAGCTGTAATGAAAAAGGAGGATCTTGTTTTTTGTTTTTTTTTAAATGAGGTCCTTAAATCACTAAGTAAAACCAATCTAAGCAGACCCATTGGTTATTAACCGGAGTCTTCTGTCCTGACCCTTTTGCCATGCTGTGCAGCTCCATACAGAGAAAAGTGCACAAGTACTTATCTTCCTGGAAAAAAGCAATCCCTGATCAGGGCTGAGGCTGCCAATCCAAATTTATTTTGTTGTCCTCTGTTCTTAATAAGTATAGCAGAAAGTTTGTACAGATACACAGCCATAATATTACCCAGAGATCGATTGACCACTTCCCAACCACATGGGTTTTTTTTCCCTTAAAAACCAGAGCAGCTTTTACATCACTCTCCTCCCATTCATTCACCAATAACTTTATTGTTACTTATCACAACGAAATTAAATAATCTTTATGTTGTTTTATTGGCCACAAATTCGGCTTTCTTTGGGTGGTACTTTTTGCTAAGAATTATTTTATTTTATATGCATTTTAAAAGGGAATGATAAGAAAACAAATGAAAAAAACCCAAAACATTATTTCTCAGGTTTCAGCCATTATGCTACGATAGATAAAAATCCACCAGTTTTATTTGCTCATTAGTCCCGGTTATTACAACATTTAAATTGTATCCATAGTACAATGTATGGCGATAATATTTTATCTGGAAATAAAGGTGTTTTTTTTCCAATTACTGTTTTGTTTTGGTTTTTTATACTATATTAATAAATACAAGCCTTTATTTAAAAAAATAACAGTAATATGCCCTTATGACATGCATATTAAAAAAAAGTCCCTAAAGTAACTACGTTTGTTTGTTTGTTTTTTGTTATATCATATTTTTTTTATTTCAAGTGTTTTATTTTGGTAGCTATGGGGTAGGGGTAAAAAATGTATTTATTTTTCTATAGAATAGTGTATGTGGGTTCATTTTGACTTTTTGGCCACAAGATGGCACTACACTTACTTCTTGAGTATTGTAAACAGTTCACGAGAAGTTTTACGTGTGTCTGTTTACGTTTTACTCTTGTTAATGAATGCCAGTGTCTTGCTGAGGCCGGCTTTAATTCATCACAGGCACTGTAATAGGGTTTGGGAACAAGCTCACCTGACCTGTTGCTGCAACTCCTGGCCTCACCCATCGACACCCCCGCCTAGCACCAGGCAGTCAGGTGGTGATGGTGGATAAGGTCAGGAGTTGAGGCAGTGGGATAGGTGAGATTTTCTCAGGGCTGTGGAGTCGAGAAGTCGGAGTCAGAATTTTGGGAACCTGGAGTCAGAGGTTTCAATAAACTGAGGAGTCTGAATCGGATGATTTTTGAACCAAATCCATAGCCTTTGTAAAAATTAGACTAAAGTGTCAGAGTCGAGGAGTCGGAGCAATTTTGGGTATCTGGAGTCGGTGGTTTCATAAACTAAGGAGTCAGATTATATTTTTACCGACTCCACGGTCCTGGATTTTATACTGCACAGGCACCAGGCGCATTTTCAATTGGGGGTAGGGGGTGTTCCTAGCCTGATTCCTCATAGATTTCATGCAAAATCTATTGAGACTCAGCCTGCTGTGGGTGGGCAGGCAACAGATCTCTCTTCAATTAACCTGTCCATACATCGCTAGATACAGTATATGGGCACCTTAAGTGGAGGACAATCAATTTAATAGTGTTTAGTTCCACTTTAGTAACAGTAGAGTGTGTTGGGATTTACATTTTTCTCTTCTGTCATGTGCCTCCTGTTTAGGGAAAATCAAGTCAGAATAATGGAGAGCTGAAAAAAGAATTGCCAGCCAAAGCAGTAGATGGTGCTGCAGAAGACTTGGGCACCACCGACCGCTGGCTCGACATAATCGCTTTTGAGGAACCGGACAAAATGCTACAAGCTTTAGATGAGTAAGTGTTTGTTGTTGTTGTATTATTTCCTCTTATATTTTTGCCTCACATCGGCTCTCGTCAGCAAAGTGGCCAGATTTCACAAGTATAATTAGCCCTCTTGGGGCAGAGCAGGGTTCTTTGTAGATGCATTGATCAGCAGTGGAACCTCAGCTCATGGAATGAAAGCTGTTGTTGGGAAATTAATTTTCAGAGAACGGAGGCAAAAAAACCCGACTCATCTTCTGCAGGAATCCGCACGGGACACCTGTTCTGCATGAATTCTTTAACAGCTACAAATGGCTTTTTGAGGATTTCATCCCAGCTGATGCATATCCACCTGTGAAGCCTTCTCGTCTCTTGTGTCTACAGAGAGGGAAGATGGATTAAGCTTTGCAGGAAAGGACTAATAGGCACTCATGAATGTTTAGTCAACAAGCCTTCTTTTCCACTACTTACTGGCAGTTAACCCTTTCATAGTGTCAGGAATGAAGTGGATTCAAGTTAGAAACCTTCACTGCATATTGTGAGAATTGGACTACTTACATAGGCTGATTTATTAATCAGCAAGACAGGTCCTCGCTCCTCTTTTTAGCATAGCCACGCACTGATGCATGTCATGTGACCTGCAGGGACAGAAACCGTAAGGAGATAGGCCCATGGCTTCACTAAAAAGAGAGTAGTGAGGACTTGCTCTGCTGCTGGAAGTAGATAAGGTGTCACACTCTGCTGCTGATACTCTGCTACATCTGGGGAGGAAGGGAGGGATGAGCACAGGGTATACTTCTGGGGAGGGGGGGGGGGGGGCTTACTTGTAGGATTTTGCTGGAGGTCTGGTACAGAAATGGATCAAGGTGAAGTGGGGCCCTGGGCAAGGTAGCAGTTTTTGCCCACCATTGATGTTCACCTGGCTGTCTTAATATGCTTAATATGCTTTCTCCAACTGCCTAGGTTTGCCTTGTGGATCAATCAGCTCTGGTCTGGTAAATTCTAGTTATGTCCCTGAACAAATGATAAATATTTTTCTGGAAGAGTTATGTTCCAGCCTAACTTTCATTGTTCTGCCTCATTTTTGGTTTTCTTACAAAAGTTTTCATACAAAAGCGTACCTTGAGTGGCCTGCGACATAGAGAGTTGTTCACAATGGCTGGTAAAATCTGTGTGCTTTTTAAATTACGTGATTTGCCTCACGCACGCTATGTGTGCATTACTTGTGTAACGCGTGCTGCACAAATAGCGCAACATGCGTTATTCTAGCAATACACCCGTTGTGGATCTAATGCAATTCTGTATGTGTACTTAAAGTGTAACTGTCAGGCATAAAATCAATTCTTTATTTTAATACCAGGCAATCCAAAATTTAAAAATCACTCTTACTTTTCTTCTCCGTAAAACATCATTCCTCAGTTTCCCAGGCTCTTATTTGGTACATCTTCTGTACAAACGAAGTTGCAGGGCATGCTGGGGTTTATTTATTTTTTTTACTTTCCCCTCAGACATAACTAATGCAGCCTGATTGACTGAAGCTTTTTTGCCTCTCGTTTTCCCCTCCCACACCTCTGTTCCTCTCTGATTAGCCAATATTTTTCATGCTGACACAATGCACTTTCTACTGAAGAGCTATTATTATTATTATTATTATTATTTATTAGATTTATATAGCGCCAACATATTACGCAGCGCTGTACAATAAATAGGATTACAGACAATGATAACAGGTTTGACAGAACAATACAGGTAACAGACCATAGATATAACAATACAGGTAATAGCAATAAGATACACAACACAATGCAGATAATAGTACAATGCCAGATCATAAACTGGAATGGTAGTGGTAAAAACTTACCAGTTCCAAATTCTGGGTAAAGTGCACACAGTCATGTATGATACACAAGGGGAGAGGGCCCTGCCAAAGGCTTACAATCTAGAGGGAGGGGCTGGTGACACAAAAGGAGGGGGTGCATCAAGAAGTTATGGGCAGAAAGGATTAGGGTAGTGTTGAGTTGATGTAGGCCTCCTTGAAGAAGTGAGTTTTGAGTGCTTTTTTGAAGGTGGGAGCGAGCCTGATAGGCAGTGGGAGAGAGTTCTACAGGATAGGGGCAGCTCTAGTGAAGTCCTGCAGTCTGGCATGGGAGTGCGAGATGCGTGGGGTGGTTAAGAGAAGGTCGTTGGAGGAGCGAAGTGGGCGGCCAGGTGTATATATGCTGACCAGATCAGAGATGTAGGTTGGGCAGGACTTGTGTATGGATTTGTATGCCAAACATAGGATCTTGAAGCTGATTCTGAAGTGAATTGGAAGCCAATGAAGCGATTTGCGTAGGGGAGGTGTGGAGACAGAGCGGTGGGAGGAGTAGATGAGTCTGGCTGCTGCGTTCATGATGGATTTTAGGGGGGCGATGCGGTTTTGAGGAAGGCCTGACAAGAGGGAGTTGCAGTAGTCCAGGCGGGAGATGATGAGGGCATGGACAAGGAGTTTGGTAGTGTCTGGGGTCAGGAAAGGCCGGATCTTGGAGATGTTGCGTAAGTGGAAATAGCAGGCTCTAGCTACAGTTTGGATGTGGGTGGTGAAGGAGAGGGCCGAGTCTAGGATGACACCCAGGCAGCGGGCTTGTGTGGTTGGATGAATGATTGTGCCATTGACAGTGACATAGAGGTCAGTGGGGGGTGAAGCAGCACGGGGCGGGAAGATTAGGAGCTCAGTCTTATCCAGGTTTAATTTTAGGAACCTGGCAGACATCCACGATGAAATAGCTAAGAGACCAGAGGACACCTTCTCCATGGTGGTGGTGGAGAGGTCAGTGGTATGGAGGTAAATCTGGGTGTCATCTGCATATAGGTGATAGTTGAAACCCAGAGAGGAGAGGAGTTTTCCGATGGAGGCGGTGTAA
This sequence comes from Hyperolius riggenbachi, assembly GCF_040937935.1. NCBI lineage: Eukaryota > Metazoa > Chordata > Amphibia > Anura > Hyperoliidae > Hyperolius > Hyperolius riggenbachi. The sequence continues at coordinate 95,897,160 of NC_090646.1, forward strand.
ATGGAGAACAGCAGGGGACCAAGAACAGAGCCTTGGGGGACCCCAACTGAAAGTGGGAAGGAGGTTGTGTGGAGCTGTGTGGAAGTGTCTGAAACACAGTAGATGAGTTACTGACGGAGCTGCAGAGCAGCTCACTCACCACATAGGGGACGACTGGGGCAGCTGCTGTTCTGGCCAGAAAGAATCTCTCCCTGTGGACGGCGAGGTAGGAAATGTAGTCTGTTCCTACCTCACACCTCCCTGTTGTGCCGCTGGCAATGTGTCTGTTGATCTTTGAGGCCCCCGTGCAATATCTCTGGCTCTGCAGATTACTCCTTAGTGAGTCTGTCCCTCCTCCTTTCTCTCACACAAAGTTTCCATATCTCCCAACTTTGTCAGATTAGAACGAGGGACACTTAAACAGAACCTGTACTGAGTAAAAATATTTAAAATAAACACATATTTGTTTATTTCTTAGGGTGGTGGAAAAATTAAACAAAGGAGAATTGCTGTCCCCTTTATACATTCTATCATTAAATTCACAGATAGTATAACACCTGAGCTGTGCAAAAATGCAAGCATTTTGCCAAAACTGCACTTCAGTGTGTTTGCGTTTTTGAGTGCGTTTTTTTTCGCATGCAGTGTTCATTTTGTGAAATGTGTTTGTGTGGGTTTTAATGTATAGTATATAGCTTAGCTGTATAATATATTGATTTCTATAAACGGTCACCACATGCGGAAAAATCGGAACACAGACTTTTTTTCCCTCAAAAAAACAAAAGTATGAACAAAAGCACAAAAACATGCTGAATTGTAAGTGGCTCATTGCAGTGCATTGCCTGTCTGACCATCATGTTCTATGCAAACAAACAAAATCTGCAGTTTTGTGAATTGTGAAGCTTCGGATGCAGGAAGTTGTAATATCAAAGGTAAAGTTTAGTGAAGCTGGGGAATGCATGAAATGTCTCTGATATCTGGCAGGGGGGGGGGGGGGGGGAGTTCAGGCACAGACACCTGACCCAGTGCCTTTGGTTACATTCACCTTTCATTGGATATGACATTTATTGCCCTACGCATGAGGTGTACTAATGCTGGAACTCTGCTGTGTTTTCCTGTCTCTCTGCAGTGCAGAGATAGCTAACCTGACGCAAGCTGATGCATACTTAGAAGCGTGTCGAGTTCGGATCTCCAAAGATGTGACAGAGATTCTGTTGAGGGACATGACAGGCGCCGGAACCCTCACCTCTCTGGAGGAAAGAAAGATGAGGACTGTCATGAGCGGTCAGTGGACTGACCTTGAGAAGAGAATACAAGAGGAACGACACAGGAAGATGGTAGCGCTGACAGCAGAATGCAACTTGGACAGCAGGAAACAAATGGAGGCTCAGCAGCTGTGGCAGAAGCAGGCCACTGAGGAGGGAGAGGGAACCATGAAACATGCCGGGGAAAAGGTATGTCAGGTCATCAAGCCGTGTTACACTTATATACTCGTCATGTAATAACCTTTTACACTGCCAGCAGCCCTTCTCAAAGCTTCTTCTCCAGGAAATACACATTTTATTTTAGCTTGGGTTAGCAAAGAGAGGTATTAGAATTTGTAATGGGTTATTACTGCTGTCTGTGTTTCCATCTTGGAGATTGTACACCACTTCCTGCCCTGACAAGAAGATGACAGGAAGAAGGTAAGTCTCTCAGACAAGTACAGAAACGGCAACAAGTAAAAGCTAAGAATTAGAATCCCCATTACATTTCTATTCCTGTACCTAATTTCCAAAAGGGAAGGTCAATGAGATGCAAATACATTGCGTAAATTAAAAAAGGGTGTCTGATATGTTGGGTGCCAGGCAGAGCCACCAGTAGAAAATCAGCAATATTACCAATATTCTACTAGTGGGTGCTGGATAATTTTAGCTAAATGTAGCGGCCATTTTAGCGAAATTCTACTATTGATTTACCTGACCTTCCTCTCACACTAACCCACTTTAGATGAGCATTTCTCTATCTGTGTCTTTCACTGTCTGTTGTCCAAAAAAAACAAACAACCTTTTACAAGTGATGTCTGGTGGACAGATGTGCATGCAGGGGCCAGGTACCATACTACTACCCATGTCACACATGTGCAAGTTCCTGTAAATGCTTGGGAGACCAATTGGGGCAGTTGACAGGAAGTATACTCACCTCTGTCTGCTGTCCATGTGAGAGAGCTCTAAGTTCTGCAACAACATGTAACCCCATACGAGTCTGTGGTGGGTTTCACCGACTACAAACCCAAACCGACTACAAACCCAAAGTGAAGTGACCTTTATGGAGATCAAGAGGGTTGCAAAGACCCCAAAGCCATGTTTGTAAAATTACATTTTTCTTAAAGGACAACTTAACCGAGAGGCATATGGAGGCAGCCATAATTTATTTCCTTTTATACAATGCCAGTTGCCCACCATTCCTGCTGATTTCTTTGGCGGCAGTAGTATACAGATCACACACCTGAAACAAGCATGCCGCTAATCCAGTCAAACTTCAGTCAGAGCACATGATCTGCATGCTGGTTCAAGGTCTATGGCTAAAAGTACTAGAGGTAGAAGATCAGCAGGACAACATTATGGTAGCCATGGAGATGAGTGTGAGTATACATAAATGAACGTAGCAAGAACACTAAGGGCCTTTTTACACTTAATGCGTTGGTATGCGTTAGTACGCGTTGGTACTCGTTTTTTTCATAGCAGTGCATTGTGAAAGATTTCAGTCAAAGAGTGTATAGTGGGAACTGAGCCATAGGAAAACATTGGTGTTACTTTGAAAATTAGTTGTCTTTCAGTTATAATTGAGAGCAACTGATTAAAGAGAAACTGACCAAGAATTGAATTTGATCCCAATCAGTAGCTGATACCTCCTTTCCCATGAGAAATCTTTTCCTTTTCACAAACGGATCATGAGGGGGCTCTGTATGGCTGATATTGTGGTGAAACCCTTCCCACAGTGTAATCCTGACAGTTTCCTGTCTGTGAACCTCATTGCATTGTGGGAAATAATGGCTGTTTACAGCTGGGTCCATCTGACAAAGCAAGCAGCGAGCAGCTTCTCCTTCCACTGACATCACCTGCTAGCGGTAAAAATGTCACCATGTGATAAATGTAAATCAGATAGAGGGAGGATTTTACAACGGGCAAACACTGACTAGATCATTTATACATAATTATGGTAAAAATGAAGCACTTTTTATGACATTATTTTCACTGGAGTTTCTCTTTAACTGCAATTACAGTGTGGCATTAAATAAGATATCTGTATACAGCTGACATATATACGCCCAGTAAAAACAATAGTTACAATTCTCAGCTCTAGTATACTATAAAGACAAGGAACTCCTGAAAAGGAAATTGTACAGATATGTTGCTAAGCCAGATTGTAAATAGCTGTAACAGGCTAATAGAAAGTTCAGTGTTTCCCTGAGGGTAATGTACCTGTGAGAATGCTAAGTGCTAAGCACCGTTATTAGCTTCTGAGCTCTAAGCCTCTCCTCTCCATAATACAAAATAAATGTAAAGACATTCTGTGGCTCCACTTTTCTCTTCATGTCCACACTGCGATCGATGTGAGGATTGTCTCTGTGTCTTTAGAACACATTCTGGAGGGGGAGACTCTACAGAGGGTCAATGGGATGCCTATAATTGTGGTACCCCCTTCCCCCACTCTACTTTCTTCTTTTTCATAACCCCCATCCCATCTTCTCAAGCTTCCTACCATTATCTTCGAGTCTTGCAGAGCTATTGCTGCACTCTTGTACTCTTGAGATGATTGTGTTTCAGTGAAGCCAAATGCACAGTTCAGATTTTCCAATCGGGCACAATCGTTTCAGGAGAAAATCTAAAGTGTTACAGGTGTTCACAATGTAGTAGCTGGCCTCCTTTTTTGTGGTTCACCTGAGACAGCTTTTGTTCTGTAGGATCTTTGAAGTTTCAGAAGCGTGATGCCACTTGTGACTCTTCCCAAACCCCCCCCCCCCCCCCATTAGAGCAGTACTTTGGTCAGCCAGGAGACAGTGACCCATATGCAATTATTTTTTTCACCTGAGTTATCTCCTAGTAGAAAATGTTTATCTTCTCTGTAAACTAAATTTTCAGGAATATACAATTAAAAAAGTACCCAAAAGTTGGTGAAAAAGTACTATCAAATTTATTTTGAGTATTTTCTTGCTTTCTGGTGACAAACTTGGTGGCAAAGGCATTTGCTGACAAGTTGTAAAATATCACCTGGGAGAAAAATTGAATTGCATATGGGCCAGTGTGTCTGTACAGCAATCATTGTAAAACTGCTGCTCAAAATACAGATGGTTTCACCCATCAAAGGTCTCAAGCAGGGCCTGGATTTACATCTAGAGGGGGCTATAGGCACAGACATTTTGGTGTCCTAAAATAGCAAATTCAGACTCTAACGCAGGTTAAAATTTCGCCTGCCGCCCACCCTGCAAGTGTAATGGCTGCCCCCTTTTCTTGCTGGCTGTCTTCTCCCTCTTCCCAAGTCTGGCGTGCACATACTTAGCCTCCTGGAATCGTGTTGATTGACGCCTATTTCATATTCCCCCCTCCCCCCTTTCACCCCTGTCGCATGAATGGGACTGCCTATCCAGCACGCCCACCCAGCACTCTATGCTCCCTTGGCAGTGACCAGCCTGAAGAGGAAGCACAGGCCTTGCTTCATTAAGCTGATTCTTTAGGCGCGGTAGTGCTGCGTAGCATGTGCTGGTAAATTTTGTGCGCTCCTTTAAAAATAATTGCCACTCCTTTCATCCCCCTGAACCCTGTTGAATCCAGTGGCTTTCTAGGATGTGATCCCCACGCTTTGATTGGCCCAAAAGGCTGCTTGTCAAGTGAAGAAATGGAGTCAAGTAAAACGGGTATCGCAATCGCAAATCGCAGTAAAAACGCAAAATTTGTACGCCAAAATCGTGATTCGCGCTTCTAATGTGAACTAGCCCTAAGTGGTTTATGGCTGTAATTCCTCTTCAGTGAGGGACTGTATAATCCGGCTGGGTCTCACTGGAGATGGAGAGAAATCAGTTACATAGCTGAATGTTAACTCTTTCAGGCAGAAAAAGAAGAAAAGGAACTCAGCATAGTGTATTTATTCGTATGCTTGGGACTTCATTAAATTTTACAATTTTTCCACGATAGTGGTCCTTTAAGTTACGTGACATGTGACATGATGAGATAGACAGGTGTATACCTGTCTATCTCATCATGTCACGTAACTTAACCACCTTACCGCCAGAGGGTGCCGCTCAGGCCCTGCTGGGCCGATTTTCATCAAATAAAAAGCAGCACACGCAGCCGGCACTTTGCCAGCCGCGTGTGCTGCCTGATCGCCGCCACTCTGCGGCGATCCGCCGCGAGCAGCGGCGAAAGAGGGTCCCCCCAGCCGCCCGAGCCCTGCGCAGCCTGGAACAAATAGTTCCGGCCAGCGCTAAGGGCTGAATCGGAGGCGGCTGACGTCAGGACGTCGGCTGACGTCCATGACGTCACTCCGCTCGTCGCCATGGCAACGAGGAAAGCCAAACAAGGAAGGCTGCTCATTGCAGCCTTCCTTGTTACCTATGCTTGCCGGAGGCGATCAGAAGAACGCCTCCGGAGCGCCCTCTAGTGGGCTTTCATGCAGCCAACTTTCAGTTGGCTGCTTGAAATAGTTTTTTTTTTATTAAAAAAAAACCCTCCCGCAGCCGCCCTGGCGATCTCAATAGAACGCCAGGGTGGTTAAAGGACCACTATCGTGGAAAAATTGTAAAATTTAAAGTACATGTAAACAAATACAAATAAGAAGTACATTTTTCGCTGAGTAAAATGATACATAAATTACCTTACTTTTCTGCTATATTGCTGTCACTAACAGCAGGTAGTAGAAATCTGACAGAACCGACAGGTTTTGGATCAGCTCCTTTCCTCATGGGGGATTCTCAGCATGGCCTTTGTTCTTTACTAGGTGGACCTAACCACATTAATATAACAGGCTCTAGTTCCTCACAACCCTCCTCCCCTCCTGGCCCTATGACCTCCGCCACCGCATGTAAGCATGCGCACACGCCCGCCCGTGTACCCACGCGTGCACACGCCCGTCCCCCCTGGCCCCATCCTCCTCCTGTCCCACTGTCTACACATGCGCAGTAGCTAAAACACACGGACACAGGGACAGGAGGATGATGCAGGGGCAGAGGGATTTTATTATGTAGGATAAAGACACTCCCTGAAAAGGATTTACACAAATATGCAAGCCGGCCTTCCTGCTCGCTGCACACTTTTTTGGCAGTTGGATGGAGCAACTTCCATTTACTAAATGCTTTTAAAAATAAAGAAAATCTTGACAACCCCCCATGAGGAGATAAGCTGGTCTAAAACCTGTCAGTTCTGTCAGATTTCTACTACCTAATGCAAGTGACAGCAACATAGCAGAAAAGTAATTTATGGCTTATTTTACTCTGGAAGAAACATACTTCTTAGTTGTATGTGTCTACATGTGTTATACATTTTACAATTTTTGCGATAGTGGTCCTTTAAGGATCCCTTTAAATGTTAACTAAGCATACACTCACTTGTCCTTTAACTGGGTACCTTGCTATATAGTCATTATGTGCATGGGTCTGATCCATGTTCAAGCAATATACAGTATTTAGTTTGCTGAAAGGCATATAATAATAGGTGTGAATGTTTCACATCATTTTCTCTCATATTTCTGTGAACTTTCCTAACTCACAACGGTAACACAGGCCATCTGGAGAGACGCGTTCTTTACTTTCCCTGCACACAATGAATAAAATGACTAGCACACCCTGGAGGCTCTTAAACTTTGAAAGGTCACTGTAAACATCGGGGAGAGCTGTAGGAAGACGCTTTGCTAACATTTCCTGTACAATCAGTTATATTACTGGTGAAGGCATAAACAAGAATGCCAGGAACAGGTGCACATTAATAGGTGCAAGAGAGTTTTATTACATCTGACACTTGCCACGAATCTGTGATCTTTTAAGCTGTAACTTTGCCTGCTTTTTTTTTTGTTTCAAGTTAAAGGGACTCCGAGCTCTGAAAAAAAAGGAAAGTTGTACTCACCAGGGGCTTTTTCCAGCCCAGTGCTGGTCGGGAGGTCCCACGCCGGCGTCCTGGCTCCTCTCCTTCTCCCCGCTCCGGGAATGGAAATGTGTTTGTAATGCTGGCTATTAACAGGATTAAAGCCCTCACTGACTTATCTGAAAGCAATGGATGTGTCTGTTGGAGGTACTTGACAAGTAGGCTCCTGGCCCGGAAGAAAAATAAGCAAAAGAAAAACATTAGCAGTGCCAATATAGAGTGATAGAAGAGAACCCGAGGTGGGGTTCTGACAATGCTATCCGCATACAGAGGCTGAGTCTGTCTATACTGTCCAGCCTCTGTTGCTATCCAGATCCCACCTAAGTTCCCCCTGCGCTCTGCTATGCCCCATAAATCACAGCCGCGCTGTGCGGGCTGTGTTTACCTTTGTACTGTCAGTCTCGGGTGCTCCCCCGCCTCTTGCATAGCTCCGGGCCCCGCCCGCATCCCTTCCCTCCAATCAGCGGGGAGGGAAGGGACACGGGCGGGGACCGGAGCTATGCAGGAGGGGGGGGTGCGGCAAGAGTGACAGTACATAGGTAAACACAGGCCGCTGCAACACGCTGCATGTCGACAGCGTGGCTGTGATTTATGGGGGATAGCAGATTGCAGGGGGGCTTAGGGGGATCTGGATAGCAACAGAGGCTGGGCAGTATAGGCAGACCCAGCCTCAGTATGCGGATAGCATTGTCAGAACCCCACCTCGGGTTCTCTTTAAAGCAAACCTGAAGAGAAAAAAAAATGCATGAGATAATGAATTGTATGTGTAGTACGGATACTGAATAGAACATTAATAGCACAGAAAAGAGTCTCATATTTTTATTTTCAGTTATAAAGCTTTTTTTTTTATAACATTGCATCATTCTGTCATATTTACAGTTTACAAACTACACTCTGTCTTTTAAAGTGTACCTGAGACGTCGGAAGTAAAAGATTTGTTTTTCTAATGTCAGGCTATTTTTAGAGCGACGAGCGATCATTTCCGTGATCTCACTACTTGGGTACAGGCGCGTGATTAGTTGAATGGCCCTTGGGGACCCACAGCTATAACGACCATCTTGGCAGATCAGATTTTTTAAGATCCCTGATGACTCCCACGCAAAGTGTCGCGATCGTTTGAACCGTCGTGTGCCGCCGCATAACGTTGCGTGTTGCTGCGGGCAGGAAGATGGTTCTGGGAACCTCGTTCATCGGGAGGCATCGCTGTGAGGTTTCCTGATCCATTGTCAGGTGAGTATTAAACTTAACAGAATGCTGATAGATGCTTTGGCCCTGGTCTGTCTCCACTGGCTGCATGCTTGTTGCAGGTGTGAGACTCAGAAGCAACTGAAGCCAAAAGCTCAACATGGCAGCAAGGCAACTGGTATTGTTTATGAGGGAATTAAGATGACAGCCTCCGTTTTCCTCTTACTTCAGGTTCCTTTCAAAAATAGGAATTCAGATGTCTATTTGTGACAGGTCCTCTTTAAGTAGTGTTGAAGGGAAACTGTCAGATCCTACAGCCATAGTATGCTAATTACATATAAAGATGAAGTTGTCACAAATGTGCCTTTTAAAATAGGCATTGTGGCAGTGACTCCCTTTTATCTGTTTACGTGCAAGTTTTTTTCTCTTCTCTAGTCCATCACAGAATACAGATCTCTCCTTGACAAGCTACATGGCCTTGAGCAGAGTGCACTGAAGAGGCAACTTCTGTTGAAGCAGGAAAAGGAGTTTGCAAAGGCCTACAGGCAGCTGGCCATTACTCACAGGACTGAACTGCATAAGATCTACTTTGACCAAGCACAGAGTTCAATGAAAGCCAAACCAGACGCACAAAGAACTCTCATAGACAACTACTTGAAAGTGCAGGTAAGGTCAGATGAAATGAACAGTGTCAATCCGGATCAAGTATACATGCTGTCTGTGTTCAGCAAAACAAATCAGCCGTTTCACATTGGAGGCTGCCCCTAGGTAGGGTTCTGTTGTAGATAACATGGCAGAAAGAAGGTCAGAGTGTCTGGGCAGGCAGAAAGGCAGGTTAAGAGGAACTGTATTTAAAATATCATGAATAACATTGCTTATTTTTTGTACAATATTGATTTATAAATTATTTATCCAGTGTTTTCACAATTAAAAAATCGCTCCCTCTGAGGTGTATCTAGGAAAAATGGCAAAAATGGTGTATCTATGGCAAATAAAACATTTAAATCAGCCCCCAGGGAAAGTGTGTATGGTGGGGGGTGGAAGTTGCACCCTCCAAATATTTTAACATGCAGCCTTGGTTGAATTGGTTGTGTCCAAGTGAAAATATTGCCTATAAGTATGGAGTATTATCACAATATGGTCCGCCTATAAATATCCTCAAATAACGGTTAGCCAGCTTGTTTCCCCAAAAGATAGAAACGAATATGTATAGAGAACACCAAGGATGCTATGGAGCAGCGCCCCCAGTACAAGGCGCTCATTGCCTTACCTGCACCCCTGTAGATACGTCTCTTCTCACCCTGATTTACATTCCGAAATTTATTACAGAGGGCAAGCGATCTCTGTAAAATGTTCGTTTACTGAGCATTCTAAAACCAGCACATAAGATACCTTGTCTCCCAGAATACTCGGGGAGGGGGGAGGGGGGTGAAGAGTTTGGCAGCGTAAACAGCCTAGGCCAGTGATGGCTAACCTTGGCACTCCAGCTGTGACAAAACTACAAATCCCATCATGCCTCTGCCCTTCCTGAGTTATGCTTAGGGCTGTCAGAGTATTGCAAAGCCTCATGGGACTTGTAGTTCCACCACAGCTGGAGTGCCAAGGTTAGCCATCACTGGCCTAGGCTAAGTCTTGTTGGTAGGGCGGGCTACATACTGCTCTGCAGAAATATACAGCTATGGGATAGGAAATGTTTTTGATGCTGAAACCAGGATTTAACGTAATATGGGGTATCCTGAATAATTTACTCATTCTACTAAATCTCATTAAGGTTGCTCTTTAAAGCAAAAGCACTGTTTACAATATGTGTCCAATTCCAGAATTACAGCTGCTCTGCTCACCTCACCACCACTCTGCTGCCAGGCAGGCCCACCCATTCACGGACATGACATACCGAATGGCGTCATTGTGCGTTAAGTCCAGAGTGAGCGACCTAGGGATGGCGGCAGTGATGAGGAGAGATAAGGGTGTAATGAGTTACTGGAGAAATTGAGTAAAGTTGGCCCAGTTCGGCCTTACTGCTAAGTTAGAACCTTGCAAGTGCTGAAAGGGTACCTGTGACTTTAGAACATGTTAAAGTTACATAATAGCCTAAGTAGAGGGAAGCCTCTGAATAATCCAGAGCCTTCCTCCATCCCCATTCACCTACTTGCAGCCCCTCGACAAGGGTTCGTCAACGGGAGTGAGGACGCATTGTGCAGGCGCAAACGTCTTGCGCCTACGTGGTAGCAAGGACTGAAGTGCCCATGAACTTCAAGTTGGTTTCGGTGTCCAGCGGAGGTCTGGAGGAAGACATGGGATCTCTGCCTTAGGCAAAAATAGCCGATATTTGCATTAGCGCCCACATTTGCTGGTGTGACTTGGTGTTCATCATTCATTTTACATGAATGGATAGAGCTTTTTAAACGTCCATATCTCCCCCACACGGGTCAAAACATGATTTTTTTAAATAAAAATTGATCAGAATATTTTTTTATAAAGAAAAAAATGGGAAAATCAGACTTCTCGAACGAATTGAAAAAACTTTCAATCTCCCTGTACAAACAATCGTTTTTATTGGATTCAATTTATCAGACATGTGCATGTGGCCACAGGGAACTCCCCCCTCCCACATCACCTACAGTGACCTCTCCCATTGCCAGCACACACTGCGACCTCTCATAACACCCAGCACTGCAGCATCTACACTGACCTCTCCCTCCCCCCACCCCCCCAGCACCTACAGTGACCTTACCCTCCTCGAGCACTCACAGTGACCCTTCATGGTTCACACTTGGTAGGTATGCATGGTCTGTAATCACATGGCAATTAGTACTTAGCCATTATATGCACCTAGTACCCTTCCATGGCCTGCACCCATCTAGCACCCAGTACTCATCCATTGTTCAAATCCATATGATGCCCAGTACTGTGCCATGACACACATCCAAACCCCACATGGCACTCACTAATCACTTATGTCCTGCCCATTGCACCTACATGAACCCAGTACCCACTGTTGGCCTGTACTCAGCACTCACATGGTTCCCTGTACAAATCAGCACTCACATGGAACCCACTACTGTGTAGAACCATCTGTTGGTTCCATTAATGAAAAGTGATGAGTCTGTAGGTGTAGCGCCTACATCAGGCTCCACAGTGGGCACCTATCACTGCTGATTTTAGGGTGGTGGAGCCAGGGCTGTGCAGTTGGAGTCGAGGAGTTGGAGTCTGAGCAATTTTGGGTACCTGGAGTCGGAGTTGGAGTCGGAGTCGTGGTTTCTTAAACTAGGGAGTCTGATGATTTTTGTACAAAATCCACTGCCCTGGTAAGCATTAGACTAAGGAGTCGGAGTCCAGGAGTCAGAGTCGAGCCATTTTGGGTACCTGGAGTCGGTGGTTTCAAAAACTGAGGAGTTGGAGTCAGAGTTGGAGTCGGATGATTTTTGTACCGACTCCACAGCCCTGGGTGGAGCCACAAGTCTTTGAAGGAGACACAATGGGCTCAATTCACAAAGCGGTGCTAGCCCAGTTAGAGACTTTAGGCTTGATAACCATTGCACCACACTGGTGAAAAGCCAGTTTAGGCGTGATAAGTTTAGGCATGATAAGTTTAGGCATTATAAGTTTAGATAAGTTTAGATCGCGCACAAAGTCCCGCACGCAAAGCAGCGTCATTAAACTCTATGCGAAGTGCACCAGACTTTGCTAGCGCAAAACTTTTGATCAGCTGTGCACTGCGGTGTTAACCCTGTTGGTGCTTAAACTTATCACGCCTAAACTTATCACACCTAAACTTATCATGCCTAAACTTATCACACCTAAACTTATCATGCCTAAACTGAGTTTAGGCGTGCTAACTGTTTGCACCGCTTTGTGAATCAGGCCCAATGTCTGCTTGATACTGCTATAAGGGGGGGGGGATGCCTAATACTGATTTCCGGAGAGGGGGTATTACATACACAATTTAGCACGATTGATTGGTTGGAGCACCTTTTTCAAATTTGAGCACCACCCCCTTGAGAATCCTCTGTACGGCCTTGCACTTTATGATCCATTTTTGGAGTAAACTTCTCCAGTTCGGCATTTTTCATTACCTCCGGTCTTTCGCAAACTCTGCTTTGAATTAGGTCAGCAAAATAAAGACATTTGTCATTGAATATAATAAATACTTCAGAGTCTTTGTAAAATAGATTACTTTTCAAATAACTTGCTATATCGAATTGGTGCAAAAAGCTAACATCAGTTTCCTTCCACGATGTACGCAATGCACCAAGGGGCAGTCAAAGCAGAACATCTGGTCCTTTATTGATGAATCTGCTGAACAAAAGACAATGGTTGCTGCTTCAAGAACGAGTACTTTAAATTACTTTTAAAGTACTTTTTTTCTGTTTTATCTACAGGAAGAGTCAGAAGACCTTATTGATTTTCTGCAAACAACTAAAAAATATCACTTGAACAAAAGACTCGCTGTTCGGAAGAACTTGTTATACCACATCCAGCTAAGCGACAGTCATAATCGATACCAACTAAATTCTACAGCGACACAAATGGCAAATCTTATTACTAGGACTGAAAGGTAAGAACTGCAGTATTTCAGAGAGGCCCTACAAGTGATGGTTGGTCTAGGCCGGTGGTATTCTTTGTGATGTGCTTACCCCAAATACTTTTCATATGTCACTGGTCACAGTTCATTAACAAGAACTAATATTCAGTTGCTTTCTGTTTTTTTCATACACTATCATAAACTTTTTTTTTTTTTGTCAAAGGACACCTGAAGTGAAAGGGATATCTAGGCTGCCATATTTATTTCCTTTTAAAGGGAAGGTCCAGGAAGACTAAAAATAAAAAAATTCACTTACCTGGGGCTTCCTCCAGCGCCTGGCAGCTGTCCTGTGCTCTCGCCGCAGCTCCGGTGGCTCCCGGTCCCCTCCGGTGCTGACCTCGCCAGGTTGGCATCTACTTGGGCTCCAGCGTGCGGCTCACAGCCTGCAAAGTACTACCCGGCTGACGTCAGCGCGATTACGTGAGCCGCACATTGGAACGCAAATAGGCCTCCTGTACCTGAGAGGACATCGGGCCACTGGCGGGGAGCACAGCTGCGGCGAGGGCACAGGACGGCTGCAAGGGGCTGGAGGAAGCCCCAGGTAAGTGATTTTTGTATTTTTAGTCTTCCTGGACGAGTCCTATAAACCATACCAGTTGTCTGGCAACCCTGCTGATCTTTCTGGCATCAATAGTGTCTGAAGCACACACCAGAAACAAGCATGTGGCAGTTCCAGTCAGACTTCAGTCAGAGTACCTGATCTGCATGCTTTTTCAGGGTCTAAAAGTATCAGCAGGACAGCCAGACACAGAACATTTATATTGCGCTTTTCTTCTGGCGGACTCAAAGCACCAGAGATGCAGCCACTAGGACGCGCCCTATAGGCAGTAGCAGTGTTTGGGAGTTTTTACCCAAGGTCTCCTCGCTGAGTAGGTGCTGGCTGACTGAACAGGAAGAGACGAGATTCAAACCCTGGTCTCCTGTGTCAGAGCACTTAACCATTATAATATCCAACCAAAAGGAAATAAATATGGCAGCCTCCATATCCCTCTCACTTCAGTTGTCATTTAAAGCACCACTAATCTCAAAACTGCACATGTAAATCTCTAATAGCAAATAGGATTCTAAGTGGTTACAAATGGCTTATCGATGAAAAGTGTTGAAACCAATGCTTGTTTTCATGGGTCAAAATATGCTTGATAAACTTCACTACAGCTAATTCCCTCTCCTCTCTGGATTCAGCCAACGGGCTGGTTAGTTTGGTATGACCATGAGACACCCAAAGTAGGAAGAACAGTGAATGTGTAACGATCGGTGTCAGCCAGAACAGATTTTCTGATTATTGGTGATCTGCAGTATCACCAATAATACAGATGTTATACCTGATTATGTGGTGATCTGCAGAATCACCAATAATACAAGTATAGCAAGACACACAGGATACAATGATGTAAGATGGTGTTTGGTGCAACAGTAAATATAGATGGAGATACCCTCTGTCCAGGGGAGCTGGTGAAGGGGGTATCTATCAACACAATAAACAGTATTCCAGCAAGCTGTCGACTCGGAGGAGTAATGATGGTTTCACCCGAGGAGCGGGTGATGCACAGTTAAACAATGTAGCGAGATCACTCGAGGAGCGAGTGATTCAGACTGTACTGCAACAGGTGATCCCCTGAGGGGCAGGAGATGCAGGCAGCATATAATGATAGCTAGCCACCTGAGGAGCAGGTGATTAAGACTGTACTGCAGCTATCAACCTGAGGAGCAGGTGATTCAGACTACACTGCAGCTATCTACATGAGGAGCAGGTGATTCAGACCATACTGCAGCTATCAACCTGAGGAGCAGGTGATTCAGACTATACTGCAGCTATCAACCTGAGGAGCAGGTGATTCAGACTATACTGCAGCTATCAACCTGAGGAGCAGGTGATACTAAACTGAGAGTCCCTCACCAGGACTAAGTTCACTGGTGAGGGCAGAAGAGTCAGACAAGCAGGTTCGGCAACACACGGACAGATACGGTACAAAGGTAGAAGAAAGAATCAGAGTGAGGGATAAGCTAAGTCGGCAACTGGATCAGATAGGCAAAGGCACAGAATCACAAGACAGAAGAGTAGTCAAGGCTAGCAGAGGGTCATAACAAATAATACAATTCAATTAGTACTTTAAGCTATCAACAGAATCTGTCTAAGTGTGGATCCCCAGCTCCCGCTGGTTCCAGAACACTGTCGGATCTGACTATGGGTCTGAGTGCTAACACGTAGCGTATGCAACAGCAGACGAGGAACAACTGACAGGCATGTTCTATATATACTGGGAGTGCTCCTAAGCACCGCCCTAGTCACTCAGCCAATCAGGATCAGTGCTGGAGTCAGCTGATCGGCTGATCAACTGACTCCCCTTCTGCTTGCATAAAGATCCTGTCTGTGCGCACGCGCGGTAGACCTCAGTCTATGTGCGACTGAAGGAGCAGGCAAAGTTCCACCATGCGACCATGCGGCGAAAGCCGCTGGCTGAGACGCGGAGACAGCCGCCATGCCACTCGGCACTGCGGCGGCTTCCTCCTCATTCCCCACAATCTCAGGCATAATTCCATCATGTATCCGTGCGGCGGAAACCGCCGGCTGAGACGCGGAGATAGCCGCCATGCCACTCTCTGATGCGGCGGCATCTCTGCAATCCCTTACAGAATGTCAGACATTACTGCATTACAGTAGAATCCATCTGTCCTCTACGTGAGAAGGCTTCTTATACAAGAAATATGTGGTGAGGAATTGTAAGATCTCAATCTACTAACAGGAAACTACAAAGGTACCAGAGGTCTTGAGTCTGTATGCAGGTCTCCACACCTTTAGGTAAGTGTGGGTATCTTTCACAATGAGAGGCCTATTCTGAGGTATGGGAACAGGACTAAGGGCTTTTTATACTGCATATTGCAAAAAGCAATGGCAAATGCAGGTTCATCGCAATTTTTACAATCTTTATGTCTGCGATTGCATTTTGAGATTTTCACTGGATACTGGAAACACAAGCACAAATGCTGAAAAAACTGCAGCGGGACAGACGCTTGCATCAGACAAAAACAAGATCGCAAGCAAATCAAACTGGTTTGAAAGGGTTCCCATGATTTGTGATGCTTCTGCTTCTGAACCACAGTCATTGAAATCTACGCCCTGTTTATAGCTGCTTATTCCTGCCAGGGCGTAGATTTCAATTACCACGCCGCACAGACCTGCTGCTCTCCTGTCACTGCAGGCCACTCACTCTGTTGTTGATATGAAAGCAGAGCTCCATCAGCCGCTCAAGAGCCGATTTGATTGGCTCCTGACCCCATTATTACTGTGAGCCAATCTCATTGGCAAAGATTGATCACAGGGTCAGGAACCAATTAAATCGGCTCCTGACCAGCTCACAGAGCTCTGCTGTCATAGCAACGGCAGAGCGAGTAGACTTCAGCGATGCAAGAGTGGCGGATGAGTGCGGCGGGACATCAGTAAGCTCTGTTTTGTTTGTTTTTTTTGTACCAGCAGTCTCTGGTCCTTAAGAATGCAGCGAATCGCGTGCAGTAAAATAGCCCTTAGAGCCCCCCTCTCGCCTATTAGAGGGCCCCACATTACATAATACCCAGGGATCTCTTAAACTGTTACAGAAATCAGGCACCTGTAGGATTCCCATTATTTGCTGCGCCTTTCACTTCAGACAGAAAATGTAATACTTTTTTTTTTGTTAGTTTTATTGAATCCTGTGTTAGGGACTTGACAAGACCACAGATGACAAAGCCCATCAGGTGACACATCTCATTTCTGTGCACAATGGGGTATCAATCTAAATCAATGTCAGAGCCCTTATCCATAATGAATCAGGGACGGCTTCTGGTGGGAATACAATGAATGTCACAAAGGAGAGATTGACATTACTCGCTCCAGTATGTTGTTTTTATGTTTGTGTGACTGGGTGAGCGTTGTTAGGCTGTTCTTACTGAGAATAGAAATAGACAGGCGCACTTTCAGCTAGAGCAGGTGCTGGTGAAATATGTGCCTCTAGTTACAATGCCGGACCTATTGCTTCTTTCCTGTCTGACTCAGGCGACGTGTGACTGGACTGTATACTGTACATGTGGATGGGCTTTCTCTGTTTTCTCGAGATTGAGTTGGCCGAAAAAACATCTTTGCATTTAAACCAGATACATAGCATCATTTCAGAAACCGCTTTCTGGAGACTTTCTGACCCCGCTTGTTATGCTATACCATTATTATACCTCCCAACTTTTTGAGATAAAAAGAGGGACTCTTAAGCCATGCCCCTGCCAAACCCCTAATTACACCCCCGACACTGTATAGGGGAGGGAAGAGGCATTAGACACCAGGGAACTGTATAGGAGATTGAGTTGGGATACTAGACACCAGGGAACTGTATAGGAGAGGGAGGGCGGCCACTAGACACCAGGGAACTGTATAGGAGAGGCAGGGCAGCCACTAGACACCAGGGAACTGTATAGGGGAGGGAGGGGGCCACTAAACAGGACAAATAACATTTATATTGTGCTTTTCTCCTGGTGGACTCAAAGTGCAGCCACTAGGGAGTTTAGCCTACGGATGCCTTACTGAATAGGTGCTGGCTTACTGAACAGGAAGAGCCAAGATTCAGGTCTCCTGGGCCAGAGGCAGAGCCCTAAACCGGTACACTATCCAGCCACTGGACACCAGGGAACTGTATAGGGCAGGGAGGAGGGCCACTAGACACCAGGAAACTGTATAGGGCAGGGAAGAGGCATTAGACATCATGGAACTTTATAAGGGATGGAGGTGGCCGCTAGACATTGAGGTTGGCACGCAAATTCCCAGTGTTCAATTTTGGCCCACTTTGTACTTGAATTTGACACCCCTGGGTTCTGTGTGAGAAGAGGGTTAGGTGATAGTAAAACATTACAATCAAAGACGTATATCAGCGCTCCAAAACCTTTAAATGAAAAACATAGAGCTGTCGCAGCTAAAAATCCAATGCTTCAGCACACTACAAAAAAATGATCTAAAACTTCAGCGCTGACTTCAGTGTTCCACCACCACACCAGAATCATAGCAGACACGCTTACCAGAAAGGTGTAGGACCGAATTACAAGGTCTTATAACGCTTAAATGGACCAGCAGCTGGCTCTTCTTCTGCCGTACTCCCTTTCACCAAAGTGTATCCACAGCACTTCCAAAAAGTTTTCCACATGAATTCCCAATAAAACATTTGCGAGAGGGACCCAGATGAAAATACTGAGTATCAAGATGCCAGACACCGTCCAACTGTCAGTTCGCCACGCCCGACCGGTTTCACTGTTAAAGCTCCCTCAGGAGCCACACCTAGTTAAATATTGGTACAAATGATAGATACAGTATTAGCCACTGCCCAATAGCAGAATATCAGTAATCTTACTGAGCAGGGGCTTAACTAGAAATCACTAGTCCCCCCCTGCAACACTTTAGATGACCCCCCCCCCCCCCCCCCCCTGCGCTTTCTGCACAGGTAAAGTAAGAACCATTTATATTCACTTGGCTAGTGCACACCTGAATGTGTTTTTCCCATACAGATAAAAATATACAGCAGTAAAGCAGTGCACGCATTTTCTCTATCAATTACATTAGCTTCCAGCCTCGGACTGACCCACCGAACTGCCGATGATTCCATCGGTGGGCCCCGCCTCCTGGGGGCCCCAGGGGGCCCCAGAGCCGGCACAGCACAGGAAGGGGGGAAATTGGGCACACAGAGCGGCGGGGAGGGGGGAAGCTTCCCCCCCCCCCTCCTTCACCTAGGGCCCTCCTTCCGCGCTCCCCCTTCCGCACTCCCCCTCCCTCCAAAATCTCAGCCAGCGGCAGCGAGCGGGGAATAGCTTTACCGGCATGAAGACATCAGTCATCAGAGGAGATCCATCGCTCTGCGTGCCACTGGCTGGTCTCCGTCTCCCCTGCAATGCACTGACCAATCACGCTCTCACAGGAAGTACTGCAAGAGCGTGATTGGTCAGTGCATTGCAGGAGAGACGGAAACCAGCCAGCAGCACGCAGAGCGATGGATCTCCTCTGATGACTGATGTCTTCATGCTGGTAAAGCTATTCCCCGCTCGCTGCCGCTGGCTGCAATTTTGGAGGGAGGGGGAGTGCGGAAGGGGGAGCGTGGAAGGGGGGGCCCCTAGGTGAGGGAGGGGGAGAAGGTTCCCCCCTCCCCGCCGCTCTGTGCTGTGGGACACCTGTGACCTGCGCCTGCGGCCTGCCTACCTAAACGGGGGGGGCTCCAGGTGAGGGAGGGGGGGATGCTTCCCCGCCGCTTTCAGTGCCCACTGCCCCGCCTACCAAGCTGGGGGGGAACTTAGACCTACCTAACTGGGGACACCTGTGACCTGCTTACCTAAACTGGGGGGGGCTCCAGGTGAGGGAGGGGGGAGCTCCAGGTGAGGGAGGAGGGGGAGGTTTCCCCCCTCCCTGCCGCTCTGTGCCCACTGCACCCCCTTCCAGCATGGGGGCCCCCACTAACAGGGGACCTGACTTCGTGGCGATATGTGCCGCCAATTTGATTGCATTTTGTGGGGATATCTGACGCCAATCTATTTGCATTTTGTGGGGATATCTGCCGCCAATCTATTTGCATTTTGTGGGGATATCTGCCGCCAATTTGATTGCATTTTGTGGGGATATCTGCCGCCAATCTATTTGCATTTTGTGGGGATATCTGCTGCAAATTTGATTGCATTTTGTGGGGATATCTGCCGCCAATCTGATTGCATTTTGTCGGAAAATCTGCTGCCATTTGACTACTTGATGAATTATCATGAGGCATGTAACTACTTGATTATTTTATCTAAAATGTATCTGGTCGGACCTAATCTCTGTGAATAAAACCGCTACTTATTTTGTGTGTTGTTTTTTTTAAAGTCTGCCCATGACCCATCTTGACCACGCCCATGTTCCAGTGCGTGGCGACACTCATTAATTTTTGCTGCGGCGCGCTGTGCGCGCCGCATGCGGACGTATCCCTATTGGACACTGTCCTCAGAAGGGTTTATAATCTATTCCCTACCATAAAATCATGCAAACTTTCTACAGTACATGTATATGTGAGCCCAAAATAGGGGCGGGGCGGGGGGGGGGCCCAGGCTGAAACTTCCTCGGTGGGCCCTTAGTGTCCCAGTCCGACCCTGTTAGCTTCTGTGATAAAATGTGCATGTTTTTGACACGCACAGGCGCACATGGAGCTTGATTCACTAAACCGTGATAACTCATTATACGCTAGCGTTTTTGCGTGCGTTGTCGTGCGCAATTGCAAATTTTCTTCTCTTATCAGTCTGCCGACAGCTTGCACTCACGTGCAATTGTCAGCGGAACGACCGCCCCGCGGGAGGGTCTGACGGACCGGGTGTTTGTAAAAGTACGGCGTGTGTGCGTGCCTTTAGTCGTCAGTCTCTCACGACAGGGAAAAGAAATTCTCCCCCCACTGGGCCCCCCTGCGGATGTATCGCTTGCAGGGTCTATTGTTACGCCCCTGTTACCGACATTTTACTAGCCACTTTCCCCAAATTGCAGCGGCACCTTTCTTACATGTGCGCCTATGCAGTACCTTGTGGCTACAAGCCTGACGCGCCAACCTCTCCCTACCAATATATATATATAAATTCATAAACAAAACTTATAATCAACCTTTTATTTTTTGTTTGTACACATTTACTTCCCTGGACAAAACAATAAATTGCTTCTTTCCGTGCGCTTTTGTTATCTCCCAATTGGCAGCCAGCTCATATCTTTCTGGAGAGCAGATTCATTTTTTTTTTTTAATTCGTTCTCATTCATTTGTTTGAAAATGCTGCGGGGGAAATTAATCTTCCTGTCCTGCAATCTGCTACAAATCTATTACCTAACCTCCCTATAGTCGCCCTGCCTGCGGAGTCCTATCCAGCGAGCATGACTCAGCGAGGACTGGAGCGGGTCACCCTTATTTCCTGTCTGTCAGAAATGGACAGCTGGGAATTACGTTCCGCTCACACTGGGAATAAACTATTTAATCTTACAACTCAGAATACTCAGCTAATCCCTGCAGACACAAAATAAAGGCTTTAAATTATAAATCATATAAGGAAAAGCTCAGTTAAGCCGGTGTGCCGGACATACACTTAAGGTGGCCATGCATCAAACGACTTAGGGGTCGATCGACCATCCGATTTGATTATTATAATCGGATGAAAATCGGTGCCGCCAAGAGCATGCCGATCCACGATGCAGCCAATTCCGGGCCGAAAATACTCACATACGTCGCTTGGATATGCTGCAAGATGTAGGATCGATTACTTTTTGAAAATAATCGATTCAGAAGAAATTGATTCCCACCACCAACGGCACATTAATTCCCAATAGATTCTATAGCCTTGCATTGCATTGAAAAGTGCAACTCTGCAATTCGATCGATTTTAAATCGACTCCCTGCTGGAATCTATTGAAAATCGATCAAATTGCAGAGTTACATTGTTCAATGCAGTGCAAGGCTATAGGCCGTCCATCTGGCAATGCTCTTTCCCCGCCCAAAATTGTTTTAAGTTTTCCATCCTGTCTGATTGATACTTTGGATCGATTTTTAGTCAAAACGATCAAAAATCGGTCAATCTGACATTTTGGGGAATCCATTCCCAGCAGATGAATTGAATCTGTAAGGAATGGAATAAGAAAATCGATGAGTGTGTGGCCACCTTATCTATTTGGTACTTTTTCTTTGCATTTACTGTATATTCTGGAGTACAAGACTACTTTTTAACCCTTGAAAATATTCTGAAAAGTCAGGGGTCGTCTTATACGCCGGGTGTCATTGATGCCGGGTGATACGCCCTATCCTGTTACCGACTCTCAGATCTCCCTGCTGAGGACTGTAGTGAAGCAGCGCAGGTGCACATGTGCGAGATCTGTGAGGCAGAGAAGGAGGTAAATAGGATACAAGGGTGAGCCAGAAGGGTGAAAGAGGCGTGTGTTATGGGCACAGCGCAATCTATTCTTCCATACCGCTCTGATAAACAGGTAGACAAGGAGAGCTCACCAATCTACTTAGAGAGAGGGAGAGCCTATATACTGAGTACCACATACAGTACAGCACCAGTATATATTCATACATAGCACCAGTATATGATGTTTTTTTTAATTTTTATTTGGTGTGTGTTGGAAGAGGGGTAGTCTTATAGCCCCTTCTCCCCATGTGTCCTCCTGTGTCCTGTCTCCTTCATGTGTCATTCTGTCCCCCCCCCCCCCTTCACCCATGTGCCTCAGCTCTTGTCCTCTAATTACCTCCTGCCCCTCATGTGCATCTCCCCCGGTCCCCCTTGCGTGTCTCCGATATCCCTGCGAGTCTCCGATATCCCTATTGTATATATTTCCCCCCTAAGTGTCTGCAGCATCAGCGGCTTACCAGATCCATGCTGCCACGAGGACTGTAGACACCCGGCATCTCCATATGCTTCCTCTACTGCGTGCTTGTACTGATGACGTATAAGACGCAGGGACTTTTTCTCCCCATTTTTTTATACGGCGCAAAATACAGTACTTCTTTTTATTTTAGAATGCTCTTCAGCCTTAAGAGCAAAGATGATTCGACTCATCCCCGCGGTCGTACGAGATCTTTATCCCCCCCAAAATCCCTGTGGCAAAATCCTCCGGTACTTCCTGGATGAGGCAGAGCTTTGTGCTGTAGCTCTGCCTCCAGTCCATTCAATCACTGCCGATCGCAGCCTCTCCCCGCCCCTCTTAGTCTTCTTTCACTGAGCGGGTCGGGGAGAGGCGGAGATCGGCTGTGATTGAATAGACTGGAGGCACAGCTACAGTGCAAAGCTCTGCCTCCCCTGGGTAGCAAAATCTGCGACTTTGAAAGTCGTAGAATTTGGCCCCGGAATTTGGGGGAGATAAAGACTGAGCCCGAGCAGAAAGCCCCTAGTGCACCTGCAGGCAGGCCACTCTCATTGTTTTTTATTGTTTGGGGCTGCCATTACTGGATCGAGCTGGCTGAGGAGGATGGGGAAAGCCTCGTTAGGGTACACGGGCTTCCCCCTCCCGAGGAAAGTATCAGGTTTTCTTTATTTGAATACATTTACAGATCCTCTTGTATTTTCCTCTTTCATTTCCTGTCACATTAGTAACTGAGTGATTATCTGTTTTTAGGGCTGGATACATAAGTGACAGCCAGGGGGAGCTGCTCTTGGAAAGGGCGCAGTCAGAAGTGTTGAAAGTGAAACAAAAGCTGGAAAATCTTTTGAAACAGGAAACCCGAAAATTGCACCAAAAGCTAACCGCAAAGAGGACCCGTCATATTTTACAGAAGGTAATATTTGCAAAGATTTGTGGTTTTTCCAACTGAATATTTTGTGCTTGGGGCATCATCTCCACAAAGCAGTTCATAGAGGGAACCAGAGGTGAGAGGGATATGGAGGCTGACATATTTATTTCCTTTTAATCATTGCACATTGCCTGGCTATCCTGTTGATCCTATGCCTCTAATACTTTTAGCCTATGCCTGAATAAGCATGCAGATCAGCTGTTCCTGACAGAAATCTGACAAGATTAGCTGCATGCTTGTTTCAGGTGTGTGATTCAGACACTACTACTGAGCAGAAATACAGAGGGACTGCCAGGCAACTGGTATTGTTTAAAGGGAACCTTAACTTAGGGCTTCCTCCAGCCCCTTGCAGATGTCCTGTGCCCACACCGTTTCAAACCGATCCTCTGGTTCCCTACAGGCAGCGGCTCCGCTCGCGCACTGCAGGCAATGTCTTGGAGTCGATCGTGCTGTGATTTTCGTTCTATTGAACATGAATCACTAGCGCAAATTGCTGAGAATCTCAAGACTTTGCATGCCGAATCGCGATTGCGGACCCAAACGTGATCGCGGGGAAGAGCCGAGTGTGAACCAGCCCTAACACTGTTACTGCCTACTGAGCGTGCCCTAGTGGCTGCTCTTTGAGTCCACCAGGAAAAAAGCGTGATATAAATGCTGTGTCTTGTCTTGTCTACTAGCAGTGTCCGTATTTACTGCTGCTGCTCCCTGCACAGAGTTCTGGTACGGGAGGGTCTGCATGTGCCCCAAATCAGCAAAAAAAGCATATTAGAGAGTGGAAGTATAAATCACCGTAGCATAGCACAGCCCGTCCATTCAGCACCTTTTGGGTGCTCCTTAAAGGGAAGGTTCAAGCAAAAAAAAAAAAATGAGTTTTACTTACCTGGGGCTTCTACCAGCCCCATGTAGCCATCCTGTGCCCTTGTAGTCACTCACTGCTGCTCCAGTCCCCCGCTGGCAGCTTTCTGACCTCGGAGGTCAGGGCCACATTGCATACATTTTTACGCATTCCAGCTAGTGCAGGAACAAAAATTTACGCGTTGCACCACTAACGCGTAAAAATGTATGCGTTAATGTTCCTGCACTAGCGGGAATGTGTAAAAATGTACGCAATTCGGCTCTGACCTCCGAGGCCAGAAAGCTGCCAGCGGGGGACTGAAGCAGCAGTGAGTGACTACAAGGGCACAGGATGGCTGCATGGGGCTGGTAGAAGCCCCAGGTAAGTAAAACTCATTTTTTTTTTTTGCTTGGACCTTCCCTTTAAGAACCTGCAGTCCAAAGATAATGACTTCAGAGAGAGAAGTTCTTGATCTTCCATTGTTATGAAGAGCACAAGCACAGGAATGAAATGCGTCATTAGACGGGTAACCTCGTCTGGCTTTTGTCATTAAGGCTTATCCCGGCTATCTGTACACTTGTCAGCTCTCTAACTTCTCCATTCCCACATCCTCGAGTGTTCCAAAGACAAATTGCGATTTAGCAATTTGTATGCCACGGTTAGCGGCTCAGGGGACCACGTTCTGGGGAGAAATATCTCATTTGCATTTTAACAGTTTGGCACTATTAATGAATAACGCTGCACACAGTGACTCATTTGTGTAGCGGCGGCAGCGGAATGTGGGTAGAGTTTATATCTTTTCCTCCGTGTGCAGTTTAAGAATTCGCTTATTAGAATACTTTAGCATTTTCATCTTAATCTTTCCCTTTGGAAAAAAAATAAAAAAATAGAGCATTGCTTTTCCCGCATCTCGAAGCCGGAGTATGACCGAATTGATCGTTTCGGCAATCTTTACGGCGTCCATCATAAAAAGCGCCGCTGTGATAGCCCGTTCCTCAATGATGGCAGATTGGTTTTGTAGTCGACTGTCTAGCAATTTGTGAAGGATCCGTTAATTGCCTTTTTGTGTAAGTTTGATATTCATTGGGTTTGTTTTTTGCTGCATGGGAGAAGGTGACTCGAGGATAAACATTCTCACAAATCTGGCGAGTAAACACATTAGATGTAGCGGAGGAAGATTAAAATGTTGTGACAGTAACTAAATTGTGTCCGTGTCAGCGATTCTCAGATTGTATTTTGGCAGCGCCATATACATGATAACACCCTTTCATCCAGTTTTTTCTTATTCCCTGCCGTGATCCTAGGACTGAGCCGAACCTTATATAGGGAGTAGAGAAGCGTTGAGGGCTGGTACACACTCCTGACATGAAGAATGATCTTATCAAAGAGGCTGAAATTCCAGTGATCGGGAGTACATTTATTTAATGTAAAACAGGGTAGGACGCAGCTGCAACTTGTCATGTGGGCAGGATGTGGCTGCAACAGGTGATGTAGGGGAGAAGTGGCTGTTTGTGTGGGTGGGATCTACCTGCAAATGGTCATGTGTGGGCTCAGATGCGGCTGCAACTGTCAATCTGAGTGTGATGTGGCTGCCACTAGTGATGTGGTTGTGGCTGGTCATGTAGTAGAATGTGGCTGTGGGTGGGATGTAGCTGTGACTGGCCATGTTGGTGGGATGTAGCTGTGACTGGCCATGTTGGTGGGATGTAGCTGTGACTGGCCATGTTGGTGGGATGTAGCTGTGACTGGTGACTGGCCATGTTGGTGGGATGTAGCTGTGACTGGCCATGTTGGTGGGATGTAGCGGTGACTGGTGACTGGCCATGTTGGTGGGATGTAGCTGAGACTGGCCATGTTGGTGGGATGTAGCTGAGACTGGCCATGTTGGTGGGATGTAGCTATGGCTGGCCATGTTGGTGGGATGTAGCTGTGACTGGCCATGTTGGTGGGGTGTAGCTGTGACTGGTGACTGGCCATGTTGGTGGGATGTAGCTAAGACTGGCCATGTTGGTGGGATGTAGCTGTGACTGGCCATGTTGGTGGGATGTAGCTGTGACTGGCCATGTTGGTGGGATGTAGCGGTGACTGGCCATGTTGGTGGGATGTAGCGGTGACTGGTGACTGGCCATGTTGGTGGGATGTAGCTGAGACTGGCCATGTTGGTGGGATGTAGCTGCGACTTGTCATGTGTATGGGATGTAGCTATGAATGGTCATGTGCATGGGATGTAGCTGTGACTGGTCATGTGGGTGGGATGCGGCTATGACTGATCATGTAGTTGGGATGCAGCTGCAACATGTCATGTGGGCAAGATGTGGCTGCAACTGTTCATGTGGGTAGGATATGGCTGCAACTAGTCATGTGTATGGGGTGCAGCTACAACTGGTCATATGGATGGGATGCGGCTGTTACTGGTCATGTAGGAGAGCTGTGGCTTTCGCTGGTGATGTGGGAGAGATGTGTCTGTGGCCGGTAATGTGCGTGGGATGCAGCTGCAATTGGTCATGCGGGTGGGATGGGCCTGTGCCTGGTCATGTGGGTGGGATGTGGCTGTGATTGGCCATGTAGCAGGATGTGGCTATGGTTGGCCATGTGGGTGGACTGTAGCTGTGATTGGCCATGTAGCAGAAAGTAGCTGTGGTTGGTCATGTGGGTGGACTGTAGCTGTGAGGGCCATGTAGCAGGATGTGGCTGTGGGTGGTCTGTAGCTGTGATTGGCCATGTAGCAGGATGTGGCTGTGGTTGGTCATGTGGGTGGACTGTAGCTGTGATTGGCCATGTAGCAGGATGTGGCTGTGGTTGGTCATGTGGGTGGACTGTAGCTGTGATTGGCCATGTAGCAGGATGTGGTTGTGGTTGGCCATGTGGTGGACTGTAGCTGTGATTGGCCATGTAGCAGGATGTGGCTGTGGTTGGTCATGTGGTGGACTGTAGCTGTGATTGGCCATGTAGCAGGATGTGGCTAAGGTTGGTCATGTGGGTGGAATGTTGCTGTGATTGGCCATGTAGCAGGATGTGGCTGTGGTTGGTCATGTGGTGGACTGTAGCTGTGATTGGCCATGTAGCAGGATGTGGCTGTGGTTGGTCATGTGGTGGACTGTAGCTGTGATTGGCCATGTAGCAGGATGTGGCTATGGTAGGTCATGTGGTGGAATGTGGCTGTGATTGGCCATGTAGCAGGATGTGGCTATGGTTGGTCATGTGGGTGGTCTGTAGCTGTGATTGGCCATGTAGCAGGATGTGGCTATGGTTGGTCATGTGGGTGGTCTGTAGCTGTGATTATCCATGTAGCAGGATGTGGCTGTGGTTGGTCATGTGGTGGAATGTGGCTGTGATTGGCCATGTAACAGGATGTGGCTATGGTTGGTCATGTGGGTGGAATGTTGCTGTGATTGGCCATGTAGCAGGATGTGGCTATGGTTGGTCATGTGGTGGAATGTGGCTGTGATTGGCCATGTAGCAGGATGTGGCTATGGTTGGTCATGTGGTGGAATGTTGCTGTGATTGGCCATGTAGCAGGATATGGCTGTGGTTGGTCATGTGGGTGGAATGTTGCTGTGATTGGCCATGTAGCAGGATGTGGCTGTGGTTGGTCATGTGGTGGACTGTAGCTGTGATTGGCCATGTAACAGGATGTGGCTATGGTTGGTCATGTGGGTGGAATGTTGCTGTGATTGGCCATGTAGCAGGATGTGGCTATGGTTGGTCATGTGGGTGGAATGTTGCTGTGATTGGCCATGTAGCAGGATGTGGCTGTGGTTGGTCATGTGGTGGACTGTAGCTGTGATTGGCCATGTAGCAGGATGTGGCTGTGGTTGGTCATGTGGTGGACTGTAGCTGTGATTGGCCATGTAGCAGGATGTGGCTATGGTTAGTCATGTGGGTGGAATGTTGCTGTGATTGGCCGTGTAGCAGGATGTGGCTATGGTTGGTCATGTGGTGGAATGTGGCTGTGATTGGCCATGTAGCAGGATGTGGCTATGGTTGGTCATGTGGTGGAATGTTGCTGTGATTGGCCATGTAGCAGGATGTGGCTGTGGTTGGTCATGTGGTGGACTGTAGCTGTGATTGGCCATGTAGCAGGATGTGGCTATGGTTGGCCATGTGGGTGGAATGTTGCTGTGATTGGCCATGTAGCAGGATGTGGCTGTGGTTGGTCATGTGGTGGACTGTAGCTGTGATTGGCCATGTAGCAGGATGTGGCTGTGGTTGGTCATGTGGTGGACTGTAGCTGTGATTGGCCATGTAGCAGGATGTGGCTGTGGTTGGTCATGTGGTGGAATGTGGCTGTGATTGGCCATGTAGCAGGATGTGGCTGTGGTTGGTCATGTGGTGGACTGTAGCTGTGATTGGCCATGTAACAGGATGTGGCTTTGGTTGGTCATGTGGGTGGAATGTTGCTGTGATTGGCCATGTAGCAGGATGCGGCTGTTGTTGGTCATGTGGGTCGGATGTGGCTGTGTCTGGTCTTGTAGCAGAATGTGGCTGTGGTTGGTCATGGGGGTCGGATGTTGCTGCAACTGGTAATGTGGGTGGGATCCGGCTATGACTAGTAATGTGTGCAGGATATGGCTGCAGCTGGTCAGGTAATTCACTTCAAGAGGCCCTGTTACACTTCTTGCACACTGGAAACCTGTCTGTTGATTGCAGAAGGCTGTGCCACAATATCTAGGGCTGGAAACAATATAAGTGGGATCAGCGCATCACCAGGCCGCCACCGATTGGCCTCAACTCAGAGATGCGCTGAGCCCCCCCAGGGACTGCAAACGCACCTTGAACCAAACAGAGGCTCTGCATATACACCAAAAGCAAAACTGTTAAAGGGAACCTAAACTGAGAAGGATATGGATTTTTCCTTTTACAATAATACCAGTTGCCTGACTCTCCTGCTGATCCTGTGTCTCTAATACTTTTAGCCACAACCCCTGAACAAGCATGCAGATCAGGTGCTCTGACTGAAGTCAGACTGGATTAGCTGCATGCTTGTTTCTGGTGTGTGATTCAGCCACTACTGCAGCCAAAGAGATCAGCAGGGCAGCCAGGCAACTGGTATTGTATAAAAGGAAAACGTCCATATCCCTCTCAGTTTAGGTTCCCTTTAAGTGGGAGCAGCTGGCCGGAAATAAATTAAAACATAGTAAAGAGCTGAGCAGCGCTACTTAAAAACAGATGAATGCTTACCTGCAAAAGTGTGCAAGCCCCACTAATGGGATAAAGTACACACTGAGCACACACATGACCTGTCTACCGCTTGGAGGATGTTGGTTTCCTCTAACAGCTTGCATGCAACTTGTTAGGTACTCGTCCCTCCCACTGTCGTAGAAGTCTTTCCTCCATGGGAGGGGACCTAACACTAACTAAATTATACCTATGCATATGCATAGCCTGGGCGCGCTATCAAGTAAAATTGAAAATTGCGTAAAAAAAGTGGGATCAGCGCATCACCAGGCCGCCACCGATTGGCCTCAACTCAGAGATGCGCTGAGCCCCCCCAGGGACTGCAAACGCACCTTGAACCAAACAGAGGCTCTGCATATACACCAAAAGCAAAACTGTTAAGTGGGAGCAGCTGGCCGGAAATAAATTAAAACATAGTAAAGAGCTGAGCAGCGCTACTTAAAAACAGATGAATGCTTACCTGCAAAAGTGTGCAAGCCCCACTAATGGGATAAAGTACACACTGAGCACACACATGACCTGTCTACCGCTTGGAGGATGTTGGTTTCCTCTAACAGCTTGCATGCAACTTGTTAGGTACTCGTCCCTCCCACTGTCGTAGAAGTCTTTCCTCCATGGGAGGGGACCTTACACTAACTAAATTATACCTATGCATATGCATAGCCTGGGCGCGCTATCAAGTAAAATTGAAAATTGCGTAAAAAAAGTGGGATCAGCGCATCACCAGGCCGCCACCGATTGGCCTCAACTCAGAGATGCGCTGAGCCCACTTTTTTTACGCAATTTTCAATTTTACTTGATAGCGCGCCCAGGCTATGCATATGCATAGGTATAATTTAGTTAGTGTTAGGTCCCCTCCCATGGAGGAAAGACTTCTACGACAGTGGGAGGGACGAGTACCTAACAAGTTGCATGCAAGCTGTTAGAGGAAACCAACATCCTCCAAGCGGTAGACAGGTCATGTGTGTGCTCAGTGTGTACTTTATCCCATTAGTGGGGCTTGCACACTTTTGCAGGTAAGCATTCATCTGTTTTTAAGTAGCGCTGCTCAGCTCTTTACTATGTTTTAATTTATTTCCGGCCAGCTGCTCCCACTTAACAGTTTTGCTTTTGGTGTATATGCAGAGCCTCTGTTTGGTTCAAGGTGCGTTTGCAGTCCCTGGGGGGGCTCAGCGCATCTCTGAGTTGAGGCCAATCGGTGGCGGCCTGGTGATGCGCTGATCCCACTTTTTTTACGCAATTTTCAATTTTACTTGATAGCGCGCCCAGGCTATGCATATGCATAGGTATAATTTAGTTAGTGTTAAGGTGCGTACACACGTCAGATAAAAATGAAAGATCACAGACCAATTTTACCCCCTTGCATGTAGTATGAGAGCCATACTCTACACAGTCTATTCTATGAAGCTGAACTCCCCATCAGATAGAAATGTTTGCAAGATGCTGCACACAAAGATGCTGTACACATGCAACAGATCAGTATCTGCAAAAGATCTGTTCCTGCAAAAGATCCATTCCTGCAAAATGCATTCATAGTCTATGACATCTGCAGATCTCGTACACACCTTGTTTAACGGACATTCATCTGCAGATCAGACAATTATCTGCCGATCTGAAGATCCAACCTGGTGGATCTGATCTACAGATAATTGTCCGTTAAACAAGGTGTGTACGAGATCTGCAGATATCATAGACTTTGAATGCATTTTGCAGGAACGGATCTTTTGCAGGAACAGATCTTTTGCAGATACTGATCTGTTGCATGTGTACAGCATCTTTGTGTGCAGCATCTTGCAAACATTTCTATCTGATAGGGAGTTCAGCTCCATAGAATAGACTGTGTAGAGTATGGCTCTCATACTACATGAAAGGGGGTAAAATTGGTCTGTGATCTTTCATTTTTATCTGACGTGTGTACGCACCTTGAGGTCCCCTCCCATGGAGGAAAAACTTCTACGACAGTGGGAGGGACGAGTACCTAACAAGTTGCATGCAAGCTGTTAGAGGAAACCAACATCCTCCAAGCGGTAGACAGGTCATGTGTGTGCTCAGTGTGTACTTTATCCCACCAGTGGGGCTTGCACACTTTTGCAGGTAAGCATTCATCTGTTTTTAAGTAGCGCTGCTCAGCTCTTTACTATGTTTTAATTTATTTCCGGCCAGCTGCTCCCACTTAACAGTTTTGCTTTTGGTGTATATGCAGAGCCTCTGTTTGGTTCAAGGTGCGTTTGCAGTCCCTGGGGGGGCTCAGCGCATCTCTGAGTTGAGGCCAATCGGTGGCGGCCTGGTGATGCGCTGATCCCACTTTTTTTACGCAATTTTCAATTTTACTTGATAGCGCGCCCAGGCTATGCATATGCATAGGTATAATTTAGTTAGTGTTAGGTCCCCTCCCATGGAGGAAAGACTTCTACGACAGTGGGAGGGACGAGTACCTAACAAGTTGCATGCAAGCTGTTAGAGGAAACCAACATCCTCCAAGCGGTAGACAGGTCATGTGTGTGCTCAGTGTGTACTTTATCCCATTAGTGGGGCTTGCACACTTTTGCAGGTAAGCATTCATCTGTTTTTAAGTAGCGCTGCTCAGCTCTTTACACTGGAAACAATATAGAATGGTGATAACTGTGTACAGTATATCCATAAAATATCAAATATCATTTTTGCCAAAATATTTCTAATGTATATACAGGACATAGTCTGTCCCTCAGAGAAGCTCACAATCTAATCCCACCATAGTCAATCTAATCCCGCCATAATCCTATTCTGATGTCCCTACAATAGTATAAAGCCAAATCATTTAGAGTTACACGATTTACAGGGCACTTAAAGACAAGATTTAAAGTGTGCTTTTCTCCTGGTGGACTCAAAGTGAAGGAGCTGCAGCCACTAGAGCTTGCTCTATAGGCTGTAGCAGTGGTGTGCTGGGTACACACTATGAGATTTTCTAGGCGATTTACTGTCAGATCGATTATTTCCAACATGTTCGATTTGCTTTCCGATCAATTTCCGAGAATTTTCCGATCGACTTCCTATTAAAGTGAACGGAAATCTATCAGAAAATGCTCGGAAATCGATCGGAAAGCAAATCGGACATGTTGGAAATAATCGATATGACAGTAAATCGGCCAGAAAATCTCATAGTGTGTATCCAGCATTAGGAAGTCTCCCCCAAAAATAGGTTCGGTCTTATGGAGCAGGAAGAGATGAGATTTGAACCTATGACAGAGGAAGAGCCCTAACCATTACACTGTCTTAAACATATATGTGCTTCTTATCCTCTTCTTGCTGCAGCTGAGAGACCAGAAGAAGGAGCTGGCCAGCGTGCAGGAGATGTGTAGGACCTCCAGGGAAGTGCAGCCCTACCTAGACCACTGGAGAAAGCTCTTCTCTAATCATTGCCGAGAGCTTGAAGAGCTGTATGAGAGGCACGATAATGAGGTCGTAGATGAATTAAAGCAGATTAAATATAGCCTGACAGAGAAGGCAATTGAAGATCTCAGAAACATCCAGAGCACTGTAATCATCCCAGATATGTTGAAACTCAATGTGCCGAGACTGCACCTCCAACAAGCGTTAGAGGAGCAAAAGAGAGAGGCGGCGCTGCTGGCCCAGCAGCTGGAGAAGGAGGAGAACGACAAGGCTGGCGAGTGGAAACTGTCCTTGGAGAGCACCATGCGCAAACTTGACGAGGAACTCAAACTTAATCTGAAAGAACAGAAGAACCTGAGACACTGGGAACTGCTCTTATTCTTGTACGTCTCCTCCACTTTTGTATTATCTTCAGTAGAAGTGTTTCTTTTTTCCTGTATCCAACACTTAGGCTAAGATTCCACTTGTGCATTTTGTCAGATTTTTCTCTCAGAAAATTCGCATTGATTTGGCAACTAATGGTGGTGAATGGGGCTGTTTCCATTCAGTGCGAATTTTCGTATGCGTTCATACGCATGAAAAAATCTGAGGTCCCGCATAATTTTTTCGGACATTGCGTACGATTCACGTACAATGCTACAATGCTTTGCATAAGCAACACATAGCAATGCAAAATTTTGCGTTATTTGCATGAAAATTCGCATTAAATCTATGGTTACAGGAAGTTGTCAGCAGTCATGACTAAGCTGTTACTAGGCAGATTATGTTATATTTGACTAATGCAAATTTTTGCGTACGAAAATTTGCATAAAAATGCGTACAAATTTACAATCGAATTTTCACCAATCAGAAATATGTCATAAGATTTTTGTTGGACGCAAACATTTCACGCTGCAGTGGAAAAGTAGCCTAAAAATCCTAGTTATGAAAAGTCAGCAAAGGTATGAACTTATACTGTATTTTGTGCCTTTAGAATTAATTCACACCAGGGGCGGTAAGTGTTTTACGGAGCTGAATACCACTGTCCATGCAACTAAATAGAAAACCACCTGACCTCTTCATGTGAGTAGTCATGGGGCGGCTCAACTAAGATAGTCTTTCCTGTTGGCGATGTTACACGTTGTCGAGCAATGGTTCAAGAGCAGCTAAATGCCTTGTTTCTTCACATAGCCACAATTCATTGCCTGAAAGCCATATTCTACCGGTTGTAAAATCATTAAAGTGAATGAGGCCAGGGGTGTAACTACAAGGAAGCAGCCGTTGCCACTGCAGGGGGACCCAGAGCTGTAATGGGGCACCAATTACTACTTCATTCCTTCTGATACAGGGGTCCATCCTTCAGATCTGGTGTTTTTGGGGCTACACTTGTTATGGGTGTGAAGATTCTAATGTCCACATCTGTTTTATGACCCTTGTGAGATGGACCCCAAGGCTGTGATGGCCACCAGGGAAAGGGTGTGAACATTGGGGGGGGGGGGACCCCATCAAGGTTCATTTGGGGCCTCATGGTTTGTAGTTATGCCCCTGAATGACACCTTACTATCAAAAATGTCACCTTGTTTATTAAAGTGAACCCGAGCTGATACCCTGAAGAGAGGGAAGCCTCAGAATCCTATTGAGGCTTCCCTTGGTGGTTGAAAGTACCCCGTTGCTGAGCGCGACCCCACTTCACATTATGGCCGTGCAGCTCCCCTTCCTGGATCATGGCCGCGTGATCCTGTCCGCGCATGCCCAGTAGCAAGGAGCCCGCGGCTCCGGCTTACTGCGAATACTCGGCCGGCTAATACGGGGCCATAATCCAGGAAGAGGAGCTGCGCAGCATCGATGTGAAGGGGGGCTGCGCTCAGCAACGTGGGGAGGGGGGGGCGTCTTCCCTTTTCTTGTCTTGTTCCAATACACACAAAGCGAATAAGCAAAACGTGTTACTGCAGTACTTTTGTGTGAGAAATACTTGATTTTCTGGAAAAATGTCTATAGTGCCAACAATTTCGGCCATGACAATATGTTGCTATCACTAACAGTAATTAGTGAAATCTGATGCAACTGACAGGTTTCGACTAGTCCATCTCTTCCTAGGGGATTCTTAGTATTTCATTTATTCTTTACAAAATCACTTCCTGGAAAGGATACTGTATATACAAAGATGCAGCCCCCCATCTCCTCCCCCCCCCCACCCGCCCCCCAACACCACCACCACCACCACCACCTGTTTTCACACTATTAGGGCAGTTGGACAAAGCAAGTGCTGTTCACTAAGTGCTTTTGAAAATAAAGAAAACCCAGAGAAACCCCCTTTGAGGAGATGGGCTTGTCCAAAACCTGTCAGATTTCTACTACCTACTGTAAGTGAACAGCAACGTATGAGAAAAGTAATTTATAGCACGTTTTACTCTGGGAGAAATGTACTTTTTATTTATGTGTTTTGGGAGATTTTTGATCCTTTACATAAAGGAGGCGAATGTGTGGAGAAATAATCAGAATATACTGTGTGTATAAAACAAAATGTTTCCTTAATTGATTACATGAAAATGAAAATAATAACTTTTGCCCAAGCAGGAAGGTCCTTCTGTTGCCTCTGTGTGTGTCTGAAGAAGATCTTCATAAGATAAAGCAGGAGTTCCACTGTGGCTTCTCGCAGATGGATATTACTCTGGCTCTGCCTAAAGTACGAGGGAGGCTGCTGCTGCAGAAGTACCAGAGCGACTGGAGGAGTGCCGAGATACAGAAGATAGAGCACCTCCTGCTGGAGGCTGAGAGACAGGTGAGGAAGTCCTCTTCTTCCTATTCTTCTCACTCTGTACATAACAGCTGTTATGAGTCCCCATCAGAGAGGTTCTATCAAATCTAAGGGCTGGTTCAGACGGGCTTCACCAGCGTTTAGAGGCTAGCTTTTGAAGGCTTTTGGGAAGCCTTCAAGGCTAGCAGTTCGGGTCTCTGCAATTGTTTCCCGGCGTTTACCGTCTCTGAAAGCAAAATGTTACTGACAAGATGCAACGCCGGGATCTACCGCCAGGCTTTCAAGAAAGCCTGCAAAAGCCAGCTCTTAACATTCCCATTCATGTGAATTGAATGGCGGTAGATCAAAAAAAAAAGCCGCGTTAAACGCCACAAAAACACCCATGTGAACCAGCCTTAATTCTGACTGGCGTGGAGAGAGCAATTGTTTCATACTGAACCATGAGTCCAGCTTTAATGGCCATGGAGATGAGAACAGTTCCATTTAGGCGGTGGCGTCACTAGGGGGGTGCGGTAGGTGCAGACCGCACCAGGTGTCACCAGCAGAGGGGGCAACACCAAGCTCTAAGCTAAGGTAGAGCAGAGTAGGCTATATAAATACAGACCAGGCAATTGCCTGATATACTTCTCCTTCCTGCTCTTCTCTGGCTGCTCCATGTTGAGCTGATAACGGACTTTAGAGGTCACCAGGGTCACATAGCAATCATCTAAACATTGCCCATAACAAGCAACCTTACTACCTGGTGAGGATATGGCCCATACTCATGAGGGACAAAAGTGGCCTGTCGCCAGCACACGTGAGCGTGTGCGCGACAGGCCGGCAACAGCTCGTCGCCAGGTCCCTCTGCATACACACGGCGGAGGGACCTGGCAACTGATGCGGCGGAAGCTGTCGCTGTTGCGCCTCCCCCCGCCGGAAGCCCAATGGATTACAATCTTGTTGCTGTCGCTAGTCCGTGTACTCACGCGGACTAGCGACAGTTGAGGCGGCGACTGTCGCCAGGCGATTGAGCGGTTCAATCGCCCGGCGACATCAGCGACGAGCGACGGTTCGGGGTGCACGCCCGTGCAACGCCGCATACTCACGGGCGACCTGTCGCTGCAACACGCGCACGCCGCGTGTTGCGGCGACATTTGTAGCCCATGAGTATGGGCCATTAGAGGCTCATTGGGTAAGAGAGGGTGACACCATGAGTTTCCGCACCGGGTGACACCAACCATAGTCAGAGGCGTAGCTATGGGTGGGCAAAGGGGGTCACATGTCCCTGGGCGCAGCACTTTAAGGGAGTGCAGAGCATGGCCACCACACCCCCAAGTGAGTGAGAGGCAGCCTACTGGCTGCCTGAAGTGCCCCTGCTTCTCTCCCACCCTCTGCAGAGCAGTGCAGAAGTGTTAACAGCAGCAGAAAAGGGGGGGGGGCACATCTGGCTAACTATAGGGGGTACATCTGACTATATAAACGAGGGGAAGGGAGGAACATCTGGCTATCTAAACAGCATTTGTACATTTGGCTCCACCCATCCACACCCACATTCTGATGCTTGCCTAACCCCAATTTGACCAGAGGGGGGAGCAAAAACGTTCTTTGTCCCCGGGTGCTGAAAAGCCTAGCCACTCCTCTGACCATAGTGACTCTTCTGCATTTAGGACTGCCTCCATTCTATTGTATTGCCCTGTGACAATGCATTGCAGGAGGTCTCACATATTACGTTTCCTAAAGCCAATTCAGCGAGTCATAAAATAGTGTGTTATCACCGGAGAATGGTTCATATTCAAGTATAATGGTCTGGAGATTTTCCATGGTAATTGGGTAATGTGTCTTGTAAGTGAATTACGTAGCATTTGTTAGCCTGCTAGATGACTTACTCATCCTCCGGACCGCTTGTTATGTGGCTCTGATAAACCTACTTCCTTCTCTCCTCCATCTTCCATAGGTCACAGACAGCGTGATGATGTACTGAGATATTTCCAAACGGAGGGAAATGTGATTAGGTAGCAATGTCATCTGAAATCCTACCTGCTGGCATTTCATTTACTTCCTGTTTGCTAATTGCACTTCATCTGCTTTCTTTCTTCATGCCATCTGATTGCGGAAGATCTAATCAATCTCACCTGTCAGGCTTCTTAGTATGGGCTCTGATTCTAGTCTGGCGGGGCTTCTATGGGATTTCATTACTCATTTCTTTCTGTTTTTAGGGCTGCTGTTGACTGGTAGTTGGACTGGAAGTTATAACAGTAGCAGGAAAAGATGAGATATATATATATATATATATATATATGTATATATATATATATATATATATATATATATATATATATATGCATCGTTGTGTCTACAAGCTGCTGCAACCAATCGCATTTGCACGCGCCCCTGTTGCCGTAGTGCAATGATTGGTGAATGGGAACGTGTTCCTAAAGCCAATCAAAATGTTGCAGGCGCAGAACGCTCCAGGTGGTAGGAGCAGGACGGGCGTGCACGTGGCCAGGCTGCGCATGCACAGTACAGCTCTACTGAGCCGACTGGAGAGAGAGAGAGACGGCCAGTGGATGATCAGATCGGCCTGGGAGGACAGCGAGGGCCTAAAGGGGGATGAAGGGAGCCCTAGGTAAGTATAAATGGAGGGGCGTAACAATAGACCCTGCAAGGGATACAACTGCAGGGGGGCCCAGAAGCCACAGGGGGCCCCATCCTGGCAGACTGACAACTAAGGGTAAGGAGAGAAAAAAAATTTCTGCTCTTTGCTCAGTTGTTCTAATGACTGCATCTGCTCAGCCACTGATAAGGAATCATACAAAGTTTTGCAGACCAAGATTTATAGACAGTCCCTATTCAGTGTGCAGCATGGTCTTGTGTACAGCCTGTTCTACCTCCAGCCTTTCCACCCCTCCCCAAGTGCTGTGTACTGTAGTAATGCTGGAGGAGTCTGGGCACGGAGAAAAGGTGGGAGGGGGCCCCATCCAAAGTTTCGCAGGGGGGCCCTGTGAGTTCTAGTTACGCCCCTGTTAAATGCTTTATTAAATTTAATCTCTACACTAGCGATGGGGAAGGTACAGTACTGTGAACAAAAATGTAATGCCGTACTTGTACTGTGCATTTGAGCTGCAACCTTTTACATGGTAATCTCCCCAAGACCACATACTACAAGAGGTAGGCAAAAGATGTCACGTGTGGCTTCTGACATGCAGAATACGGTGCTGACCACTCATCAAGCATGACCGTCAGTGTGTTCAAATCTGTGTCTTCATTTCTGCTGGAATTCCCGCTGTTCTTTTAGTGCCAGGAATAACAGGGAAATGTCTGTATTTTTCTCTCGTAAAGGGCACCTGTACTGGCGCTAAGCACCTTATCCAATGCTATTTTTGATTTTGAGAAAATATTGCGAAAATACACTATACTTTCACAAAGGAAAAAAATTGCGAAAATTTGTGGAAAAAATTTGAAAAGCGCAAAATCGTTTAGTTTTAGCATAAAAAATCACAAACTTATAACAAAACAATTTTTGATGGCATTTTCACTTGAAAGTCAAATTTAACATTATTTTCGCGAAAATAAATGCGAAAAGAATATCAACATTTTCACTTATCACTGGTACTGGCAGGTACCGGTAATCTCTGCGGATTGTTTGTTTACTGATAGTTCTAAGGCCAATAGAAAACCTCTCTGGTCTCCTAGAATGTTCTGGGGAGAGAATTCTGCATAATAAACAGCCTAGGCTTAGGGTGCATACACACATCAGACTATAGTCTTTGGAAAATGAAAGATCACAGACCAATCTTACCACCCTTCATGTAGTATGAGAGCCATACTCTACAGTCTTTTCTATGGAGCTGAACTCCACATCAGAAAAAAATCTTTGCAAGATGCTGCACACACAGATGCTGTACACATTCAAAAGATCAGTATCTGCAAAAGATCTGTTCCTGCCAAAAATCCATTCCTGCAAAATGCAATGATAGTCTATGGGATCTGCAGATCATCATACACACATGATTTAACTGACATTCTTCTGCAGATCAAGCAATCATCCGCAGATCTGAAAATCCATCCTGGTGGATCTGATCTGCAGATGAATGTCAGTTAAATCATGTGTGTATGAGGATCTGCAGATCCCATAGACTATCATTGCATTTTGCAGGAATGGATTTTTGGCAGGAACAGATCTTTTGCAGCTACAGATCTTTTGAGTGTGTGCAGCATCTTTGTGTGCAGCATCTTGCAAACATTTCTGTCTGATGGGGAGTTCAGCTCCATAGAAAAGACTGTGTTAGGTATGGCTCTCATACTACATGAAGGGTGGTAAGATTGGTCTGTGATCTTTCATTTTCCAAAGACTATAGTCTGATGTGTGTATGCACCTTAAGGCCACATACACACATCAGACCATAGTCTTTTGAAAATGAAAGATCACAGACCAATCTTACCACCCTTCATGTAGTATGAGAGCCATACTCTACACAGTCTTTTCTATGGAGCTAAACTCCCCATCAGAAAAAAATCTTTGCAAGATGCTTCACACACAGATGCTGTACAGACACAAAAGATCAGTATCTGCAAAAGATCTGTTCCTGCCAAAAATCCATTCCTGCAAATTGCAATGATAGTCTATGAGATCTGCAGATCATCATACACACATGATTTAACTGACATTCATCTGCAGATCAGATCCACCAGGATGGATTTTCAGATCTGCAGATGATTTCTTGATCTGCAGATGAATGTCAGTTAAATCATGTATGTATGATGATCTGCAGATCTCATAGACTATCATTGCAATTTGCAGGAATGGATTTTTGGCAGGAACAGATCTTTTGCAGATACTGATCGTTTGTGTCTGTACAGCATCTGTGTGTGAAGCATCTTGCAAAGATTTTTTTCTGATGTGGAGTTCAGCTCCATAGAAAAGACTGTGAAGGTATGGCTCTCATACTACATGAAGGGTGGTAAGATTGGTCTGTGATCTTTCATTTTCCAAAGACTATAGTCTGATGTGTGTATGAGCCTTAAAGGGAAGGTTCAAGCAAAAAAAATGAGATTCACTTACCTGGGGCTTCTACCAGCCCCATGTAGCCATCCTGTGCCCTTGTAGTCACTCACTGCTGCTCCAGTCCCCCGCTGGCAGCTTTCTGACCTCGGAGGTCAGGGCCACATTGCATACATTTTTACGCATTCCAGCTAGTGCAGGAACAAAAATTTACGCGGTTTACCACTAACGCGTAAAAATGTATGTGTTAATGTTCCTGCACTAGCGGGAATGTGTAAAAATGTACGCAATTTGGCCCTGACCTCCAAGGTCAGAAAGCTGCCAGCGGGGGACTGGAGCAGCAGTGAGTGACTACGAGGGCACAGAATGGCTGCATGGGGCTGGTAGAAGCCCCAGGTAAGTGAATCTCATTTTTTTTTTTTTTGCTTGGACCTTCCCTTTAAGCCTAACTTGGTGGGCGGGGCTATATACCAAGTACACAGCAATATATAGCTATATAGGAAGTGTTTCTGATGCTGAAACCAGGATGTTTCATGTAAAAGTATCCTGAATAATTAACTGCATTCTACTATATGTTATTACGGTTCCCAAGGCTGGATTTATACTTCTTTCACCTCTAGGCCAAGTATATTGGGGCTTCCCTTCTAAGTGCAGCAGCGCCCTCTCATTCCATGTGCAGCCCCCTCTTCCATGTGTTACATCCATGTACAGCAGCCCCTCCCATTCCATGTGCA
Source organism: Hyperolius riggenbachi (assembly GCF_040937935.1). NCBI lineage: Eukaryota > Metazoa > Chordata > Amphibia > Anura > Hyperoliidae > Hyperolius > Hyperolius riggenbachi. The sequence goes on from NC_090646.1 coordinate 95,938,144, forward strand.
GTCCCCTCTTCCATGTGTTACATCCATGTACTGCACACCCCCATTCCATGCGCAGTCCCCTCTTCCTTGTGTTACATCCATGTACTGCACACCCCCCATTCCATGTGCAGTCCCCTCTTCCTTGTGTTACATCCATGTACTGCACACCCCCCATTCCATGTGCAGTCCCCTCTTCCATGTGTTACATCCATGTACTGCACACCCCCCATTCCATGTGCAGTCCCCTCTTCCATGTGTTACATCCATGTACTGCACACCCCCCATTCCATGTGCAGTCCCCTCTTCCATGTGTTACATCCATGTACTGCACCCCCCCCCATTCCATGCGCAGTCCCCTCTTCCTTGTGTTACATCCATGTACTGCACACCCCCCATTCCATGTGCAGCCCCCTCTTCCATGTGTTACATCCATGTACTGCACACCCCCCATTCCATGCGCAGTCCTCTCTTCCTTGTGTTACATCCATGTACTGCACCCCCCCCATTCCATGTGCAGCCCCCTCTTCCTTGTGTTACATCCATGTACTGCACACCCCCCATTCCATGTGCAGCCCCCTCTTCCATGTGTTACATCCATGTACTGCACACCCCCCATTCCATGTGCAGTCCCCTCTTCCTTGTGTTACATCCATGTACTGCACACCCCCCATTCCATGTGCAGTCCCCTCTTCCATGTGTTACATCCATGTACTGCACCCCCCCCCCATTCCATGCGCAGTCCCCTCTTCCTTGTGTTACATACATGTACTGCACACCCCCCATTCCATGTGCAGTCCCCTCTTCCATGTGTTACATCCATGTACTGCACACCCCCCATTCCATATGCAGCCCCCTCTTCCATGTGTATCATCCATGTACTGCAGCCCCTCCCATTCCATATGCAGCCCCCTCTTCCATGTGTTACATCCATGTACTGCACACCCTCTTTTTCATGCACAGCTCTCTTGGACATCAGCTTCCCTTTTTATGTGTTGCCCCCCCCCCCCCCCCCTTTGCAGCCTTTTAAAATTCAAAAATGGGGGGAGTAGGCATGTGTAGGAGACACTCCTCATGGTGACCGCTCCTCCGATTGTCTTTGTCCCCCCTCCTTCCTGGTCGGTGGGCACTGCGCAGGCGCTGCATGCCCTTGATCATGCAGCCAGGAGCGCACTACTTAGGCTTTAACGGAGGGGGACGGAGGAGAACGGGGGGAGCAGTGGGCATGAGGAGAGCCTCCTACACATGCCTGCTCCCCCCTTTTTAGAATTATTAAAAGGGCTAAGGTATCCTTAGTGTCATAACTTTACTTTCTATCAGGCTTGCTTTTACTGTATCAGGAAGAAGCTGTGTAATTTGCATTTGTCTGATTGCTGGCAGAGCCATTCTGAATAATTACGCACAATTTCTAAACTGCTCTTGTGACAGAGAGGCAAAATCTGGCAGCACGGCAGCGGTTAATGTACAGGAGAACACATAGTACATCATTAACAGGAGCCGTCTCCTCTTCTTCACTCTCCAGTGACTCTTCCAGAGATGATAATATAATGCTGGAATGAACTCTTGCCAGCAGCGCCGGTGACTGTGCCGCCACCCGTTTCCCACCAGTGTCATTTAAGCGCAGATGCTTTCTCCAGCCAAGCATATATTGTATTTACATAACCTGCTTTTATTCCCATGGAATGAGCTTCTGTGCAATTGCTCTTTGTATTTCTTTCTCTTTTTTTATCTGTTTTTTTTTTTTCTTTTTTACAGTCAGGTTCAAAAACGACAAAACATCCCCAAGACAGAGCGGCGGAGATCCAGAAGAAATCTGCCGAGGATAAAGTCCTGATTTATGAAGCACAAATTACAGATGACAAGATTAAGCAGGTAATGAAAATGAGATGCGACCAGAGCAGACGCGGAAGACTTATCCAGTTACCTGACTGTTTGCTTTTGATTTGCACTCTCTGGCCGTCTGAATGGAAGATGCAGTTGGGGAAATGAGACCCATTTAATCATTTGCAGAGACAGGTTCCCTTGGGATCTATTCACTTCACATTTAGCTGATGTTTAGTTTGGTTGAAGGTTATCAAAGGGATTTTGGTTGATAAAATATAAGAACGCTCACAGGAGAAAGTCATAGACAGGTATGATGGCCAGCGATGTGCACTACGCTCATTAGCTTCCATTTTTTTTGCCAGTCATTGTGGGGGAAAAACCTAAAAGCACACCTTAAAGAGAAACCATGACCAAGAATTTAATTTCATCCCAATCAGTAGCTGAAACCCCCTTTCCCATGAGAAAGCTTTTAATTTACAAATGGATCATCAGGGGGCTCTGTATGGCTGATATTGTGGTAAAACCTCTCCCACAGTGTGATGTCAGGACCATGGTCCTGACCGTTTCCTGTCTGTGAACCTCATTGCATTGTGGGAAATAACAGCTGTTTACAGCTGGGTCCAAATGCCAAAAAAGCAAGCAGCATCTCCTTCCACTGACATCCCCTGTCAGCAGTAAAATGTCACCATGTGGTAAATGTCAGAATGTAAATCAGGGAGAGGAAAGATTTTACAATTGGCAAACACTGACTAAATTAATTATACATAATTATTGTAAAAATTAAGCACTTTATTTATTACATAATTTTCACTGGAGTTCCTCTTTAAAGAGGATCTGTAATTAAAAAAAAAGTGCCCGTATGGGAGGGGGAATCCTCTGGATCCTAATAAGGCTTCCCCCATCCTCCTCCGTCTGCTGCTGAAGATCAGACAACAAGCTGGTCAGCAGTACTGGGCTTCAGAATCATAGCAATCCTGTGTGAGCCTCACACAGACGGAGTAGCAGTTTTCCTTCGTGTTCTGGTGGAAATAGCCTAGCCTGATCGTATCCACTCTACTGCACAGACACACGGCGCCTGCACAGCAGAGCTGTCCCAATCAAGCTCATCTATTTCCATCAGAGCCAAAAGGAAAACCGCTGCTGCACCTGCAGGAGACTCATACAGGATTGTTATGATCCAGGAGCCCCGGTAGATATTCTACGGCTAACAGTGCTGGAAAGAAGGGGTGGAGGGATCCCCTTCCTGAGGTAAGTACCGCCTACAGGCATTTTTTTTTCTTACAGGTCCTCTATAACTGAGAGGAATATGGAGGCTGACATATATATTTCCTTTTAAACCATACCAGTTGCCTTGCTGTCCTGCTGATTTTTTTTGGGCTGCACTAGTATCTGGATCACACACGTGAAACAAGCATGGAGCTTGCAACTGAAGTCCAACTAGATTAAAAGTGGCCACACACCATACAATATTTTTAATATCTGTTCAATGTAAGAATTGCAATCAATTTTTCTGACTGATTGTAACATTTCAAAAATATGACCAATGTACCACTCACACATGTTCAATTTTCCCCAAATGATAAAAATGAATGGAAACTCAGAAAATTGCTAAGGTGTGTATATTAAATTGACAATCTAACACACATCATAAATTCCAGCATTACGGATCGATAAAAATCGGAAAGAAACAGGAAAACCGATCAGATTTTTCAATTGAATACAAAAAAAAGCTTTCAATTTTTTCCGGGAGATCCGATCATATTTATCGAATTGCTGTAAAATTGGATCATTTTATTGTATCGTGTGTGGCCACCTTAAGTCAGACTTCATTTAGAAACCCCTGATCTGCTTATGTGCATATGTGTGTTCAGGGTCTATGGCTAAAAGTATTAGAGGCAGAGGATCAGCAGGACAGCCAGGCAACTGCTATGGTTTAAAAGGAAATAAACATAGCAGCCTCCGTATCTCTCTCGCTTCAGTTGTTTTTTAAAGGACAACTTTACTGAGAGGGATATGGAAGCTGCCATATTTATTTCCTTTTAAACCATACCAGTTGCCGGGCTCTCCTGCTGACTTCTTTGGCGGAAGTAGTATCTGGATCACACACTTGAAGCAAGCATGCAGCTTGTAGCTGAAGCCCTAAATTAAGTCGAACTTCAGTCAGAAACCTCTGATCTGCATGCTAGTTTAGGGTCTATGGCTAAAAGTATTAGCGGCAGATTATTAGTAGGACTCCCAGGAAACTAGTATTGTTTAGTATTGTTTAAAAAAAATAAAAATGGCAGCCTCCATGTCCCTCCAAGTTCATGTGTTCTTTACAGCATCATAACACAAAGATTGGGAGAGAATGTAAATCGTTGCTGAAAGCCATTACTGTTTGTGAATAGTGGGGAGTCCCAGAGAGGGCAGCTAATGTGCTGGATGTTAAAACAAAACCTCCAGGCGCAATCCGCTCAACACCATAGGTGTGTCCTGTCACCAGCAAATGGGCAGACTCTTACCCTAGCTGTAGTGACCCACATAACAAGGCCATGAGTGCATCAGTCAATTCATCCTTTTCAAACAGATAGACTTCTCTAAGTGTCATCCAAGAACAAATGTTGAGTATCAAGAATGCAGACTACTTAAAATTTAAAGGCACACTTTATTCCATACAATAAAACATAATACAGGACTTACGTAATGGGCCCATACAGCTCACGGACCTGAATCAACACCAGCACATTTAAAACAACAATCACAGAGTCACTTAAGGGGCCCATACACCTAACAATTTTCCCGCCGATACACGGCCGATTCGATCACAGTGATCAAATCGGCTGTGAAATCGCCGCGCACACCGCTGACAGAACGATCAATTTCCGTCCAAAAAATAGATCGTTCCCGTCGATCCGTCCGTGCGGAAGATTTTTCTCGATCACCGGCGGGTTGGGAGTGCGTCGATAGCGGCGTTTAAATGCTCGACGACTGACGCAATACAGCGGGTATACATTGCCTGTTCCGGCCGGCGCGAGTCCCCTGGTCTCTGCTGTCTTCTCCGCTCTGGTCTGGTCTCTGGCATGCTTCACTTCTTCCTGCCCGGCAGGAAGTTTAAACAGTAGAGGGCGCTCTACTGTTTAAACTTCCTGCCGGGCAGGAAGAAGTGAAGCATGCCGGAGACCAGAGCGGAGAAGAAGACAGCAGAGACCTGGGGAGCCGCACCGGTGGAGCAGGTAATGTATGCGGGGGGGGGGGGGAGCTTAGGCTACCTCCACTCCCTTCCATTGGTTTCACTTTTGCTTCATATTTATATATTCTAATGTATCCAGTGAGAATGTGTCTTCTGTGTACACTTTCTACTTGAATGCCGCCGCCAGCAATGTTTACTAATAGCGATTGATATGAAAACACGCAAGATAATGTAATTACTTTCTCAACTTCGGCATCAGTGCTAAGCTTACCACCGAAGAAGAAAGTGCTGTATTTAACTGTTTGAATGCAGTTCTGCTACCAATTATTTTTTATTTTTTTTTAGGTAGTAGTTTTTATGCTGTAAAGAATATTTTAGAGCAAAGAAGATTTGTTGAGTTTTATACCACTTTTAATCTCTGCAGCCGTGTTCAAGAATGTAGTGGAAAACCTTCCCAGAAGATTGGATCAGATTCTGTTGTAATAACTAGGGATGGAACAGCTTCAGTTTAATATAATTTTGAAACTAAAGCCCTGAAAAGCACACGATTGAGACATTCATTTTGGGTTACACATGTGTGTTTTCTTTTGCTTCTTTTTTTATGAGCCTGGCTTAACCCACCCGCCTCTACTTTTTGGCTGGCAGCTTTTCTTTCTTTCTCCTGGATAATGGAATGTTCCCAGGAGAGCCTTTTATTGCCAGCTACCTCCTATGAGTAGAGCCTCTGTTGTGTTGCTGTTGTTCTCACCCTGTTGTTCTCTATATAAATAATACATGCTTAGTTGCTCCATTGCTGTTAGATCTCCTGCAGTTCCGTGAGTAAGTTGTTGTGTTCGGGATTTATTTCTGGTAATTTGGGAAATGGCTATGCTGAGCTGTAACAGAGTGGATCAGACTGAGAACTATATTGTTCCTAAAATAAGTCTGTAACATAACAAAATGCAAGACCAAGAACACAGCCAAAAGCCACACATATTACACAGGGGCAAAAAAATTAGAGGCAGCCCTTATTTGAAAACAAACTAGTATAACCGTGACATAGAGTGACGTAACATTTCAGAGTTGCCTATATAAGGAACGCTCAGCTCGGACAACATAATTATCATGGAAGTTAATTTCAAAATGACAAAAGATGTAAGGGACTTTGAATGAGGGATGATCGTCAGTACATAAAGAGCTGGTGCTAGTAGCTCTGAAACGATGACCAACAGTATATCGGGTGTTTAGACAGTGGCAGTTGAAAAAAAAAAACTTCAAGAGCTAAGGACTATGCTGGTCGCAAAAGGCTGGTGAATGAGAGGTGAGGCGAGTAGCACGCATAGTTCGAAGCAACAGAAGGGCAACAACACATTCTGCTACACAACTGACAGTTTTTCTCCAGTCGGAACCCAGTCAGACTACTGATAAGGAATTACAGCCATAAAATACTTTGCTCTAGGAAGCCCAGTTCTCTGCCAAGAGAGGGTAGAGTAAAAAAACAGTTCAATCGTTCATATATTTAAGCGCTCTGAAGGCCCGTACCCTCTACGCAAATGTTTAGATTATTTTTTGAGCAACGATTGATCGTTTCCGGGATCTCACAACGTGATGACAGGCGCGTGATTACTTGAACAATGTTTTTTGAGCAACGATTGATCGTTTCCGGGATCTCACAACGTGATGACAGGCGCGTGATTACTTGAACAATGTTTGCCGTCACGCAGCGATAACAACTGTCATGGCAGATCGGATCTTTAAGATCCCTTATGACATTCCTCAACGGTATCAGCATCTTGTTCAGTCCATGCCAAGAAGAATATCATCTGTGATCAGAACGAAGGGTGGACCTACTCGTTATAAGCGGGTGTCTCTAATTTTTAGGCCACTCAGTGTATTGCTCCTGTATGTGTCTGTCATGATTCCTGTACTGGATTTCTGGCATCTGGGAAGCCTTTGCAGGCTTGCTGACATTGTATAGAAAGGAACCTCAACTTTCCTGACTTTCAGTGGTAGTATTTTTCACAAAATCCTGTTCTTTTAGTTTAGAAAATTCCAAGCATAGTCGGGTGAGCTGTGATTGAGGTCTTCTTCCTCTTCTGCCTTCCCCAAAACCTTCCTCCACTACTCTGGTCTTCCCCCATCCATCTAATGTGAATACAGTAAAGCTATGACAGAGACACCCACATAGCAACATTTAAAATATGAGGGAATTATTGCACTTATCTCTCAAAAATGAGACGAATATATTGATTAGGAATATTATTGGCACGTACCAATGCGTTTTGCCGGGTCTGGCCCGCCTCATCAGGTATTGTGCCTTGAAGGGGTGTCATACAAAGTGTATACAATAAAACTTATCAAGACAAAACATAAACATACATAGATATATCATAAATCATATTTGCAATAGTCGTATCTTTAAAACGTATATGGTTTAATATAATTGCTATAATATAATATACAATTCAAAAAAGAAAACTAAATTAATTACCTTTAATTCACGTTTTCTAGATATTGCTATCTGGGCACCTCTGTCATAGCTGAACTGTAGACCCGAACATTTTAAACTTTGCAGTTGGTACCCCTTTTCTTCCCCTTTTCCTCAGACTACTGTCACCAACTTGCAAATTTGGAGTGTGACCTGGGTGGAGACGGGTTTTCTCAACAAACGTAAAATCTATGGCACGTGTCAAAATGGCCTGCAGAGCCATCAAACTTGGTCATCAAGTGGTTTCCCCACTTTGCCTTTCCTTTAGCTTGCTCTAGACCACCAGGGAAACTATATTGGAGGTGAAGCTCTTGATCACCAGGGAAGCTATATGGGTGAGGGGGAAAGCACTAGGAATCAGGAAACTGTATGGGGGGAGGGGGGGGTGTCACTAAATACCCGGGAACTGTTTCAGGGTGCAAAGAAACTGTTAAGGGACTGGAGGTGGTGGGGCCACTAGACACCAGGGAATTGTATAGGGGAGGGAGGGGCCACTAGACACCAGCAAACTTTATACTGGAGGGGGGTGGCCTCAAGACATTGAAGTTGAACCACTACTTGATCCCAATTTTATCACACTTTCTATTTGCGTTTGACACCCCTGGTCTATGAGGTTATGTGGATTAATTATCTGGTAGTGGCTGGATAGTTTAATGGTTAAGGGCTCTGCCTCTGACACAGTAGACCAGGCTTTGAAACTCGTCTCTTCCTGTTCAGTAAGCCAGCACCTGTTCAGTAAAGAGTCCTTGAGCTCAAGACTCCCTAAGGGCCTGTACACACTGCTGTGCTTGCGATGGGCTTTTAAAAACTTCAGTGTTTTTTAATCGCAAGGTCCTTTGAAAAATCATAAAAATTGTGAAGACTTGTACACACTGGTGCGATGCGTTTTTTCTATTCTCATGAAGGCTTTGCAATTTAAAAGTCGCATGCGATTTTAAAAATGCAGCACAAATGCAGCAGTGTGTACAGGCCCTAACACTGCTACTGCCCACTGAGCGCGCCCTATTATATTTGGAAATAAAGGATTTTTTCGGTTTTTTTGTTTTTTTCCTTACTCAGTGTACATTATTGATGGCTATAAGACCTTATTTGATACAGAATATGCAAAAATGTAATTGCCTTTGATTCAGTTTGTGACTAAAAAGAATACACAAGACAGGGGCCTCAACCCTAAAACTCTCTAAACTTTATTCTATTACTTATCATGGTTAAAGTGTTACCACATATGTTTCTTGTAGTTTCCCAAACTTTGTATGTTGGATTGAGTTTGTCCGTACCCATTTTTTTACGTGATGTAAGCTTTAAAGAAAATCTGTAACAAAAAAAACTCCCCTAGGGGGTACTCACCTCGGGTGGGGGGAAGCCTCCAGTTCCTATTGAGGCTTCCCCCGTTCTCCTCGGTCCCACGGTGGCGGCGAAAATCCTCCCGGAGCGGCGGCGATGTAAATTTTTACCTTTTGGCTCCAGCGCAGGTGCAGTATCCGCTCCTTCCCACTGAGATAGGCAGAAAATGCCGATCTCTGTCGGGCCGCTCTACTGCGCAGGCGCAAGTCTCCTGCGCCTGCGCAGTAGAGCGGACCCGACGGAGATCGGCTATTTCCTCTTATCTCCGTCAGAAGAGCCGCAACAGCGTCCCCGCTGGAGCCTGGAAAGGTAAATATTAAACAGGCTGTCGGGTCTGTCGGACCATTTTTCGGAGGGATGCAGCGAGACCCCTGTAGGACAGAGGAGGACGGGGGAAACCTCATTAGGATCCGGAGGCTTCCTGTAACGATCGGTGTAACACAGAGAGGATCTGATTATTGGTGATCTGCAGTATCACCAAAAATACAGATATATACCTGATTATTGATGATCTGCAGTATCACCGATAATCAGATATACTACTAACCTCTGGACACCTGAGAGATATGAGTGTTTGGTGCAACAGTAATACTTTGAGAACAATATCAGGAGGACAGGTACAAAGGCAGTAAGGAATACTGCTAGAGTATGAGTACCTTTCAGCAGCCTGAGAATCTCCCGCAGGGAGGAGTCAGACTGGGAGAGGAAGGACCAGAGCGTGAGTGACACCAATAGGAGGATGTCACTGACTGATCTGTGAACTATCTCTTAACTGAGGAGATAGCTCTCAAGATCGGACAAGCCAGGTCGGTAACACACGGACATACAAAGTACAAAGACAGGAGGCTGATTCGGTAAACCTAAGGCACGCAGGGTTTGGCGACAGAGTATCAGATATAGCTAAGTACCGAATCAGTGAACAGAAGAGTGGTCAGGAAAGCAGAAAGTCATAACAGATAATAAACAATGCCTAGTCTTGGGTGTGAGCTCCGTGATCATCAACACCCTGGAACTAGTCTGAAGTATAACAGAATGGTAACACAAGTCCCTAATCTTGGGTGTGAGGTCCTTGATCATCAACACCCTGGAACTAGTCTGAAGTATAAATGATAACACAAGTCCCTAATCTTGGGTGTGAGGTCCTTGATCATCAACACCCTGGAACTAGTCTGAAGTATAACAGAATGATAACACAAGTCCCTAATCTTGGGTGTGAGGTCCTTGATCATCAACACCCTGGAACTAGTCTGAAGTATAACAGAATGATAACACAGATTCTGACAATAAGGTCTGAGTGCTTCCACGTAGTGATTGCAACGGCAGACAACCAGCGAATGACCAGCACCCGGTATATATAGCCCAGCGCTCTCCAGCGCCTCCCCTAAGTGCTGGACCAATGGGAACTGGTTGAATCGTCAGCTGACCGGCTTGGTCAGCTGACTCCCTTCTGGCTGTCATAAAAGTTCTGCCTCTCGGCGCGCGCGTCCTTCTGAACCTGTGTGGACTATCAGTCCCAGCCACACCAGACACGTACCACCCGCCGCGCTGGACGCGGAACCAGCCGCACCGCTATCAGGGCATGCGGCGGTTTCTCCACGTTCAGCCATACTGGCAGACGTAGGCCTACGCGTGCAAACCGCCGCGTTGGATGCGGAATCAGCCGCCTTGTTCTGAGCACGCGGCGGCTTTTCCGCGTTTTCTTACACTTCCCCCTCCCAAGGTGAGTACCCCTCAGGGGACGTTTTTATTGTTACAGAGTCACTTTAAGACCAACCAAAACGTATTGTACAACTCGTCACGGTTAAAATGATACCACATGTGCCTCATTTAGTAACGAACTGGTGGTGCAGTCTCCACAAATACACTGGACGTTTATAAACATCCAGTTGTCATTCAGTGGTTAAATTACATTAAATTACATTATTTAGGATTTTCAAAAGCACAGCCCTATTAACCTTTTACTTGTGTGGGGCCCTGTGTGTGCCGTATGCATCTCCAGGGTAATGCATGTATTGTGCAACAAGTAAGGCAACTGCTTGCCTATTTCAACAGTAACACCCCCCCCCCCCCCCCCCCCACACACACACACACACACACACACACCATGTTCATATATAACCAAATCCCGATAAAGGTAAAACATTTCAGCCTCCTCTCCTTATTCTACAGGCTCGTGCTGAGCTGCTGCTACAGCGGGTGCACCAACTAAAGACCAGAGAGTATACACTGGGAGAATACTTGACTTCCTTACAGTTCCAGATGGTTAATAACAAGTCAAAGACTTTAGCGGCCCACTCGGCTCTTCTTCATCTGCACAGCCTCCTACTGGAAGAGGAAACCACTGTCGGGTACAACACGTCAGAGTATGAACAGCTTCTCAGCACATTGCCTCAGGTAAAGATCAGCCATGTTCATGTCTGACCTACATGAATTGTTAGTGATTGCCAAAATGTGGCTTAAGAGTTACTTCTCCAAACACTAATAGTGAAGAATGCAATTAAAATCCTGCCTCCCAACTCATTATTGACTATATAGTTATCCTACCTGCCTTTAATACAAAATAATGTTGTCAGTGTGAATGAATATCAGTGTGAATCACAAAGGCCTATCTCTCAAGTGATTTCCGTGGTGGCTGGGACCCTCACAATGTCACTAACCATAATATTTACATGCCACAGTGCGCGCAGGTGCACTAGCAGCTTCCCTCTCCGGCAGAAATAGCTGATCCCAATCGAGGCTGCTCTACTGCACAGGCTAAAACTAAGAGAACCCTTAGAGTATCCCATGAGGAGATAGACTAGTCCAGAAAGATGTTTACAAAGAAAGTAAATTATTATGCACTGTATTCTGAAGTAAATGAACATTTTATACCCATGCATGATCATGCTTTTTAACCACTTGAGGACCACAGTGCTACCCCCCCCCCCCCTAAAGACCAGGCTGTTTTTTGAGTAATTGGCCACTGCAGCTTTAAGGCCAAGCTGCAGGGCTGTGCAGCACAGCACACTAGTGATTTCCCCCTACCAACAGAGCTCTCTGTCGGTGGGGTCTGATGCCCCCCCCCCCCCCCCTTGTTCATTATTTTTATAAATATTTATGTTTGGTTTTTTTATGTCTTTTTTACTATTTATTTAATTATTATTATTTTGAAGAACCCCTCCCTCCCACCAGCCAGCCAATCAGCCAATCACTCTCTAATGTCCCAGGGGCCGCTCGGAGACTGAAGTCGGGGCGGAGCTTCTCCCCCCGAGCAGGAGATGCGCGCGCATTGAGCTCCACAACTTTCAAAGTTGCAGAGAGCTCTGTCTTCTAAAGCGTGTTATCTCAACTGTCAGACACTGTATTTTCTTTTTCTCTGCAGAGTAGAGTTCAAAAGTTCACCTGCCTGCTCTGTAAAATCATTTAGAATGCTGAGTAGTGTGTAAACTGCAAATATTAGACAATGATGCAATGTTATAAATATAACTATATAACTGAAAATAAAAATATGAGAATATTTTCTTTGCTACTAATGTTCCGTATTATCCGTACTACACAACCAGTTCATTATATCATAATAATTTTTTTGCGCCTCAGTGTCTGTAAGTGTTTTTAACAATAGTGGACCTGTAAATCAAACGTGTTGACCCTTACATCAAGCCTAAACTCAGATTATTTTAAATACAGTAATCCTAGTGAATTTCTAAGACTCTATACTTTATAGAGTATCGGGATTGCCTGTAACACTACAAAGGAGCAGCGAGTTTCCTTCTGCCGGTGTTATCTAACCTGTTACATATCGCTCCCATCTACCTCTATTGTTCTCCTGTCACCTTTCAGCATGTTCTGTTCTTCCACATAGCTGTCTTTATGTTCTGCTCCCACAAATGGAGCTATTCACAAGCGCTCTGACCGGGGTTATATAATGTGCAGCTTGGCTTTTTGTTAGAAGTTTGACAACTGCATAGATTTGTAATTTGATGGTAGAGAAATAACATTTCAATTTCGGCCTTCATATTGTTGTTTATAACAACAGTAGTTACCAGCCCAGAGATCCGCTGAATGCACGGGGTCACCAGTATACAGGCGGCACAGTGCTATAGAGTGTAGCGCAAATAATAATCAAAATAGTTGGAATAAAGGGCAGGCCAGTCTGTTTCTTCTCTGGTGGGAATACTACAGGGAGAGAGGGGTCCATAAAAGCCACGGTTGCTGCCTCTAGTTTGTTTTTTTTTCAACTTATTTATGTAACACCCTTCAAATGCATATCAAACTAAAATTTAGTAAAAAAAATTAGGTAAGCAAGCTATATTATCAGATATAGTGGTGTCGAAGTTGGAGCACTTTTTGGGTACCTGGAGTCAGACATCTCATAAACAGAGATATCGGTGTTGGAGTCAGATGATTTTGTACCCACTTCGGAGCCCCTGCAAGGCCTGTGAAGTCAGAGCAATTTTGGGTACCTGAAGTCGGAGTTGGTTGTTTCATAAACTGAGGAGCTAGAGTTGGAGTCGAATGATTTTTTTTTTTTTACTGACTTGATTCACAAAACTTGTCAATGAATAATCTTATTTTACTTAACAATTATTTATCCTTTAGGATTGATTCACTAACAGTTATTCATTTTGCCGTGCGCGCATAGCGCACAAAAATATTACCAGTACCCATATCAGCAGAGTGCTTATGTTGTGCAATTAGCGTGACCCTAGGTACATGGGTAATGCTAACAATATTGCTACCCATGCCTTACTGATTGCACAACACGCGGTACTCTGCTGGTGTAAGTACCGGTAATATTAACAGCTGTTAGTGAATCAACCTCTGCATCTGTCTTAACTCATGATGTAGCTCTCTTTATCAACTTTTTTTGTTTTTATCTCATCTGTTTATATCATGAATTAGCTCATCTGGTTTAACTCCTCTCTCTGGATCATGTTTTTTCTCTTTCCTTATCTATTAACAGTATCTCACGAGTTAGCTCTCCTTATAGTTGAGGCAAAAAATAAGTAAAGTGAGATAATTCAAGAGAAAAGCTTTGTGAATCAACATCATTGTATAATTCAGGACAACTTATTTTGAGTGTGATACTTGTTGCAGTAGGACCCAAATCATTAGCTGCTTTGCTTTAACACATTCACAGCTTCAAACAAAATTTTTAGTTTGAAAGCTGCTGCCCAACGTAATCCTCTGCCGGCATATCTTGTTTGGCTGCTTAGTGCAGGGCGGCAGGTAGCAATTATATTTACTTGTTCCGGACGGCTTCTTCTATTCCTCTACGCACGCTCTGACCTCCCGGCAGGTCTTCTGGGTCCCGATCACATCCGATCACGTGATATGACATGTGATCGGATTTACGAGGCCATGTCAGCGTAATGCTGGATACACACGGTGGGTTCCCGCACTCGATGCACCAATCGATTCCCGGCCGCTCGATTATTTCCGAACATTTCCGAGCACATTACGATGATTGTTAGGTCGATTGTCATGTAAAGTGTGCTAAATCGACCTAACGATCCATCGAAACGCGAATCGGACATGTCGGAAATAATCGAGCGGCCGGGAATCGAGCGGCGCATCGAGTGCGGGAACGCACCGTGTGTATCCAGCATTACAGTGCCACCTGGTGATGAAAAAGACTTTTCCATCACCCCTCTTCCATCACAAGGTGGGGCTGTAACGCTGACACGGTCTCCTGGATCCCGATCACATCATATAGTGGGATTAGTATTGAGAAGATATGTCGGGATTACATTACCCCTGCTTTGGAGGAAGAAGAAGCCGATCCAGCCGTCAGGAAAAGTATGTATGAAAGCTCCCTGCCGCCCTCTCTGCATACCCTGCCGAGCCTGCCAGGCTAGGGAAGGCACACATCCCCAGTGGCAGGAAAAATTCTGCCTGCTGCTTAAGGGTTAAGCTGAATCGTTTAGCAACTTGTAATTAAAATTAAGGGTGGTTCACACTTACTTTTGCACTTCTTTTACCACCAGTCGTGATGCTTGTCATTTAAGTGAATTGGCAGCGCCAGTACCATGGTTTCCCCGTGTAAACTGGGCCTAAGTCTTACTTTTAAGGCCTCTTACACACCAGAGGCTGAACTGTTTGCATTCAGGGCAGTTCAGCTTCCCATCTGCCAGCCACTGAGCACTTCCTGACTGCAAAGTAATGCAGCTGAATAGCTACATTTGTAACCCTATGGATCAGCACTTGACATGCAGTGAAGCAACTAGGCAGGAAAAACACGTCATGTCACGTCTAAGTGCAGCCACGTTGTGACTCAGTGCAGTGCCCGTGTCTGCACTGCCCATACTGAGCGCTAGCAAGCGCCTAGCCGGTGCATGGGAGCAGCTGGCAGGTGGGGAATTCACCACTCTCAACTTGCCATGTGAAAGAGGCCTAAATCTGCTCTCCTGCAGCGGCATAATTGTGATTCTCACATCTTCATTTAGGAAATCCAAGAAATGGATAAGAATTTGGAGACTTGGAGACAAAGGAAGACTACAGTCAGTAAACAGGCTCTGAACGAATCCCCGGTTACTATAGATGTACCATCTGACGAAGCGGTCCTGCCTGTTTCAGCAACGCTCAGGAAGGCGCTTAACAGGCGGAAACACTTAACAAGCCTACTTCAGGACCGGTGAGTCAGTATTATAATGGAGAAAGACCCATTAGTAACACATGATGTACACAAGGCTACAAAATGTGCCATGCGCAGGCATCACACGGCAAATTTACCAGTACTGACAGCAGGAGAGGAGTGCCTGTTACACAGTTAGCGCCACATGTGTGTTACCAGGATAACGCTCGTGTTGCTATTGTAATGGAGCCTAACGCAGCAAGTTACCCCTGGTAACTTTCCCCGGTGAAGCGGCACTGCTCTTGTGCCATTAATATCGGTAAATTTGCTGTGTGCATTGCGTATTTATCAGCCTTTTGTGCATCAGGCCTATAAAGTGCGAGTTTACTGTAAATAAAGTGATTATTGATGGCACAGAAGTGAATTATGGCTTTAGCAGCGCTTAGACAGTAATTACTATAAATACAGTGTAATTCAGCCGCCTGCAATAGCTTGCAGCGAAATTCCATCTTACCCGTAGTCCATGGTGGCCTGGAGGGGCAATAGTAATTTACACCGCCGGAACTTTTGCAGGAGCAGGGTGAGTCTTTTTTTTACTTTACCCTGCGACCAAATTTCCAGACGAATGAGATAATAACATGTAGCATCAAAAAGGTTGAAGACTGAATAAGATACTTTTTATGTGGACTAGCAAATGGTTTGTGATTATAATTTGTACATAGTGTCTTCCTTGGCATCACACAGACACCTAAACAGCACAATAGTGACTTGCAGCCCACTCAACTGTCTGTTCAAATGCCAACTGCTTCCCCTTAAAGGGAAACTCCGACCAAGAATTGAACTTTATCCCAATCAGTAACTGATAGCCCCTTTTACATGAGAAATCTATTCCTTTTCACAAACAGACCATCAGGGGGCGCTGTATGACTGATATTGTGGTGAAACCCCTCCCACAAAGAAATTCTGAGTACGTACTCTTGGCAGTTTCCTGTCTGTGAACCTTGCTGCATTGTGGGAAATAGCTGTTTACTGCTGTTTCCAACTGCCCAAAAAACATGCAGCAGCTACATCACTTGCCAACAGTAAAAATGGCACCATGTAATAAATGTCAGAATGTAAATCAGGGATTTAAAAGATTTTACAATGGGCAAACACTGACTAAATCATTTATACATAATTATTGTAAAAATGAAGCACTTTTTTATTACACTATTTTCACTGGAGTTCCTCTTTAAAATATGTATAATCCAGAAGAACTGTCATTTGTTTTGGAGCCACAGCAGGTCCGCTTTGTAAAGGTACAAGTACAAGACAATCTTGCTTGCTTGTCCCTTGACAAATGTGACCCTCCGTGTACCTGAAACAATTGCTGGTTCTTCCGAAAATTATGTTTTTTAAGGGATAAAAAGACTTGCGTATTTATAGTTGGTTGTGCCTACTGCAAGTTACTATTGAAGCGCTCAATAAGAAAACAATGCGTAAAGTTGCGCACTTGCAGAAGAGCTCATGAATCAGGTGGTGGATTTGTAATACTCTGATTTGCTGGTCACGACAATGGTCAGGTGGGGGATTTGTACTACTCTGATTTGCTGGTCACAACAATGGTCAGGTGGTGGATTTGTAATACTCTGATTTGCTGGTCACGACAATGGTCAAGTGGTGGATTTGTAATACTCTGATTTGCTGGTCACGAAAATGGTCAGGTGGTGGATTTGTAATACTCTGATTTGCTGGTCACGACAATGTGTCATTTCTGTTCCATGTGTTCATCTGAATCATGAAGTGACAGCAGCATACCAGAGCCTTTCAAATCTTGCACCTGCTCATACAGATCACATGCGTCTCCATACGTTCTGCTTCCTCTACACATGACCATGGCTCTCAACTGTATCTTTTTCAGAGGGACAGTCCCTCTTTGCGAATCAAATCCCTCTGTCCCCTTTTCTTCCTCATTTGTCCCTTTTTCAGGACTGATGGACAGATCTATATTACAATGTGTATTTTTCTACTGAAAAATGTTTTAAATTGACTCTAAAATGTATTCTCATCCATTAAATTGATATACCGGTATTTTTTACTCTTAAATGTTATTATGAAATAAAACGCATGATGATAGATAGGACCAGCGTGGTTTGAATGATAAAACGACATCAATGGCCTTTGAATTTTTTGTGATATGCATGACAAGGAGGTGTGGTTGGGGTGTGGTTAGAGGTGTGGCAGAGGCATGTCTTAAAGTGCCCCTCTTTCTTAACTCAAAAAGTTGGGAGGTATGCACATATCTATGGAACTCTAAGGGTTGTTTTCCACTGGGAGCCTAATTGCAATTGCGATCGCACTGTGATTCGACCGTGTTTCTTCCATTTTCCACTACATTGCAGAGCCGGACCGACACATAGGCTCACAAGGCTACAGCCTCGGGCGCTGGTCATTGGGCTCGCTGATGGGCGCAGGATCGGATTTTTCATTAGCTGTGTGTCTTCCCGGCGCCTGATTGTGTTGCCATGGTGTCGATAATGCCGGTCCCGGCGCCGCCCCCCACTCTCTCCATCTTCCGCTGGGCATTTTAAAATGAAAGCGTGCAGCTCATGTACTGTGGCTGACGCTTCCTGGTGGCTCTCGTGCGAGTCCCGCCTGCCCCCTTCTCTTGACTGTCGCTGGCTGGCTGTGGCTGCTGTCTGTCTATCATGAGCCCGCCCCGCCCCCTTCTCATAACGTCCCTCGCAGGCGTCTTTTGGCTGGGCTGGCTGCTACGTACTTGGTCTGGGCTGGCACCTGTGGCCATTGAAGTGAATGTGACGCTTTTACAGACAGTGAGTCGTTGACCCTGATTATGGACCGTGTCAGTGACTGCCTGGTTGGTTGGTTATTGCAAGCAAGCAGCATAGATAGTGTCTGTCACATGTGTATATAGGTGCAGAATAGTATGTTTGTGGATATAGTATATCATTCATTCTGCACCTATAAACATGTGGCAGATTATTATGCTGCCTGCCTTTAATTTAAATAAATGTAAAGTTTGGACTAAAAAATGAGTTTAACTTACCTGGGGCTTCTTGCAGCCCCCTGAAGTCCTCAGGTGCTGTGCCTACGATGTTGTTCCAAGTTCCTCTGGCCAGCAGCGGTGATCTCCGCTAAGCTGGCCGGCCACGTGCCCCCTCATCGTGGGCCTGGAGCGTTCTGTGCACCTGCGATACATGAAAATTGCTCATGCACAGAGTGCACACGGCTTGCAGTCGTGCTTGCACAGTAGCCACCGAGTGGCGGCAACCGGCCAGCTTTGTGGTGGTTGCTGCTGCTGGCCAGCGGGACTTGGGAGTGATGTGTGGTGGGCACAGGGGGGCTGCAAGAAGCCACAGGTAAGTTTAACTCATTATTTGTACCCCTGACCTTTTTGTAAATAACAGTCACAGCACCATGTTCCAGTTTAGCATCCCCCGTCTTCTGCTCTGCTCAGCCGTAATACAGAGCTCGCTGATGGGCAAGGAGGAAGTGTCAGTACTTGGGGGGGCGCACTTTGGGGGGAGGGGCGCACTTGGGCAGCTCAGCCTCTGTTGGTGGTGGACCTTGTCCCGGCCCTGCTACATTGATTCCGCCATGATCTTTGTCCGATCCATCGGTTACACAATGCGATAGCGGTGCATTTGCAATTTCCAATAGGTAAAAAAAGGCGGAAAAATATTTTGAAATGCCGAATCTCAAAGAAAATGCATAACGGCGTGATTGCTATGCAATTTTCCTGCCCTCCTTTACTTTGTATATGAGCTCAATTGTACATATAATGCAGCAGTCACGACAATTGTGATCGGAAAAATTGCATTGTAAACTCATCTCACTAATGGGAACATTGGAAGGCAGCACCATATCTTTGTATGGAGTCATGCGTTGCTGTGTGGTGCCTAGGTCAGTGCATACAGGGCCGGGCCGAGGCAGAGGCAAGAGAGGCTCCAGCCTCAGGGCGCAGTGTAGGAGGGGGCGCACAACTCATTCAGCTATCATTGCCCTATTGTGTTTGAAGCAGAGAGAAATAAGGAAGGGGATACATGGCAGTGACTGCAAGCCAGATAACTAGAGATTAAGATGTCGGAGGTGTTGGGGGCCCTGGGGAGACTCTTAGTCTAATAGCAATCAGTGTGTGACGGCTGGGGTGGGAGGGATGGAGGGGCGCACTTTGGTGTCTCAGCCTTGGGTGCTGGAGGACCTTGTCCCGGCTCTGAGTGCATACATGTAAAAATGGCACTGGCAAATTCAGGCGCAGGATGAAGCCGAAAAATGGCTCACCCTGCTCCTGCAAAAGTCCCGGTGGTGTTAATTACTATTCCCCCCTCCAGGCCGCCATGGACACCAGGGAAAGACTTAATTCAGCTGCCGGCTGTTGCTGGCGGACGAATTGCACTTTTTAAAAAGTAATTTGGGCTCCGTCTTTTGCCGCCGCCCAAATTAGCTTCCGAGTGCCGCTATAGCGGTAATTCCTATTTCAGCCTATGGTTGGCGCACCTATTTGTTCTGCTTCGTAGATCAGCACCCTTGTGACATTATTATTGAATATTGAGATGTGAGCTGGTGCTGTCTCCTGATGCCAGCTCCCTGCACAGATTGAGGACAGGAAATGATGTATGAAATCAACAGCTACAAAAACCTCTATGGGGATTTAACCCTAGCTGGGGAACGGCTGGAGTAAATGTAGTGCATCCTTCCATACCGCACAGCATGATCAGATTGCTCCTACAGGGTCACATGGTATGCCTCAGTGCCAGAATGAACACTTAAAGCTTCCAGACAGTGAGAGCTGGGCCATGTGCTTCAGGAAATACTGCAAGCTTGTGCATCCGTACACAAAGTATGGCCAGATGTGGCAGGGGGTGCTCAGCAGTCAGGCTCTACTTATATCTGTATGATTTGTTCGGAAACCCCTTGTTAAATGCTGGAAATTCCTTATACTTAGCTGGCCTTACATTTACATTTGATCTGTGATAGATCTGCTAAATGATCACTATCTCCCTGATATCTAATGCCTCGTACACACCATGCAATTTCCTGTCAGATGGATGGGTCAAATCGATTATTTCCAACAGGTCTGATATGATTTCCGATTGTTTTTCCATTCGGTTCTATACAAAATCGATTGGAAAAATGATCGGAAATCAGATTGGACCTGTCAGAAATAATTGATTTGACCCATCAATCTGACTGAAAATTGTGGGCAGCACGGTGGTGTAGTGGTTACCACTCTCGCCTTGCAGTACTGGGTCTCTGGTTCAAATCCCAGCCAGGTCAACATCTGCAAGGAGTTTGTATGTTCTCCCCATGTCTGTGTGGGTTTCCTCCGGGTACTCTGATATCCTCCCACATCCCAAAAACATACAGATTGTAAGTTAATTGGTCTCCCCCTAATTTGGCCTTAGACTATGTTATGATACATACACTACACAATACATACATAGGCATATGACTATGGTAGGGACTAGATTGTGAGCCCCTCTGAGGGACAGTTAGTGACAAGACACTATACTCTGTACAGCACTGCGTTATATGTCGGCTCTATATAAATACTCAAATAAATAAATAAAAATGGTTTGTACCAGGCACTATATATCCTGATCTATGTTGTTTACCTGGTCTAGCACCTTATACCAGCAGAGGCGTATCTACAGGGGTGCAGGTATGGCATGTGCCATTTACTAGGGGCACTTCTCCGTAGCATCCCTGGTGTTCTCCATACAGATCCTATCCTACAGTATATCTACGTCCTCTGTGACTTCATCCAAGCCACGAGGACATAAATTTATGTCCTGTAGCTGAAGCAGTGCTGTGTTTGATTGGGCTTGCTCCTGTGCAAAACCTCTGGCAGTATCTGCTGCAGCACTAATTGGTGAAAGCAAATATATTGGTGAAATTGAGAAATAATGAGTTTTTTCCTATTTGTTTTCCTCTTTTCCTATTAAAATGCATAGAAAACAAAATAGTTTGAGGGGAAAAATGCCATACAATGAAAGCCTAGTTAGTCTTGAAAAAAAAAGATATATATTTTATTTAGGTGTCATAAGTAGGAATAAAGTTATTGCTGATTAAATAGAGACATAGATAAAATGTCCAAACTGCTCTGGTCGATAAGGGGAAACAAGATCTGGATGCGAAGTGGTTAAAGTGGACCTGAACTCTTGCACAGGATAGAAGGAAAACATAGAGAAATGCACCCTGTATGTATTTAGAGAGTTTAGCCTGTTTAATTCCCTCTCATCGGTGACTAATCACTAGTTGTAATTTGATCTCTCAGATGTGTCAGCTGGCTGCCTTGGCAGAGTAGCTAATTTGTAAACAGAGGATGTTAACCATATCTCTGCTCCCATGAAAGCAGGAAGTAGACAAGCTGCTTTTGTATCCGCTGTAACAAAGAAATGTTTTTCTTTAAAGGTTATTATGCTGATGTTTATCTTTTAGAGCAGAGAGGAAATTCTGAGTTCAGATCCGCTTTAATACGGATGTTCATGGAGTTTGTTGTTCCGAAATCTGTCCTCACCTATAGTGCATATTGAACCCAGGCGGATATGGACCAGAAAGCTTTGTTCACATACATAGTAGATGTGAGTGTCAGAAAATCTCATCCTGATTCTGCCTGCGGTCATGCTGGGAAATCCACAAAAACAGCGGTCTGGTGTAAGCTGAGAATGGGCTAGAGATCCATTAGAGACATCTTTAGTCTACATGCGAGGAAACAGAGATGGTTATAGTTCCTGGGGTTTAGACTCTTAGCTGACAGTTCCATCAAATCTGCACTTACACGCTTCCACTTGTGGACATTTTTAGAAGCATTAAAAGCATCTTCTTGATCGGTCTGTCAGTGTGTGTTCCCCCAGGGATCGTCCTCACATACTTCATTGTACGCTGCAACGTACAGACAGATGAGCAGAGGTCACATATGCTACAGGGGATCGCATTTACTTATTTATGGTTCTTTTTAGAATGCAGAGAGAAGAGATGGAGTGTGCAATGGCTGAAGAGCAAGAGGAGAGAGCCCAGATGTGTAACATGCAAAGGCTGCATGAGCAGGTAATGGATCAGTGTGATTATATGACGAGGGACAGGAAAGGCAAAAAGTGCAATATTTTAGATGAATTGGTCCTGAAGAGAAAAATGCAAGAGGAAATAGATTCACTTTAAACTAATAACAGGACAGAAGTCCACTGTTTACACAAATCCCACATTTCCACTTAGAAGGGAACCCAGGATTGCTAGAGTTCACCCTCGCTTGCTGTGGTCTATAGAGGTTGCTGGGGGGAGGAAAACTCTCTATTATCTTTATTAAAGGAACACTTTCGATCAACATGTTTTTTTTTCAATTGAGATTGGAATTGTTTGGGAAGTGCTTTTAAGTCCTGGTATATAAATTTGAATTCTTATCTCTTTGTTTGCGGTTATCAAGTTCCTTTCACACTTCAGTGGCAGAGTGAACCATGAGGAGAGGGGGAATTCCTTCACACTTCATCTGTTAACCCTGTGTGTGTGAGAAAGCTCTCAGCCGCTGCCTGTGTCTGCAGAAAGCAGAGGAAATGTAACTTATGTGCAACATAAACATTTGTATGTGAAACCTGACACCTGATAGGCTTTTCAAATAACTCTGCTTCAATATTACACTGTTCTTAGCATGCCAGACTGCAGAGATTTACCTCTGCAAATGAAACATTCCAAATGTAGCTAAAATCCACACACAATGAATTAAAGCTTTTGCCTCTGATATTTAACATGAAAAGTAGGAAAATGTTTATACAGCTACTTTGACATTATTTGTACATTGTCATTTTAGAACACTTGGTTTGATAGTGTTCCTTTAACAAACAGTCCATGTGCTGTGTCTAAGCAGTAGCCTCTAGTGGATGGAGGGAACAGGAGCTGATTCATTTTTAAGGCTGCTAGCTACTTTACACCTGATCCTCTTGCTAGATTTATGTTATTTTACTTCTAATTTTAAAAACCTCTATTGGTAGTAAAGGGAATCTGAAGGAAAATTTTAAAACAAGAAACAGATACTTAACTAAGGAGAGGGAAGGCTCTAGGTCCTATAGAGCCTTTCTGTTCTCCTCCCGATGTCCTCTACCCCCACAGGCTCCCCCATTAGCAGTCTACCACCCATGGGTCGTAGACTGCTCTCTTTCCCTTCGGTGGAGATTGGCAGTCTTCGGAATCACTCAGGCTTCCGAACACGGACTGCTCCATGCTACGCACGTGCGAGCACCCTCACTGGCGCGTGCACAGTACAGAGCCGCCCGTCTTTGAAAGCCCAAGTGCTTCTGAAGACTGCCAAAGTCTCCCGCGGCAGGAGATTTTAAGCGAGAAGCCTGCTGTGGATGGAAGAGAACGAGTAGACTCTGTAGGACCCAGAGCCTTCCCGCTCTATTTTTTCCTTTAAGTTTCCCTTCAGATTCACTTTAATGAAGCACAACATTTTTTTGTATAAAATACTGGTAGCTAATGAAGTTATTTTGTTTGTTGTATTTCGTGGTTAGCAACTTGATCCCGTTATGACAGTCGTTCAAAGCGAAGAATCGTGGTTCGTCGTCTGTCTTTATACTAAGTTTTGTTATACAATGATAATGCGATGTTGCGTGAAGCAATCATACTTGGGGCAAAATCGTTTTAAAAAACTGTGGCTATGGACCTTTATGCCTGTGAGGACAGAAGCATAGCTGCAGGCAAGTACAGCTACAAAATGAAGAGTTCATATCCAAAGGTGATACTTGTAACCTCACACTAATCAATTTGATTGCTTTGAGGATGATCCATGTTCCATTCTTGGTCTAGTTGGGCATTAAGTACAGAACATGAGACACATGTAAACTAGGCTGTAACTAGTCCTCAGTCTGCTGTTTATTCTCCATTCTCTCGCTGTTCACTCTTGTCACCCAGACTAACAAGTGATGGTTAATGCTATGTGACAGCAAGTGCTTGACACGGTGCCATTAACTTTCCCCAGGACATCCGATTGGCAGCTTATCTGGCTAAACGATCCCTGGTACCAGAGGGCATGCTTCAGCGAGTGCTCAGCCTATTGCTTCCTGCAAGCTCGGAGAGCGAGATCTCTTCCCTACTCCAGTCGCTGGGCCATAAATATTCAGACAGAGTTACAGAAACTGTCAGCAACGATGATGGGGCTGACAGCTGCAGGAAGAGGTAAGTGCATGTTAATTTCAGCCAGCAGAATCCAGGAGCTGCTGATTGTTTCAGGGGTGAAAAATCCTTGGGCTGATAACACAATGTCAACACTCCTGCAGGATCTCTAACGAGAAACAATAATGGTCTGCCCGCTCTTTCCTCTGAGCATCAACTTTGAATTACCCTTTTAACAGAGTGGGATTCACCTGGGACCGCCGCGTGCCATTGAAGTGCATTACCAGCTCTGTACATCAGCTGTGTTCAGACTCACAGGAAAACCTGATAACATGACAGACTGCTGCCTGAAAACTGGGAGAAATGAAGTGTGTGCGCGTAGATAAAATCAGGTTTCTGTACTGCAAACCAGGCTGGTTGGTAGAATTAAAGTCCAGCTTTTAGGAAGAAATGTTCTGCTAGTCCCTTGTGAGCACTTAGTGGCAGCACTTGTGTTATCTGTGCATCTATTATCTGTCTATTAGCATAATTCAGTTCCTCGCCAGAGTATGTACGTGCAAAAAGGGTGCCCAGTAATAGCCGATGGTAGAATATCGGAAATGTTACCGATGTTCTACTATTTTGCAGTGATAATTCTGATGGTAAAATATCAGTAAATGTTACTGATATTTTACTGCAGCTAAACCTAACCCTATTCTCACAGTGACCCCTCCTTCTACTGACCCTAACCACCACCCCCATGACCAATACCTAACCTTAATCACCAGCCCTCCACCACCACAATGTCTAACCTTAACCACTCTGCGACCGCCTAACACCGATCGGCGCCCGCTCAGTGGTAGCCCCAGGACCGCCAAAACGCCGAAAACCGTCAAGAGCAGCAGGTGGTTGCGCGATCGCCCCCCTCAGAGGCGCAGAGCTCCGTGATCAGTGTGCCAGCCCGCGATCGTGGCTGGCAGCTGTTATTTACTTGTACGGTGCTGCGGTCTCCTGCAGCGCTGTACGGGGGACAGCTCTGTCACTAAGCTCACAGAACGATCACAGAACATCACAGATTGGCTCACAGAACGATCCCTCTCATAGGCTGATGCCTATGAAATGAGATCATAAGGATTGGCTCTTTGGGGGAGGGAGGGAATAATTCAAAGACAATAAACCAATGTTTTAATAATTTAATAAAAACATTAATTACAATAAAAACTGCTGCAGCAATCAGATGCCACTAACTGAAAGCTCTGTTGGTGGCAAAAAAAGGAGGGCAGATTAATTTGTGTACTCAATTGTAGAAAGCAGCGAGCTTTTAAAGCTGCAGAGCACTGAATTGTAAAAAGTCACCTGGTCACTAGGGGGGAGTAAGCCTGTGGTCCTTAAGTGGTGAAAAGACCCGCATGACGCCTAACCTTAAAAGTCAGATTTTTACTGCCTACTGAAAGTAGCAGTGACATAGGAAGAAGTCGTTTGTAGCGCATTTTACTCTGGGACAAATGTGCATCATATATGTATGCAGACACGTGTTTTAAATTATATAATTTTGGGTGGTAGTCCTTTAAGCATCCCCCAACCATACATACTCTACATTGTCTTTATACAAACCATGGATAAGTGTCATCTAGCTATGCTGACAACATAGGTAACAGCAATTCATTTTTCTTCAGACAGTCACCCTTCACACACACACAAAATCGATATGGTTGGATAGTGCTACATTTGTGCACATTTGTGCTGCAAAAACGCTGTTCTGTCTTTAATAGTTTCCAAAATATATTCATGTTTTTGTAAAGGGCAAAAGTTCACCTGGATGTGCACTAAGGGGGTGGGGTGAGTAAACGTTTGACTTTTATAAAAACTTTACCATCTCAAAAACTATAGGACGATGATTTTTGCAGCAACCAACTGGCTTCACATCTATTTGCCGTTTTTTTTTTTTTTTTTTTGGGGGGGGGGGGGGGGGTGATGACATCATCTGGGGAGCAAAATGCTATTATCTTCAAAACAAAGGCAGCTCAAAACTTTATGCTTGTGGTGCAAACAGCACTAACCAAACATGATAGAATTTTTATTTGTGCTGATTGTATAAGGGCAACTTCACTGAGCCCAGTTTTTGCAGCGGGATGAATAGAACAGTATGATAAAGTAATCTTGTATTATTCATGAAAATGTTTTATAAAAATATATATACTGACAGTGAAACGGCACCTCTGCTTAGCATGTGTGGTTGCGGCTGTCTGACTTTACGTTTCAATGTTCTTCTCTAGGAGACCAGAGCAGTGGACAGCCATGGAGAAGCGTCTCAGGGAAAGGTTGACCAGCTCAGAGGAAGAGAAAAATGTGCTTTCCCCCAGAAAAAAGAGAAGGTCAGAACTGAATACATTTACCATCCGTGCAGCGCAGGCAGCAATGCCAGTAGTGCTGTACAGCTTTATAATCATACAGCTCCTCTTTAGTATAATGGTTTGCCTACTTTCTAGATGCAGCAGATGTCAGGTAATGGCAGGTTATTATCTTTGTCAATAGACCGGTTTTGTCTGAGATATGTGTTTTTTTCCAAAGTACGCACAGCATTATAGAGATCCAAAGAAAACATTGTGCTCTCCTCACGAATACAGAAAAATAGGACAATTTTTTTCTTTTTCTTTTTTTTACGCAATGATCCAGCAGAAATACCACGTACATACTGACTACCATACCCCTCACAGGAAACTATAGTGATAATAAAGTGCAAAGATTATTTTTATTATTTAGTATTTATATAGCACCGACATATTCTGCAGCGCTGTACAAAGTATATTGTCTTGTCACTAACTGTCCCTCAGAGGAGCTCACAATGTAATCCCTCCCATAGTCATATGTCTGTCATAGTCTAGGGCCAATCTAGAGGGAAGCCAATTAACTTATCTGCATGTTTTGTAGATAAAGCCCTGGCTAGGATATGACCTGGGGACCAAGCTCTGCAAGGCGAGAGTGCTATCCACTAAGCAACCTGCCACCCATTGAGATCTCTGTTTACTTATATTTCAACTTTTTACCCAGCTCGCTCTGCTTCATAGAGAACATTGAATCAATTATATCCCCCATTAGCTTTCAAAAGGGGCTACCAGTCTAATGCTGGGTACACACGTTGCAATTTCCCGCTCGATCCGCGGGATCGATCGATTATTTCCGACATGTTCAATCAGGTTTCGATCGATACAGCCGTCAATTTTGCATGTTAAGTATGCAAACTCAACGGCTGTATCGATCGAAACCCGATCGAATATGTCGGAAATAATCGAATCGATCCTGCGGATCGAGCGGGAAATCACAACGTGTGTACCCAGCGTAATGCTCCAACTGCACACAAGGGTGTTGGGTGAAATAGTTTAAAGGACACCCGAGGCGAAAATAAACTAATGAAATAAACGATTCTATCTATCTTCCTTCTCCTTAAAAATGACTTTTTAAGATTTTCCACAGCTTTATTTTATGTTTAAATCTACTTTTCAAAGTTTTAACTGTTTTATTGTTTTTGCTCAATGACACATTCATTGAAGTATGGCAGAGCTAAAATCTATGAACTATTGGCCCTTTTTATCTCTTTCCTGCTCTCAGAAGCCATGTTCTGCTAGGAAAGTGTTTTATAGTTGGAATTTCTTATCAGTGAGGGTCACACTGTACTTCCTGTCAGGACACTTGCCATACATACCTGAGTTTTAACTCTTTCTAGCAGAGAAAGAAAAAAAGGAGCACAGCATAGTTATTTGTCTGCTATGCTACATACCCATGTCTATTCATCATGTCACATGTCACCTTGGGTATCCTTTAAAGTGAAGCTAAACTGAGAAGGATATGTTTTTTTTTTCTTTTTAAATAATACCAGTTGCCTGACTATCATGCTGATCCTGTGTCTCTAACAGTTTTAGCCACAGCCCCTGAACACGCATGCAGATCAGGTGATCTGACTGATGTCAGACTGGATTAGCAGTATGCTTGTTTAAGTTGTATGATTCAGCCACTACTGCAGCCAAAGAGAACAACAGGACTGCCAGGCAACTGGTATTGTTTAAAAGGAAACATCCACATCCCTCTCAGTTTAAGTGCACTTAAAATTCTGAGTGTATTTTTGCAGATGAGACGGGGAAAATCCAAGAAAAGTTCTTGTATATACCGTAATATATAATCAGGTAGGTGCTATTCCTACAGTATGTCTAAAGTTAAATACACAATAATACCATACATGTTTCATCCCAAGATGGGGCTTTGTCAGGGTTGTAAGGAAAGTGCAAACATGATCAGTGCAAACAATACAAACACAATCCGTACAGTATCATACTGTTCCAATATTTTTATTGAAATTTTAATTTTAAAGATGCAAATACACAATATAAAATACAGTATAAGCTGCAAACAGTGTATACAATTTAGATACTCTATGTATCGTAAAACAAAGCTAATTATCTTATATCATGACATGTATACTACTGTCAATATCGGTGCCTGAATTAGCATAGAATGTAATAATATATGACTAGAGATCCATATTTATATTTTTATCAACATCAATATAATAAAAAAAAACTGTTTAAAAAAAGAGAAAAAAGAAAGGAAAAGAAAAAAAAACAAAAAATAAAAATGAAGCCTTCTTCTACAATAACCTACTCCATCTGCAACCCCCACTGACCCCACCCTCACTAACTTCCTCCTTAACCCATCAACTGCTGCCATGTATCCTAAATGTTTGGACCAGTACAATAGAGTAACCAAGCAGCTCGGGGTGACACAAAACCGCTAAGGAAGTATAGGGGACTAAAAGAGGCCCGAAGGCTTTTCTACTACTCATGATTATGACCCACCCCATATAAAGTTCATTAATTATGCTGAGTAAGACCTAGAGTTCTGGTCCAGCCCAAAGTCTCTCTACCTTATCTAAATACCAAAATGGCCGTAGTGGAGCACAAATACCAGTGCCCTGTCTTCTCCTGTGCCATCTGAATCATATGCTTCAGGTGGCTTCATGATAGGTTCGGCCCTGAGAACTGCTGATGTGTAGCACAGATTTAGCTTTAAAGAGAATCATTCCCCATCTGGCATTTGTCATAATCGGAATCTTCATGTTTTTCCTCACAAGAATGGATCTCTAAGCTGTCATTTACTTGCCACAGCTTTTTGAACTTCAGCTCTGTGTGAGGCTTGAAGGACCCCTGCAGAGGCTGTCTATTTTTCTGCCCATTTCTTCTTTTTTTTTTTGTTTTCTGTTCTGTTGTTTATAATGGTCACATACCAAAATCTTTTTTTTTTTTTTTTTATTACATTCCTGTCAAGCTACTTTCATATGTGGCAGTTTTATGAGTCTTTTTATCATTTACAACCTCAAACAGTTGTAAATCTTTCCACAGGATACCATTACTGTTTTATTTGTCAATATGGCAGGGAGTGTAAATGTTCCACAGATTTGTCGGCATGCCAACGGTCACTGTTAGAACAATTTAAGAATGAGCATTCTGTTTCTTACCAAATGCCCATTTGCAAATCAGTTTTTTTAGTAAACGTGTCAGGAAAGAAACATGGCTGCCACTGTTGCTGGTAAGCACTAAATGCCTGGCTGTGATGCTGATCTCCTTGTCTTCTTATACTTTTTGATTCTGAGACCTGCAAGTATGTACAGTAGGATGATGTTAGAACATCAAATCGTCATAAGACTCGGCTGACTTTGTACACATGTTAAATGGTTCTAGTGTGTGTACAGCATCCACAATGCACCAGCAAGAGACCCAGAGGGGTGAGCACATTATTCTCATTCTTAACCCTCCCACTGGAAGCCGCTCCATTGTGTGCTGCTAGATGGCTGTTCATCACTCGCGTCATAGAGACCACCAGATTATGGTTAACAAGGACAGCACAGTGGCGTAGTGGTTAGTACATTTGCCTTGCAGCGCTGGGTCCCCGGTTCGAATCGCAACCAGGGCACTATCTGCACAGAGATGTACTGTATGTTCTCCCCATGTCTGTGTGAGTCTCCTCCAGGCACTCCAGTTTCCTCCCAAATCCCAAATACATACAGATAAGTTAATTGGCTTCTCCCTAAATTGGCTCTAGACTGTGATACATACATTACACTATACATACATAGACACAAATAGGAGGGATTCGATTGTGAGCCCCTGTGGGGTACAGTAAAGTGACAAGACAATACATTCTGTACAGCGCTGTGGAACATGTCGGCGCTATATAAATACTAAATAATAACAAGGAACTGTAGAAAGAAAACTTTATTTATAAAATAGTGTTTCCCCGTTGTAAAATATTTCCTCACTCTGATTTACATCGAG
Organism: Hyperolius riggenbachi; assembly: GCF_040937935.1. Lineage (NCBI taxonomy): Eukaryota > Metazoa > Chordata > Amphibia > Anura > Hyperoliidae > Hyperolius > Hyperolius riggenbachi. The sequence goes on from NC_090646.1 coordinate 95,968,887, forward strand.
AAATTTATCACAGGTGGTGGCGTCTTTATTGCTGTCAGCTGATCTCTCCGGAATATTCCTTTACTGACAGTTCCAAAGCCAGAGGAATCTATGACTGGGCTCCCAGCGGGGGAGAATTCCACACAGCTAAACCGCCTAGGCTGAACATCACTGGGATGGTGGAGTTACATATTAATATACAGCAATATATAGATATAGGAAGTGTTTCTCATGCTGAAACCAGGAAAATTACCATAAGAGTGGGTATCCTGAATAATTCGCTGAATTCTACTACATGTCACTACAGTGCCTCTTTAAAGAGGACCTCCAGGCTGATATACAAAAACTTGCAGCCTTGCTGTAAGAACCAGTTATATTTACCTGCAGTGTGAAGTCCTGTGAACTGTCCTGAAGACCCCGCATCACTCCATTTCCAGCTCCTGGCCCCGCCTTTCCTTTTTTCTCTGAGGCTTGCAAGGCTGCAAGTTTTTGTATATCGGCCTGGAGGTCCTCTTGAAGTAAGACTCACTGGTACAGTCTAGACTCTCATTAATGTGTTAAATTATGGTACACACCGCATTGAACTATCATCAGCACAGTTATCAGGTAAAACAGAGTTTACTCACATGTCCAATCAGTCCCACTCTGCCTCCTCCCAACTGCTTGGCACTGTCTACAGGGAATCAATAGTGTGAAACTTAGCTGACCGTATGTTTCCTCCTGGGACTACTAGTAGTAGTGAAAGTTGTCTTGTCTCACTAATGGCCACAGTACTTGGGTGCTCAGCTAATACTGGAGGATGATACCTCCCACCACAACCAGTCTACAAAAAATTGGCACTGCCTTTGACATAGTTTATTTCAAGACAACATTAGCTTCTTGGTTGTTGTCTTGAAATAAACTATAACTTCAATGGAAGTGCCAGACCGTTTTTAGTCAATTGATCGGGCTACTGTCATCATGCTCTGTGATAGAAAGTTTTGAGTGCTCAAAGGTTTTGAGCTGTTCCCAATACCCTGTGGGGGAGCGGCGAGAGTGACAGTACAGAGGTAAACACAGCCCGCTGCGTGTCGACAGCGCGGCTTTGATTTATGGGGAACAGCAGAGCGCAGGGGAAATTTGGGGGGGTTGAGATAGCAACAGAGGCTGGGCAGTATCGGCAGACCCAGCCTCTGTGTACAGATATTCTTAGAACCCCACCTCAAGTTCTCGTTCAGTTGGATTGTTTTATTTACTCAAGTTTAAGTCTACCCAGCAAGGTTAATTATTATTATTATATTTAGTATTTACATAGCACAATCTTTGCAGCGCTGTGGCAGTAAAGGATACGTCCGAGGAAATCTCTCAGATTTTCAAGAAGGTAAGGGGGTCAGGGTGATTTAGTGACATCATCACACTCTAAGCTGGTCCATGAGCCTAGAAGGGGTGGTGGGAGACTTTACTTGAAGCACATAAATACCCTAAAAAGAACAAGAGTAGATAGAATCACTGTGACAAGCTGTTTCTAGCCCTAATACCCTAATAAACTCCCCCCCCCCCCCCCCCCCTTCCCCGTGATCCTGGTGATAGATGCTTTTTATAATACAGGTAGGTAATACCACTGCTTGAAAGATACCTTTTTTCCCACCGAGATTCAGTTTAATGCTGTTGGGTGTTTGGTACATCCAAGACAACCGGTATGCTGGCTTCTAGAGATGCCAGTCTCTATACTCTGAACAGTGGAATCTAATACACTGTTGCCATTTCCTATAAGGGGCATCCAGTTATTTGCTGGGAGTAGGAGAGCCTGTCCTCTCCCTAGTGTGCCTGAATGTAGGCTGTAATTGCCTTTTGGCTTGATATTCCTTCCATAGACTACGTTTGTCCTTGAATACAGCAGTCTTTCATAGGATCTTCTAATTTGCATTTTCCTCAAGCTCATTCTTGTCAGGGTTACTGCATATTTCCCTATTAAAAGATTTAATAAGTTCCCAGCTCAGTCGTTTTAATAAAATGCTTTGTCTGGACAGTTTTAACTGCTCACATTTTTTTTATTTATTCTGAGGCTAGCACGGTTTTTCATTATGTAGCGCTGTCAGTCTGTTTTGTTCAGCTTGCCACTCCTGTCTTAAAGAGAACCCGAGGTGTGTTTAAAGGAAAACTTAAGTCAACTGTAAAAAATGAGATTTACTCACCTGGGGCTTCCCTCAGCCCCCAGCAGCCGATCGGTGCCCTCGCAGCCCCGCTCTGACGCTCCAGGACCCGCCGGCGAGCACTTCCGGTTTGGCCATCACCGGCCGACAGGCATGGGAACGCGAGTGATTGTTCGCATTCCCAGCCTGTATATCGCCCCCTATGCTGCTATTGCGGCCAGCTGGTCGCAATAGCAGCATAGGGGGCGATATACAGGCTGGGAACGCGAACAATCACTCGCGTTCCCATGCCTGTCGGCCGGTGATGGCCAAACCGGAAGTGCTCGCCGGCGGGTCCTGGAGCGTCAGAGCGGGGCTGCGAGGGCACCGATCGGCTGCTGGGGGCTGAGGGAAGCCCCAGGTGAGTAAATCTCATTTTTTACAGTTGACTTAAGTTTTCCTTTAAATAATGTTATCTGCTTACAGAGGCTGGATCTGCCTATACAGCCCAGCCTCTGTTGCTATCCCAAACCCCCCTAAGGTCCCCCTGCACTCTGCAATCCCCCATAAATCACAGCCTGAGGCTGTGTTTACATCTGTAGTGTCAGTCTCAGCTGCTCCCCCGCCTCCCGCATAGCTCCGGTCCCTGTCCCTTCCCTCCAATCAGCAGGGAGGGAAGGGATGCAGGCGGGGACTGGAGTTCTGCAGGAGGCGGGGAGAGCAGCAGACTGACACTATAGAGATAAACACAGCCAGCTCTGACAAGCTGTTTGTCAGCAGCGTGGCTGTGATTTATGAGGGATTGCAGAGTGCAGGCGGACCTTAGGGGGGTTTGGGATAGCAACAGAGGCTGGGCTGTATAGTCAGATCCAGCCTCTGTATGCAGATAATATTCTTCAAACCCACCTCGGGTTCTCTTTAATGTCACTTTGATGATGCGTTTTACAATTTTTGCTGTGAACCTCCACGCCATCCTATAGAGCTGTGCTGCTTAAAGAGAACCTGAGCCAAAGCTTGGGTTCATAAACACATGCTTATAGAGAAACCGTAACCAAGAATTGAACTTCATCCCAATCAGTAGCTGATACCCCTTTTTCCTTGAGAAAACATTTTCCTTTTCACAAACGGATTATCAGGGGGCTCTGTATGGTTGATATTGTGGTGAAACCCCTCCCACAGTGTGATGTCAGCGCCTCACAGCACTGAGGTACTGACATCACACTGTGGGAGCCTTGTTGCATTGTGGGAAATAACAGCTGTTTCCAACTGACAAAAAAGTGAGCAGCAGCTACTTCCACTGACATCACCTGCCTGCACTAAAAAAAAAAGGTCGCCATGTGATAAATGTCAGAATGTAAATCAGGGAGAGGAAAGATTTTACAATGGGCAAATCCTGACTAAATCATTTATACATACTGTAATTATTGTAAAAATTAAGCACTTTTGTTCATTACGTATTTTTAATGGCGTTCCTCTTTAACCACTTGAGGACCCACCCTTTACCCCCCCCCTTAAGGACCAGCGCTGTTTGTTGAGATCTGTGCTGGGTGGGCTCTGCAGCCCCCAGCACAGATCAGGTTGCACGCAGAGCGATCAGATCGCCCCCCTTTTTTCCCCCCCTATGGGGATGATGTGCAGGGGGGGTCTGATCGCTCCTGCCTGCAGGCATGTTGCGGGGGGGTGGCACCTCAAAGCCCCCCTCCGCGGCGAAATTCCCCCCCCCCTCCCTCTCCTACCTGTCATGCCCAGTGATCCGGGCTGCACAGGACGCTATCCGTCCTGTGCAGCCAGTGACAGGACGTCCCCTGTCACATGGCGGCGATCCCCGGCCGCTGATTGGCCGGACAAACCGATCTGCCTTACGGCGCTGCTGCGCAGCAGCGCCGTACAATGTAAACAAAGCGGATTATTTCCGCTTGTGTTTACATTTAGCCTTTGAGCCGCCATCGGCGGCCCGCAGGCTATTCACAGAGCCCCCCGCCGTGAATTGACAGGAAGCAGCCGCTCGCGCGAGCGGCTGCTTCCTGATTAATCAGCCAGCAGCTGGCGACGCAGTACTGCGTCGCTGGTCCTGCAGCTGCCACTTTGCTGACGCACGGTATAAGCGTGCGGTCGGCAAGTGGTTAAGAAGAGAAAGGCCTTTGGATCCTAAGAAGGCTTCCCATAGCATCCTCTGCTGCTGGCTCTCCTCCAGCTGATCGGGGGCATGCTCCTCTTCTGGCAAGAGCACAGCCACACCTTCATAGTAGCATGGAACCATTCCCTGGAATTGCTCCAACTTACTATGTTGTTACGGCCGTACTCGTGCAGACGCAGAGGAGGAGCGCACCCCGATCAGATTGCCAACAAGCCAACTTAATCTTTGGAAGGTCCACAAGCAGCAACTAGGGAATGGAGGATTGCGAGGAAAGCCTCATTAGGATCCAGATGCTTCCCTCTTATTAGGTAAGTATGTGATTTTGTAACCAAAGTTTTTGCTTAGCTCACTTTCCGAGACTCAATGTGGGCTCACTTCCGGTGCTTAACAACGCATCCTTATAGACAAGCTCCATTGCATTCTCTGTATTGGAGGAAGAGTGTGCCAGGGAAGCGCCACAGCTCTTGTCTGTAAGGGGGCGGGGCTAAGTGCAGACAATCGACCCATACCGGGTCTCGGAGGGCGAGTTAAACAAAAAACCCTTGTGAAGTCATTATACCTTTTTAAGTGAACATGGTACATGTCGTGTTTATTTTGGGCTTCATACTTGCTTTAAAAAGAGTGAAGCCTTAAAATAACTCTTTTTACTTGCCAGTCCTCGTCAGCAATAAGATCATAGCTGAAACGCTGCATTCCCACAGCAGAACGATGTTTTTGTACCCCCCAAAATTCCACGGCTTTCTAAGTCCAGTTAATCTCCGCTGTTCTCCGCCTCTCCCCGCCCCTCTCAGTGAAAGAACAGAGTAACCAAGCAGCTCAGGGTGACCCAAACTACTGGGAATGTATAGGGGGATGAAAGGAACCAAAAAGCCCTCCTACTAAAAAAGCAAAGCTTGGTGTAATTGCCTTCTTAAAACAGAAGGAAATTTGCAATAATTCAGTTATAAATGAACATTTGTGGTTACCCACAATGCACACCTACTAAATATGCAAATTATCCCTTTCCGCCCTTGTTAAACCAAGCAAGCATCCAGAACCGCTGGTTTATAGCAAGCCTATTTCATACAGCCTTATCAATCCCTGCCATGTACTGATGAGGACCAAAAGTCCGAAACAGGCTGTCTACATGTGGGTTTGATATGGCTGTGTAAAACTTAAAGCTATAGGCTTGCTATAAACCAGCGGTTCTGGATGCTTGCTTGGCTTAACAAGGGCGGAAAGGGATAATTTGCATAATTAGTAGGTGTGCATTATCAGTGAAAGAAGACTGAGAGGGGCGGGGAGAGGCGAAGATCGGTGGAGATTGACTCCAGCAGAGGCAGAGCTAATGCACAAAGCTCTACCTCTACCAGGAAGCGATCCCTGAATTTTGCCCATGGGGATTTGGGCGGTATAAAGACATCGTTCTGCCACGGGAAAGCGGCGTTTTAGCTATGATCTTATTGATGAAGAGGACTGGCAAGTAAAAAGAGATATTTGTTAAGGCTTTATACTCTCTTTAAAGTCTTTTTTTGTAAATATTAGTGAATTCAAAAGGTTCTAGTGCCATCAAACTGGTTTGGTAAAAGTAATATGATTCCCTCAATGCTGCAAAATGTCAAATTATTAAAAATAACAGCAGTCATGGAGGGGTTAAAACTGTGACTACAACTTAAAGGTTAAAAAAGGAAAGTGATTACGGAGTACATAGAACTTTTAAAGGTTAAATTTGGGTGAAAAAGCCCTTTCGTTCGGATGACGGATCAGTGCGCAGGCAAACCCTGGATCAATTTATACTCCCCACGGCATGAAATATAGCAGAGGGAAGAGCAGTAATGTGTGAAGACAGATAATTTGATGTGCTGCATGCATTCCATTACATATCGGAGTTGGTGCCTCGGCATCACATGACTTGCCCACAGCATCCATTAACACTTGTGAATTGGATGCTGCTTTCTGTAATGGAACAGCGGAGGCAGCTCCAAGTCCTTGTTGTTCCATTATTGCTGTGTGCAGTGGCCCTTGGCTATGACACTACGAAGCTGCTTATGAATATCTGAACTCCATACCGAAGGACACATATTAAAGGGAGTTTGAAATAGGATTCACCAGTTTACATGTGTCAGGATTCTTAAAGAGAACCTTAAAGAGGAACTCCAGTGAAAATAATGTAATAAAAAAAAAGTGCTTCATTTTTACAATAATTATGTATAAATGATTTAGTCAGTGTTTGCCCGTTGTAAAATCTTTTAAATCCCTGATTTATATTCTGACATTTATTACATGGTGACATTTTTACTGCTGGCAGGGGATGTAGCAGCTGCTTGCTGTTTTTGGCAGTTGGAAACAGCTGTAAACAGTTATTTCCCACAATGCAACAGGGTTCACAGACAGGAAACTGCCAGAAGTACCTCGGTACTCAGAGCTTCTTGTGAGAGGGGTTTCACCACAATATCAGTCATACAGCGCCCCCTGATGGTCTGTTTGTGAAAAGGAATAGATTTCTCATGTAAAAGGGGGTGGGCTTGATTTACAAAACGGTGCTAACTTTAGCACTGGCCCTTAGCACGTCTAAACTCAGTTGAAATGTGAGAAGTAGTGATCGTGCGCAAAGTATCGCGCGCAAAGTTTTGCGCGCGCACTGCACAGAGCGCAGGGCGCTCCGCGCGAAGTGCCCATTAAAGCCTATGGGACTTAGCGCGCGCATAGAACTTTGCGCGCGTAAAACTTTGCGCGCAAAGCTTTACGCGCGATCTGATTGAGAAATCCGGTGCTAACCTACTTAGCACCCTGGTTAGCGCGCCTTAAGACTTTAGACGTGCTAAGTAGGTTAGCACCTCTTAGTAAATCAAGCCCGGTATCAGCTACTGATTGGGATTAAGTTCAATTCTTGGTCGGAGTTTCTCTTTAAGTGAAAATAAACCGATAGAATAAACAATTGTATTTACCTATCTTACGACTTCTAAAAATGACTTTTTTTTATAGATATCGCAGAGTTCTATGTTATGTTTAAAGGACAACTGAAGTGAGAGGGATATGGAGGCTGCCATATGTATATCCTTTAAAGAGAGACTGAAGCGAGAATAAATCTCGCTTCAGACCTCAGAGTTAGCAGGGGCATGTGTGCCCTTGCTAAAACGCCGCTATAGCGCGGCTTAACGGGGGTCCCTTCACCCCCAAATCCCCTCCGTAATGCGGGGGAGCGCTTCCTGGTTGGGGCAGGGCTAACCGCCGCAGCCCTGCCCCACGCGCGTCTGTCAGCGCGTATCTCCGCCTCTCCCTTGCCCCTCTCAGTCTTCCTTCACTGAGAGGGGCGGGGGAGAGGCGGCGATGCGCGGCTGATAGACGCGACTGGAGGCAGGGCTCCAGCCGTTAGCCCTGCCTCCAGGAGCGACCAAGTCTGCGACCAAGTGTCGCAGTGGGGGGTTTGGGGGTCAAGGGACCCCCGTTTAGCGGCGCTATTGCGGCGGTTTAGCAGGGGCACGCATGCCCCTGCTAACTATGAGCTCTGAAGCGAGATTTATTCTCGCTTCAGAGTCTCTTTAAAGCAATACCAGTTACCTGGCTGTCCTGCTGAGCCTTTAATACTTTCAGCCATAGACCCTGAACAGGCATGCAGCAGATTAGGTGTTTCTGACATTATTGTCAGATCTGACAAGATTAGCTGCATGCTTGTTTCTGGTGTTATTCAGACACTACTGCAGCCAAAAGCATCTGGTATTTTTAAAGATAAATAAATATGGCAGCCTTAAAATTCTTCTCACTTCAGTTGCCCTTTAAAAACTTAATAAGTAGCTTTATTGCTTTGCCTCTGCTCATTGACATAGTGTTTTGTATTCCAGTGAGCTAAAATCTATGAACGATTGACCTTATTTTATTTATCCCCTGCACTTCGAAGCTGTTCTCTTGCAAGAAAGAGCTTTATGGCTGAAATTCCTTCTCAGTGATGGTCATGCTATAGTCAACTAGGTCCTTACTGTAGAAAACTGTCAGTTGCATAGCTGAATATTAACTCTTTCATAAAAAGAACAGCAACATATCCTAGTTATTTGTATGTTTGCCACTGTACATACACATGTCTATTATATTATCACATGTCACTTAATGTTTCTCTTTAATAAAGCAATGATTAACAAAAAAATTGGGGTACAAACCGTGTACAAAGACAGAGCTTGTATGTTATAAAGGAATGATCTAATGGTATGATCTGAATCCATGCGAAAGTACCGCACACGTGTATGGGGTGGATTCTGGTGCTGGGTTCCTAGGCAATCCAAAGTCCAAAAGAGGGATCAGCACACATACTTGCTGAAACTCAAATAACTTTTATTGTTCCATCACACACACTATATACATCTGACCGTATAACAGACAATCGTTCCAGGGCCAGTAAGGTCCCCTTTGTCAAGGCATAGGGCAGAAAAACATGGGGATCGTAAGATAATGAATTCTCAGTAAGACAGTAAATTCACAGTCAGTCAGTTGCTGTCACTGCCAATAGGAACTGGGCCTTAGGGATCCAGGTGCAGGCTGGTTGACTCCCTGGTCCATAATTCACTATTAGCAGTTTGAGCAATCGGACAACGTTATTGTAAAGGATGAGATGAGCCACAGTCCTATCGCCGGCATTACAGACGGGTGCCTGGTGGTGGTAGGGGGAGGAGGGGGGCCCCACACATCCTATACTGTGCTGAGGTAAGTAAATACAATATTACTTATTAACAAGATGAACATTTGTTCTAGGTAGGTAAAATGTCACTGATAGATCAATTTCAGAGCAGAGCTTCAACAGCAGAGAAAAGTGTTTCAAATGATTGTCTATTTCTGATTGATTCTCTTGAACGCTGAACTCTAGACACAGGTATTATTCTACCATTCAGATAGGGCTGTCATCTGTAATAAAAAAAAGAAGCAGCGTTTCAGAGCCACTTGTTCCAGGCAGCAGGGAGACCTCTTTTGTGAGGCTTTTACGCAGCGTGGGCCGGGTTTCATTTCACACATGTTCTTCATGACTTATGAGTAAACAGCGATTCTGCTAACCTTACACTCTAACAGTTTATTGTTTAGATTGTATTTAGTGTTCATATTATTATTTGCCTTATATAGGTACTTACATAAATGCCTTACTATTGTTAAAGAGAAACTGTAGTCAAGAAAACAAAAACATAACCATGAGTAAATTCCTTTAATTTATTAACCAGATATACTCACCTTTGGTTAATCCCACGCCAATATCCTTGGAAATGTCCCATGCCAATATCCTCTTGTTATGTTGATTGAAGATCCCCCGACGAATGACCAACTGTGGCCAGTTGAAAGCACTTGCTATACTATAATACAGCAAGCTCCGGCAAACCATCTTTGAAAGTGCCACCAGGGCTCCCCATTGGTCCTCTTACCTCAGGACCTCTTACACTTTGACTATTTTAGTTTGGCCTCATTTCATATCATAACTGGCTTTTAATAGTGCAAAGCTGTCTATTAATAAGTGTATTTTTTAACTCTGGTAGGATTCTGTTTAGAAATTTAACATAAATGTTGTTACAGTTGTCTATCTGTGTTATGAAACTGACCTTCTTGATGTCCCGTGGTTTCAGCATCCTCAAGAAGAAGAAGTTGCGTCCTGTGAAGCGGGTCTCTTTCTCACACTCAAACAATCTCACCAAACTTCTGCAGACCGGTGCACGGCCCCATCCGTTTGGAAGCGCAGAATCTCTGAATGCTTCGGAGGTTGAAGAAACGCTTTGTGTATTCCGAGTGCCCAGCCAAACCCCAAGTCCTACAAACAGACCTAAGAAGAAGAGGAGCTTTCTCAACTCCAAGAAATCAGCTGCTGTTTTGTCCTAAAGAGACCTGGATATTTGTGGAGGCCATTTACAAGACAAGACAAATATTTGTATTGCTCTTTTCTCCTGGCGACTCAAAGCACTTGAGCTGCAGCCACGAGGGCACACTCAGTAGGTAGTAGTGTTGCAAGACAAGACAAATAACATTTATATTGTACTTTTCTCCTGGACTCGAGCTGCAGCCACGATGGCACACTCAGTAGGTAGTAGTGTTGCAAGACAAGACAAATAACATTTATATTGTACTTTTCTCCTGGACTTGAGCTGCAGCCACGAGGTCACACTCAGTTGGCAGTAGCAGTGTTGGCTTACTGAACAGGAAGAGTCGCGATTTGAATCCAGGTTTCCTGTGTCAGAGGCAGAACCATTACACTATCCACACACTCCATTGTGTAATGCTTGGGTAGACCTATTATCTAGGGCAGGGGTATCAACTCAAATACAATGTGGGCTGAAATTGAACACCAATGTCTATTGGTCACCCTTACTCCCTTATAAAGTCCCCAGGTGTCTAAGCCCCCCCCCCCTCTCTCCAATGCCTATATAGTTCCCTGCTGTCTAGTGGTCCTCCCTCCCCTATACAGTTCCCTAGTGTTTAGTGCTTTCCCCTACCTCCCCCGAAGGGGTTCTAGGGCTTCACCTCCAATATTGCTTCCCTGGTGGTCTAGAGTAGGCCATACATAATGCAAAGTGGGGAAACCAGTCGAGGGCCAAATTTATTGACTCTGTGGGTCAGATGTGGCCTGTGGGTCGGAGTTTGATATGTAGGATCTAGGTGAAAAGATCTGTGGAGAGGCAGCAGTTTGCCCCTCTATTTTTATGTCAAATCTCATTTTATTTTGTAAGAATATTCTGAGATAAGGATGGTCAGTGAGATGCAAATCCATGTTGATGCAGGATTATGCAAATTGTTTACACACATGGAAGCAGCTTCAAAATGGACCAATTGAATAAAGCCAAATAAAAATAACCAATCGAGGGCACTAACATAGCAATATGAACTCCACAAGCTGCAAACCAATAGCAATGCTTCCTGCAAAACCTCTAAGATTATGTATATAGTACAAACGAATGATTGCACTCAGTGGAAAAAACATGAATGGCAAATCCACAGATAGATTAAATGGGTCCAAAATACCCAATTAAATTATTAATCAAAATTATAATCAAAACACTCCTATAAGGACGGTAGGTTTATTCAGTTGCAGCATAGAGTCAGTGTAATTGTCATCCCAGGAGGATATAACGTGTCCAATCGGATAAAAAATCCACACAATGGTATTATAACTGCACAAGTAGAGGGAATGTGATGAAATAGTATAACCAGGCTCTAGCTAGTGGCTGCTTCTTTACGATTTCCATCTTCAGCCACGCTGCCTGCGTCTTCTGTATGCCCGACGCATGTTATTTACACTTAACATGCGCCTGGATGAAGAAGATGCAGGCAGCGTGGCTGAAGACATAGAGCGGAACAGAGCAGCCGCCAGGACAGATGAGTTACTACAAGGCAGCTCAGCTATGGAACATGCAGGGCCATGGGTAGCAGTCAGTGGGACACCACCTGGGGGGTCGAGTAGGAACTCCAGGGGCTAACTTGGCTTGGGGCGGGGTAAGCGGCCCCCAAGTTTCTTTTCCCCAGGGCCCCCGTATTGCTTACACTTGCCCTGTGTGCCTTGGTGGCTTCCAGATGAGGGACGCCTCTATCCTTTCTTGTATACTTAAAGTTTACCAGAGATGACATGTGACATGGTGAGATAGACATGTGCATATACAGTGGTAAGCATACAGACACTTATGCTGTGCTCCTTTTCTTTTTTCCCTGGCTGAAAGAGTTTATACTTAGCTATGGAACTGACAGTTTTTCTCCAGCCAGGACTCAGTTGGCTCACTGATAACAAATTACAGCTATAAAACCCTTTCCTAAGCAGATACCTGGGCTTTTTACTGTGAGAGGAAAATATTAAAAGGTCATGTATGTTCACTCTGGGACTCTTGAGACACTGCAATTGAGCAGAGACTATGAAACATTAAATCTGCTTTGTAAATGTTTCTACATAAAATAAAACCCTGAGATATCTAAAAGAGTCATTTTTAAGAAGGACAGATCCAATTGTTTATATCATTCGTTTATTTTCATTTCTGGTTCACTTTTTAAATGAAGTTGCACCAGATGTAAATCCAAACATCTGCTATGTCAGGACTTTTCTCAGATTGCAGCCATTCCAGTAAGATCAAGGGGAAATGGCATTCCCAGTAAACACCCCTTGAGTTATTTTAGTGGTTTCCAAAAAAATGGATTGAGGTAGAAAAATACCCCAGAGGGCAAAGATGAAGGTTAGTATGGACTGAGAAATCCAGGCGTGAGGCAACATCTTCCATCATCTTTGTAGGATACATTTCTGAGATGCGTAGAGTGACATAGACAGCAGATGTTGTCTGGTTTGTTCACCAGTCTAGATGCTTGAAACATGGAGTGAGAAAACAATTGTGTAACCTTTCAATTGGAATACCTTGAAGTGCGGGTTTAGTGTCTGAAGCAAATGTAAAATACGTCATTACAATCATAAGCACTGCAGGTAAGCTAATTGCACCTCCATGAAACTGAGCCAGCATAATCAGCACTGTGCACCTGAGAAGAAATGATTCAAATCGTGTCTGCGTGGGTTTCCTCTGAGCACTCCGGTTTCCTCCCACATCCCAAAAACATACAGGTAACTTACCTGGTCCCCCCCCCCCCCCCTAAATTGTCCCTAGACTATAATGGACATATGACTATGGTAGTAGGGATTAGATTGTAAACTTCTGAGGTTACTGACCAAACTATAAACACTGTACAGTGCTATACAAATACTTAATAATAATAATAACTTACAGAGAGCCGGTACACCCCCCCCCCCCCCCGACCGTTTCCCCGGTGCTTCTCAACATAAAGGTACTTATTCTGTCATTTGGGCTTATGCCTGTATTGCTGGATGTTATCATAACATGCATGAACAATGTATATATATATATTGTACTTGAGTTGCTTAATGTTCCTTTTGCACTGTGTATGAACTATGTATGTATTTATGGTACTTATCCCCTGTTGTCTGCATTGTACTTTTGCACAGTGCCACAGAAGATTATGGCATTATATAAATGCAATAATAATCATTTAGGTATGTAGAAAATGGCAGCTTTGGCATCATTTGAAGGAAATTGTACTTTAGCTTTACTTTAAGGTCTGGTTTATACAGACATTGGCTAAAATTCTCTCCCTTTTGTGTCTTGTAACTATACAATTGCCACTATAATTATTATATTGTCTACCACTTTTGTGTTACGTACCAATGCCTGTATTTTTATGTAACCATGTTTGTTTTTGTAATCTGTGCGGCCCCGCGGAAGATGATGGTGCTATATCAATCGTTAATAATAATAATACAACAGCCCATTCCTCACATTCCTGGTTATGGGTAGTGTTGGGCGAACAGTGTTCGCCACTGTTCGGGTTCTGCAGAACATCACCCTGTTCGGGTGATGTTCGAGTTCGGCCGAACACCTGGTGGTGTTCGGCCAAACTGTTCGGGTTCGCCCAAACTGCTGAATGCCCGGCCGAACAGGGCCCTGTTCGGCCGAATACGGCCCCCCTATGGGGTCGCAGGCATAAGGGGGGAGCATGCCCCGATCGCGGGGGGGGGGGGTCGGAAATTCCCCCCACCCCCTCCGCTGGCGCTCCCCCCTCTGCCCGCTTCCCCATACAAAAGTTTGACGAAAGTAAAATAGTACCGGTGCTGGTGGCTGGCTGCTGCAGTGGCTGGCTGGCACTATGAAGTGACTGAGGAGGAGGAGTCGGACGCGTTGAGGGAGGCCGGGCAGCGGGCGGTTCAGCGGTAGTACCCTTGTGGTACTTCCGCCCTTTCTCTGACCTCACGTCCTCTGCGTGATGACGCATACGAGGGTACGCGTGACGCGTACCCTCGTATGCAGAGGACGTGAGGTCAAAGAAAGGGCGGAAGTACCACAAGGGTACTACCGCTGAACCGCCCGCTGCCCGGCCTCCCTCAACGCGTCCGACTCCTCCTCCTCAGTCACTTCATAGTGCCAGCCAGCCACTGCAGCAGCCAGCCACCACCACCGGTACTATTTTACTTTCGTCAAACTTTTGTATGGGGAAGCGGGCAGAGGGGAGAGCGCTAGCGGAGGGGGTGGGGGGAATTTCCGAACCCCCCCCCCCCCCCCCCCCCCCCCCGCGATCGGGGCATGCTCCCGCCTTATGCCTGCGACCCCATAGGGCCCCCAAAAGCGGGATGTTCGGGGAGTTCGGGGTTCGGCCCGAACATGCCGAACATCGCGGCCATGTTCGGCAAACGTTCCCGAACCCGAACATCCAGGTGTTCGCCCAACACTAGTTATGGGTGCCTTTATGTGGCTATTTAGTAGGAATGGTCAATGAGTTGATGCAGGATTATGCAAATACTATATGCAAATATGTGGCTGGAAAATGGACCAATCAAATGAAACCTTGGTGGGACTTGATTGATCCATTTTCAAGCTGCATACATTTGCATACAACGTTTACACAATCCTGCATCAAGAATTATTTGCATCTTATTGACTATCCGTATTGCTTAGCAGCTATTTGTTGCAATGCACCCGTCCCCCATTCTAAACTCTTCCTTGTAGAAGCTAAGAAAACAAGCCTTACTGTGCCACTTATGTGACGCCATGCACATTCAAGCCTCACTCATATATTCTGATAAGGAGTGAATAATAAATGGTGAAGAAATGGGAGCCAGCAGTATACTAGTGCATCTCAATTAATTAAATCATCAAAAAAAAGTAATTTATTTCAGCAATTCTATTTCAAAAAGTGAAATTCATATATTATACAGATTTATTACATGATGGCCTATACGGCTCATACGCAATTCTCATTTTCTCCTAGGAGATCATTTTTTGTTTCCTCTTTAAAGAGAATCTTTACTCTAAAATTCTTACAATAAAAAGCATACCATTCTATTCATTATGTTCTCCTGGGCCCCTCTGTGCTGTTTCTGCCACTCCCTGCTGCAATCCTGGCTTGTAATTGCCAGTTATAGGCAGTTTTTACAAACAAAAGACATGGCTGTTACCAGAATGTGATAGGCTCAGAGGAGCTCAGTCTGACTCATACAGAGCCTGCAGGGGGCGTGGAGAGGGTGTGTATAGCTTCTATCCTATCACAAGCAGAGCTGCACATTCCAGCCTGAGTGCCTAAGCCCGACAAAGTCAGAGGAAAGAAGATTAGATTATATAACAGAGATAATACAGCCACTGTGCAACTAGGAAAGGCTGCAGTAAGACCCACCACATTAGAACAGGTATAGGAACTTATACGATAGAAGAAATAAGGCTGAACATTTTGTTACAGAGTCTCTTTCAAATAATTTTTCAGCACTTTACAATTGAAAAAGTACTAAAAAGTAGGTGAAAAAGTACCATCAAAATTAATTTAAGCATTTTCTTGCTTGCTGTTGATTTAAAGGGGATTTTATTGATAAGTTGTGAAATGATCACCTAGGAGAAAACTCAGGAGAAAAAGTTAATTGCATATGAACTACAGAGCAATATATTTCAGGCATTGATTTCATTTCATTTTGCTGATTATGGACTACAGGCAATGATGACCCCAAATTCAGTATCTCAGAAAATTAGAATAATAATAATAGACCGATAAAAAAATATATATATATTTTTAATACAGAAATGTTGGCTAAAAAAATATTTCCATGTGCAAACTCCATATTTTTTTGGAGCTGTGTTTGCCTGAATTACTGCTTCATTGTAGTGTGGGTTAAGGTAATCAGCCTATGGCCCCACTGAAGTGTTAAGGAAGCCCAGAATGCTTTGATAGCAGCCTTCAGCTCATCTGCATTTTTGGGCCTGGTGTCTTTCACATTCCTCTTAAAGCAGGAGGATTAGCCATACTATTGCCAGGGGGAAAAAACACATGTATAAGTAGAGAAATACTTGATCTACTTACATAACACATGTATTGTACTGTCCATGTTTTGATTTCAGTGAATGTTATATAGTAAATGAAGAGAATTCTGTTCCTGGTGGGGGCCATGTCTTTTGCCCACAGTTTAGGCTAAATCCTGATGTCATTTCTGCCCTTTACTTTTTTTTCTTTTCTCCTCCAATCCCTGAGTCACCTCAGCCTTGCTTGTAAACACAAGTGAGCAGGGGATCAGGTTTCAGATAAGCAGCTAGGTAAGGACATAAATGGAAAAGAAGGAATATATTATAGATAAAAACAACCCCCGACATGCAACTGCTTGGCACTGACTACTAAAGGGCCAGTGCTCTTTAAGTATGTAATAACTCCAAATCATAACAGCAGAAAACGTTTTGAAAGTTTTGAATGCAGGATTAGCATCTTATCACTTAATACACTCAGACCAGTTGCTGTTGAAATTTGATTTTTATGGTGACAATCCCGCTTTAACAATACCTTATAGATTCTCTATGGGATGAAGGTCAGATGAGGTTGCTGCTCAATCAAGCGCTGTGATACCATGGTCATTAAACCAGGTATTGGTGCTTTTGGCAGTGTGGACAGGTGCCAAGTCCTGCTGAAAAATGAGATCAGCATCTCCATAATGCTTGTCAGCAGAGGTATGCATGAAGTGCTGTAAATAGTGAGGGGCACCCAAAAAAATAAATATCAGAGTATTAGTTATAAAGACATGAATAAATACATGAGGTATCTCACCTCTCCAGATGAACCGACCCCCCAAAAAAGGGTTTAGAACAGGTAAGGTTTATTCAAGCACAATTAAAGAGACCCTATAACGAAAAAAAAGTTCCCCTGGGGGGGTACTAACCTCGGTAGGGGTAAGCCTCTGGACCCTATCGAGGCTTCCCCCGTTCTCCTGTATCCCACGGCGGTCTCACTGCAGCCCACGGAACGCACAGCCGACAATTTGTCAGGCTGGGCAATATTTACCTTTTCTGGCTCCCGCGGGGGTTCTGTTGCGGCTCTCCGCTCGGAAATAGGTGGAAATAGCCGATCTCTGTCGGGTCCGCTCTACTACGCAGGTGTAGGAGACTTGCACCTGCGCGGTAGAGTGGACCGACAGAGATCGGCTATTTCCACCTATCTCCGATCGGAGAGCCGATACTGCGCCTGCGCTGCAGCCGGGAAGGCAAATAATTACATCCCCGCTGTTTGGAGAGCTTTATCGCCGCCACCATAAGACACAGGAGGACGGGGGAAGCCTCGATATGATCCGGAGGCTTCCCCCACCCGAGATGAGTACCCCCAAGGGGAACTTTATTTAGTTACAGATTTTCTTTGCCCTCTTCCGCAGGTCAATAAAGTGCATTAGGGAATTTAGTTTGGAGCCTGGGCGCCAAAATTCAGTCTGAGGCTGAATAAATCTGTAAGGCATGTTCAGTATGATTAGTAGGCAGAACCTAATAATTCACAGTCACTAGTATTTTCAGAAATGAAAAATGTATTGTATCACGTTTTTTATTCACGTGAAAGCTGAGACTGGGATTTGACACTTTTCACAATGATTTGTTTTGTACAATAAATCGTTTTGCGAATTTGTGCATTGTTCCTTTACATACAGTACATTTTGGTTAAAAGTCAGACTTGTTTAACAAGTAGTTTTGCATGTTTGTTTGTGTATTTATAAGTACAACATGTGCATGTAGTACGTGTGTATACAGCTTGTGTGTGCATATTTATATATGGCAGGGGTGTCAAACACAAAGTGGGCCAAAATTGTACACTGGAACCAAGTCGCGGGCCAACTTCAATGTCTATTGGCCACCTTCCTCCCTTATAACGTTCCCTAGTATCCAATGGTCCCCCTTCAACCCCTATACAGTTCCCTGATGTCTAGAGGCCCCCAACCCTTGCTATACAGTTCATTGGTGTCTTGAGGACACCACCTTCCCCTATACAGTTCACTGGTGTCTAGACTAGAGGCCCCCACCCTCCCCTATACAGTTCCCTGGTGTTTAGTGTTTTCCCCCTACTTCCCCATATGGCTTCCCTGGTGTTCTAGGACTTCACCAGGCAAGCTATATTGGAGGTGGTCAAGAGTGGGCCAAAATTAATGCAGAGTGGGGAAACCACTTGAGGGCCAAATTTAATGGCTCTGAAGGCCATATTTGGCCTGTGGCCTGGAGTTTGACATGTATGATATATGGGTACAGCCAGGGCTGGCCTTAGGTTTCACAATACTCTGAACACAACTAGATGTTGGTTCTGTACCCCCCTCCCCCATTAGCACACACCCTGGATTTCAACCCTTACACTGGATCATTAAGAAAAAAAATGATGCACATTGAGGTACATTAACTAAATATTGGTAAAATTACCATGCGCAGGCAGTGTATGGCAACTTTTACTTAGTTGCAAAAAGTGGTTTTCCTGCAAAAAGGTAAGATTTGAGCAGTCTGATTAATAAACTAGAAGACAGTGTTTTTATGTGAGTGCGTACAAATTAGCTATAACCTCAAAGACTGAGAATCCCATTTCCTGTTTACAACTCATTCTGCCCCAACCATAGCAGAGCGTATTTCGAGTCTCTTCTCCGCCACCTGTTGTTGCCAGCCTTCACCGCTATCAACTATGGAAGGTTTTAGAAGTGACTGGCGCATACTTTACATTTCCTTACTTCTAAAGGGACACTTTACTGATGGATGGCGCTGGTGATGGGACTGTGAGTAGCGGGTGCTGGCAATATTTTAATTTAACAGAACATCCCGATCTCCTCCGATGATGACAGCATAAGTGAATTATACAGCAGCACAGGTGGCCTCAGCTGTGAAGACATTCAGCCATAAAGATAAACTTGCTACAGAAAGGCCAATATTGCCAAACCATTCATTTTGTTTATAAACCTGTTTTCTGAAAATCTTCCAGTAAGCTTGTCATGTGAGGATGTATGTAGGCTACTGTTTCCCATATTACTCTTGATATGATGATTGGTACAGCCATGATGGTTGGCTGTCGGGCAGAAGTTGTGGCTTCAGTAGGTTAAGGTCTATGACTGTTGGACAAACTTGCAAAAATCTTGACTGATGTGGCTCAGACAAGCCATCTAATGTGTGTATGAAGCCTAAGAAACACTAATGAGTGCAGAATACAGATAATGAAAAGTTCAAGATGACTGTAACCATTGGTGTCAGCAAGAACAGATTTTCTGATTATTGGTGATCTGCAGTATCCCCAATAATACAGATGCTATACCTGATTATGTAGTGATCTGCAGAATCACCAATAATGCTAGTATAGCAAGACACAGGACAATCGGATGTAAGGATAGGTGTTTGGTGCAGCAGTAATACAACATACAATGATCACCCGAGGAGCGGGTGATTCAGACTAGTCGGTGGTCACCTGAGGAGCAGGTGATTCAGACTGTACTACAACCACTGGTCACCTGAGGAGCAGGTGATCTAGACTGTACTGCAGCTACTGGTCACCTGAGGAGCAGGTGATTCAGACAGTACTGCAGCTACTGATCACCCAGGGGCAGGTGATTCAGACTGTACTGTAGCTATTGATCACCTGAGGAGCAGGTGATAAAACTGTACAGAGAATCCCTCACCAGAGACTAGACTCACTGGTGAGGGCAGAAGAGTCAGACAAGCAGATTCGGCAACAGACGAACAGATACGGTACAAAGACAAAAGGCTAAATCAGAGTAGTATTCAGGCTGAGTCGGCAACAGGATCAGATAGGCAGAAGCACAGAATCAGTAGGCAGAAGAGTAGTCAAGGCTTAGCAGAAGGTCGTAACAAATAATACAATTCAATTACTACTTTAGCTATCAACAGAATCTGACTAAGTGTGGATCCCCATCTCCAGCTGGTTCTAGCACACTTTGGGATCTGACTAAGGTCTGAGTGCTAACACGTAGCATTTGCAACAGCAGACGAGGAGCTACTGCCAGGCATGTCCTATATATACTGAGAGCGCCCCATAGCGCCGCCCCAGTACTCAGCCAATCAGGAGCACTGCTGGAGTCAGCTGACCGGCCGATCAGCTGACTCCCCTTCTATTCGCATAAAGGTCCTGGCACGCGCGCATGTAGCCCTCAGTCTATGTGCAACTGAAGGACCAGGCAAAACACCATGTAATAGCGCGGCGGAGGCCGCCGGTTGAGACGCAGAGACAGCCGCCATGCCGCTCACCGCTGCGGCAGCCTCTCTGCCATTCATAGTCCCAGGCAAAACTCCACCATGTATTAGTGCGGCGGAAACCGCCGGCTGAGACGCGGAGACAGCCGCCATGCCGCTCACTGTTGCGGCGGCATCTCCGCTATCCATTACAATGACATTTTAAAAAAAATGCTGCCTGGGGGTTGCTGGTCCAGGCCACACTCATTACCTCCCTTCCCCCCGCCACTTCTATCTGCAGCAATCCATCACTTTGTCGTTTTGTGACCTTAAGGTCACGACGCTGCAGATTAAGCGCCTGTGCTCTGCACAGCGCTGATTGATGTGAATGGGGAGAGGAGGGGAGCAGGCAGCGGTGAGCCTATTGAAGGCTCTAATAGGCGGGGAATGGGCATTTTGCAGGCGTTCCTTAGCCTGCAGTGGGGTGCCCCTTCCCCGAATGTCTGTCGACATGTGAATGTCGCCAGATTCCGGGGGGCTAGCAGAGCGCAGGGGGAATGGAGAGCGACAGTCAGGACACACAGGCATGTCCTGCAGATAGGAACATGTGTCTGTGTCCCTTTTTTAGATTTAAGAACCCGCCTCGGGTTCTCTTTAAGGCTGATACACACTTTCAATTATGATTGGCCAATTAAGGACCAATTTTACCATTTTTTTTGTAGTGTGAGGGTTTATCTACACAATCTGCTCATGGTATTCCATATCTGTTGACCTTCATTCTACATGGAGGTGGTAAAATCGGTCAGTGAATGGCAGATCATAATTGAAAGTGCGTACCAGACTTTAGGGTGCTTACGCACATCCAATAATTGGCCAATTTTACCTCCATGTAGTATGGAGAGCCTACTGATTTTGAATACTTTGAACAGAGTGTGTAGGTAAGCTCTCATAGTGTCAGAATTTTAGCAGTTTTATTTATGCAGGAAATGTGTATGTTTTAAGTTTTAATGTTCTATGCAAAATTTCATTGTAAACTGTAAAGTTAGAGTACTTCTTTAATATATTGCTCTGAGACATCTCAGCATATTCCAGGCTGTGAAGCTTATAAGATTATTCTAGTTGCAAGAAGGCAAAACATTCTTGTTTATTTTAGTATCCATATCTACAACCTTGACATTTGAAAGTTGCTTCTGTGTGAAGACTGGAAAGAAACACGTTTAAAAGTCAAATTACTGCAGCAATCATATATGTACATTTGCTCAGTTATTACACATAAATATTAATGAAATACATTTAAAAGCTGGGTACTGCCAGTGATGCTTTGGGTCTGTGAAAAAATTTCGTGGGATTGTTTTGGTTCTGGAGGATTGTTGACATGTACTACAAGGCTGTTACAGCTGAGGCGCGACGGATAGCGGCGGATCGGCGTGGAGCGGCGGCGATCGGATTGCACACGCAGCTAGCAAAGTACTAGCTGCTTGTAGCAAAAAAAAAATTATGCAAATCGGCCCAGTGGGGCCTGAGCGGTGCCTTCCGGCGGCATATCCCGAGCTCAGCTCGGGCTTACCGCCAGGAAGGTTAAAGTACTGTGACATTTTTTTTTTCTTTCTCAGACTACAAATGAAAGATTTTTTTTTTTTTATGACCACTGATCTCAGTTTTTGTTTGATGAAAAAAAACAATACTACTGTCTTCCTATACAGACATTAATAATCTATTATGCCAAGAGGGAAATAGAAAAATAATGCACTAAGTGAAGATTCAAGTTTTTTTGTTTGTTTTGTTTTTAATTGTTTGTATGAGAAGCTAAAGGAGTAATGAAGACTCAGATATAGCAGCTGCCATGTTTAGAGGTAACAGATGAATATACCGTATTTTCCGGACCATAAGACGCACTTTTTCTCCCCCAAAAGTGGGGGGGGAAAGTCAGTGCGTCTTATGGTCCGAAAACTACTTTTCAGCCGGCACCAGGTGTCCCAGGTTTCCCCTCACATGCACATATAGAAGTGGCCTGCTGCTCTACTTACTGTTTGTTGAACCATATGTAAATGCAAGTAGAACTAAGGATTGGCAAAAGTGGTCGCTCTATGGCCTGCCCGAAAAGGTATCGCAGCCACTCAGTGTCTCAGCGTCAACCATCTCTATGGTGATCTGAAAAGCTGGGCGCTGATTGGCTGCCGCTGTGGATGACTCGTGCCTCAGCCAATCAGACTCGGAACATATTAAAGGCCGGCTATCAATAGCGGCGAATATGTGTGTCACAATCGTGGGTTAGCAGATAAATACATGGATTATAACTCGCTGCCAGACCTGAGCAGGCAGTTTACAAGCTGCTATTATTGACAGTCCTGCAGGCAAACACGATCATATATAAAGCGCAACTTCTCGGTATTACGATTGTTTTTCCCCCTCCCGCTTACTGGATGTGCACGCTCTAGCCTTTCAGCGCAATTAGCAGGCACCGTGACAGCTGAGGTCTCCTCTCTGATAATGCAGCCTTCTCTGAGTCTGTGCAGGTGCCTGCTAATTGTGCTGAAAGGCTAGAGCGTGCACATCCAGTAAGCGGGAGGGGGAAAAACAATCGTAATACCGAGAAGCTGCGCTTTATATATGATCGTGTTTGCCTGCAGGACTGACAATAATAGCAGCTTGTAAACTGCCTGCTCAGGTCTGGCAGCGAGTTATAATCCATGTATTTATCTGCTAACCCATGATTGTGACACACACATATTCGCCGCTATTGATAGCCGGCCTTTAATATGTTCCGAGTCTGATTGGCTGAGGCACGAGTCATCCACCGCGGCAGCCAATCAGCGCACAGCTTTTCAGATCACCATAGAGATGTTTGACGCTGAGACACTGAGTGGCCGCGATACCTTTTCGGGCGGGCTATAGTGCGATCCCCAGTGATCAACAAGAAGTCCTTAGCCAATCATTGCCAGCAGATCTCTCTGGGACTGCACTGTCATCAGGGCCACGAACTGCCGGGGAAACACAGGAAACTACAAGCTGTAACCCACAGTATCTGCACCACCATCAACACCATTTCTCAGGAGGACAGTCACAGGTCAGAGAGCTGGCAGCATGGGGAGCAAAGTGAAAGAGACCAGGAGATGGCAGCATCGCATCGGCACAGCTGGAGGGGATCTGGGGTGCTGGTGGTATGTATGGTTTGTTTGTTGGGAAGGGGAGACTGGGGTGTGGGGTATATGAGGAATTGTGTGGAGGAGGGGGTAATGTCATATATAGGGGTCTGAATCAGAGTGTGTGGCAGAGGGGGGTGCTGCTTAGGAGAGAGAGATCAGAAAGTTACTGAAGGAGTGAATGTTTGAGATTATGGTACCAGGTATGTGGAGGGAATGCTGGTCTATTGGAGGCAAGAGTGTATGGGAAGAGAAGACTGGCAGATGTAGGGCGAGTGGTAAGGGTGGCCTGAGGGTGCGGTGAATGGGAAGGAGGGGGTGGTGGTGTAGCTGGGAGGCAGCAGGGTTACTATAGCTAGGCAGTGTATCTTAGGAGATAGAGATAGCTTGGGGGAGGTGACACTTCACAAAACGCTCCTGCATCCTAGATGCACCAGGCTTAGAATATTTTTTTCCCTGGTTTTTGGCCTCTAAACCTTGGTGCGTCTTATGGTCCGGAGCGTCTTATGGTCTGAAAAATACGGTATAGAAGTGACCGTTAAACAAGAAAGTTTTTAATTTTTATAGTCCTAGCCTCAAGGGGGGAAATCTCTACTTATTTTTTGAGGCTAGGTCCTATTAAGAAGCATCAAGATACTCTATTTTTGTGATGACACTGTAAGAAGGTTTGACTACAGAAGATTTGAAAATGTTGCTACTGAAGCTTGGAAGTCTCACAAGATAATCTCTTTTGTTTGAAGCAAAGAAGACTCCAAACAAGCATTCCTTGCAGGCACCAAGAAGAAACCCGCTAAGACAAGCGATGAAAGCCACATGCTAGAAGACTATGCTATATCAACATGAAGACAAGCCAATGAATGAGGCTATGTTATAAGAAGCTCTGATCTGAAAACAGCTGAAGAAGAAACAATTGGAACTGGAGTAACCAGAGAAGTGTGAGGACTAAAAAGTACTTTTACTTCTTTAACAACTCCAACCACTGGTTGACGCACCAGCTGAGAGAAGATCGAGACAGCACTAAGAGAAAAGTGGGCCTGAAGGTATACAAGAAAAGAAGACCAGACAGAAGAAGATATCAGGTTAAAAGATAAATGAGATTATCAGGTGAGTGAAGAGAGCGCATTGGAAGATGAAGATGGAGATATCCAGTTTTTACAGACAAATCTGATGAACTAGAAGAGGACATAAAAAATACCATAAGATGAGTGAAAGAAGGTTTTGATAGATATTTGAAACTACAATAGAGACTGTTACATCATATCAAGATTTCAAGATCAAGACTAAGATGTCAAGATCATCCAGTTATTGAAGAAGCCAACCAATGTACAGATTTTAAAATGACTGATTAATACGCATTCATATTCTATTTTTGATTCAATATATGAAGAAGATGTTGAAGATATGGATTTTTCTACCTATGCAGCGATATACTGCCATGCTACAGATACAGAAGCAGATGCAGTAAAGACTTATGAGAATATACAGGAAGAAAGACATTCTACAGGAGAAACAAGGAGATAACTGTTCACAATAATGACATACAGCACTCAAGCTGGTTCTGCAGAAGGCTGCACTAAAATACATTATATGTACAAGATGATTAAAGGCCTAATGTGATGAATGAAGCCTGGATTGATGAAGACTTTTAAATACATGAAGGAGAAATGAAGTTATGTACACCAAGAGACTGGAAGAGAAATCCATGCCTTAGGTAATCGACTAATGAAGTTCAACAAGAACAGTTTGAAGATGATACTCTATTCAGGAAGTGTGACACTGAGTACAACAGTTTACTAAAGTGATGAACAGATAACAAGAGAAGATGTTTTTGTAAATGGGCAAGGACTTACTTACTGATGTCAAGCTATGATAAAAGCCATGACACACATGAAGCTACAAATGAAGACATGTATGATATGCTATTGATGGATTTTAATACACAGCTTAAACGCGAACGTTTTTTTTTATTTCAGAATAAAAAAATTGAACGATTTTCAAAGAGAAAACATATCTCAAGATTTACAGAAAATAGATATTACCTTGATTTTTAAAAGACAAACTAAGATGAACTTAAGAAAACGCATAAGTAAGAAGAGAAGGAACCTGCTGTTGTAAGTTTGAACACTAGAGCAAACTAGTAAGAATGCACCCAGCACCATATAGCATCAATAATATATTTTTCTTTTTGAACCACAAGTGGGAAGGTAGTTAGTTAGATAGTTTAGGTTTTTTGTATTTTATGCTGAAAATTCACCAGAATGCTGCATATTACTTTTTTGTGTTTTCCCTTCCTCTCCTCTTCCTTTATATTTTTTCTCATAGGTGCTGAGAACAATATCAATTATCCGCAAAAATACTGCCACAAAAGGGTTTGCTGTACATGATACATTTGAAGATGACTACAAAAGCTGAACTTCACAATTTACAAGGAAGACTTCAAAATAAATTGAACTTGTTGCATCAACAATACACCCAGCGCCTGGACAAGAGTGACTGCTGGAATTGCTCAGACAGCCTTTATTCTTGAAGATGATGCCCAACCTAGAAATTTCAGTACTATTTGAAGAGTTGGAAACCAAAGTGCCCAAAAGGAAACCAACACAGACACATGGAGCACATACAAACTCTTTTCAGACTCAGCGCTGCAAGACGAGAGTATTAACCCCTACGCCACTGTGCTGCTCAAATGAAATTAAAGAAAATATTCTTCAGAAACGTTCAAATATGCAATACATGGACAATTGAAAGAGAAGATTCAATTCTCCAGAATAAAAGGACAGTCTAACATTTGTTTGAATTCCGAGAGAGATGAAAATATCATAAATGATGATAAGATATATTCAGCAAGGAACTATCGTAAATCTGCACATAGCCCTGCATAGTGAATGGCAACTGTACTCAGAGGCGGGACAAGGTCCTCCAGCACCCAAGGCTGAGACACCAAAGTGCGCCCCTCCATCCCTCCCACCCCAGCCTTCACACACTGATTGCTATTAGACTAAGAGGTGCCACAGGACCCACAACCTCCCCAACACCTTAATATCTAGTTATCTGGCTTGCTGTCACTGCTATGTACCCCTTTTCTTATTTCTTTCTGCTTCAAACACAATTAGGAATGACAGCTGAATGAATTGTGCGCCCCCTCCTACACTGCGCCCTGAAGCTGGAGCCTCTCCAGCCTATGCCTCGGCCCGGCCCTGACTGTACTAAATTGCAACCCAACTAATAAGGAGAGCAATACAAAGATCTCTTTGAAAATACAACTTGGAGATAACCGTTGTTACTCATCCTTTTCAAATTTTAAGAAAGCATCCTGGGACAAATGAAATTGCCCTATGACTGGTTCTAGCATACAAGTTATTGCCTGATGGTGGAAAAGGAAGATGCACCATAATTAGAGGAACACCCACTACATGACTTAAGGAGCAAGAACAGCTCAAATATCAATTAAATAGCTAATCCGTATATATACAAGAGAAGTACTGAAGAAACTAAGAGAGTGAAACGCCTTCAAGTGCCATGGTATGCAAAGATTGTCGTATACACTAGACTTATAGATGCAAGATGACTAGCCATAGTCAACTCAAAAAATATAGAGTTAAATGCGGGACTATTTGATATTACAGATGAAATGTTCTAAACAACCTGAACTGTCAATAATGCGCTAAAGTGGCAGGCTTAACTGCTAGTAAAACACTGGATTGATACTAGATTGCTGTAAAGCGGCACAAGGGGGGATCCTATCGTGCTATCATGAGAACTGCATGTAGTATACAAGAATTACAGACACTTGACTGAAAGCCATATGAAACATATGATGCTGTTAAAGAAGTTTCCAGAAAAGAAAATTCTGAATAACTACTGATTCCAATACTAATGAATGATTGGTGCGGAGTTCAATCAGAGAGAAAATCTACACATGACATATCCAGGATCAAGCATGTAACCACATTAAATATTGCCATGAAAAGAGACTGTGCAACAAGAAAACAATCATATATCACACTTAATCTACAGAATAATCTATCACATTTGACTTTTTGCAAAAGTAAACAGGCCAATATTTACATACAAGAATGTTGACCGGCTACAACAGAAGTTTCAAGAGACTTTCAGATCAACGGTAAAGATCCTGATCAATTTAAGAGAGAGAATTACTCCAAAATATTGGAAAAATGAAGTGGAGAAGCAACTTCAACAATGAGATATTGATACATGTGCTTTATTGAGAACATATTTGAAAACAGCTACTAGTTACTAGGTATCTAGCAACTTGAATTACCAAGAACTTTTTGTTGCCTACATTTTCTATATGATATCTATATTTAAATAGAAAGATGACATTATTTTATGGGATTCTGCTGGCAAACTACAAATACTTTGTTCTTCTACATACCATTTGTGAAAGAAACCTTGTGGTATAAGAAAGGTGTAGTTTAACTATTAATACATAATACTAACCAACTAACTAACCTGTTGTTAGCTAATAATAAAACATTGAATGCATTGTGCTCCAAAAGAACCCAGGGGCCACATGAATGGTATAATTCCTGTTTATACATTTTGAACTTTAAGTTTTACTACATGACTTGAAATGGGTAACAACTATTGCCTAGAATTTCCCTACATATCTACACAAGCTAACACAGTGATAAAAACTTCAAATTCAAGGGTGAATCCATACATATGTTATATACAAAGACTGTAGCCATATCTAGACCAGCTAAATATATTTATTGGAGAAAATATTGATTTTACTATTAAGTCTATTGTCAGGCTGGCAACACAGCAGACAATGCTACTTAATGAGCAAGGTTTTGCATGAATGAAAGATTGCATTACTTTTAATTTTGATTATAGATTTTTTTTTCTTTCGGAGAAATATAACACAAAAAAAAACGGAGATCGCTAATCATCTGCCATCATTTTCCTGCAAGGGGGGATGTCAGAATTCTAGAGGTTTTATTTTCTGCAGGAAAAGCTGTCATGTGTATGTTTTAACTTTTAATGTTCTATGCAAAATTTCATTGTAAACTGTAAAGTTAGAGTACTTCTTTAATATATTGCTCTGAGACATCTCAACATATTCCAGGCTGTGAAGTTTATAAGATTATTCTAGTTACAAGAAGCCAAAACATTCTTGTTTATGTTAGTATGCTTATCTACAACCTTGACATTTGAAAGATGCTTCTGTGTGAAGACTGGAAAGAAACACGTTTAAAAGTCAAATTACTGCAGCAATCATATACCGTATATACTCGCATATAAGCCGAATTTTTGAGCACAAAAAATGTGCTCAAAAGTGCCCCCCTCGGCTTATATGCGAGTCACCAAAGTGTCCAGTCCAGGGCCGCCTGTTTTTGTCCCCACCCAAGTGGCCGTATGCGTTCAGGCTTGCCTGCCTTTGTCCCCCCGAGTGGCCGTGTGTGCAGGCTCACCTGTTCAGGATCGGCGCCTGCAGGATCCATGGGTGATCGCGCTGGAAAGCGGGACATGAGCTCCTCCACTTGCGGGTCCCGCTTTGCCTGCACGTGGGTGGCCAGGGCGCTTGAAGAATCCGATCGGGGAACAGAGAGGAGAGAGTGCATCAGAGAGAAGAGAGCGAAGGACGAGCGCTGCACCATTCAAATCACTGTGTGCTCGTCCATTCGTCACCGCCGCACCGCGTCACCGTGAGCAGTGTCCCACATATGCTTGCCCATTGGCTGGAATTCCAGCCAATGGGCGAAGCATATGTAGGACACTGCTCACGGTGACGCGATGCAGTGGTGACAAATGGACGTCGAGCGCACAGTGATTTGAATGGTCCAGCGCTCGTCCTGCGCTCTCTCCTCTGTGATGCACTCTCTCCTCTCTGTTCCCCGATCGGATTCTTCAAGCGCCCTGGCCACCCACGTGCAGGCAAAGCGGGACCCGCAAGTGGAGGAGCTCATGTCTCGCTTTCCAGCACGATCACCCATGGATCCTGCAGGACCCGATCCTGAACAGGTGAGCCTGCACACAGCCACTCGGGGGACAAAAGCAGGCAATCCTGCACACACGG
Organism: Hyperolius riggenbachi; assembly: GCF_040937935.1. Lineage (NCBI taxonomy): Eukaryota > Metazoa > Chordata > Amphibia > Anura > Hyperoliidae > Hyperolius > Hyperolius riggenbachi. Next base: position 95,998,229 of record NC_090646.1, read on the forward strand.
TCACTCGGGGGGACAAAAGCAGGCAGGATAGCTGTCCTGTGAGAGCAGGGAAAAAGTAGGCTGGACAGATGTCCTCTATCTTTATGAGCTACTGGTAAGCACTGGGAGCAAGTAGGCATGACAGTGCTGTGTGTGTGTGTGTGTGTGTGTGTGTGTGTGTGTGTGTGTGTGTGTGTGTGTGTGTGTGTGTGTGTGTGTCCACAGCCACCTGTCAGCCTCATAACTGCTATACTATATTATCTTGTGCTCCTACATGTACCATTAATAGATCTTATTACAGTGCTGCAGACATCTGTTCCTTGCATTGCGCATAGAGGTGATAGCTTCATTTTGGGTGGTTGTTGCAATTAATTTGGGGGTTATAGAAACCTTATGCCAGTTGTACTGGAGTGATTCTTGCATTTCACATGGGGTGATTATTTCATTTTATATAGGGGTGGCTGTTGCAATGTCCTACCCTCGGCCTATATGCGAGTCAATCACTTTATCCTGATATCTGAGGTGAAAGTTGGGGGGTCGGCTTATATGCGGGTCGGCTTATATGCGAGTATATACGGTATGTACATTTGCTCAGTTATTACACATAAATATTAATAGTCAATACAGACCTTCTAAAGAAAGAAATAGTTATTCTTAAACCCTATAATTACAAATAATAGAATGTATTACTTTGAAATACATTTAAAAGCTGGATTCTGCCAGTGATGCTTTGGGTCTGTGAAACATTTTCCTGGGATTGTTTTGGTTCTGGAGAATAGTTGACATGTACTACAAGGCCGTTACAGCCAGCAAGAAAAGATAACATTTCCCAGCCAGAGAAAGTCAAAATATGAAAAATATAAAACAATAGAAGGGGTTTTCCCAATTAGTTAAAGATGTTAAAATGGTGACATCTGCCGGTTGAATATATTATAATTATATCTTCTTAAGAAAGGCAAATATATAGAAAATGATTTTATATTATTCTATTTTAATATGCAATTATATCTTATATGATTAATTGTTTTAGGAAGAATTATATAATAAGCTTTATATTTAAATAAGTATATTAGAAGCCCTGTATGTTTCAATAAGCCTTAAATTGCGGAAGACTCTTACAGTGTCAACCTGACCAATCTTATGTCTGGGAAAGATCAGACACATTTCAAACTAATTATCAGAAGGACACATTATCAGAAATGCGTCATGAATGACATTGTTTAGTCTCAATGTCTTGGGCAATCAAGTCAACCAGCAGACAAGATGGCTGGTGACGTCCATTTTTAATTGACCTAATCACAATTTATAAACAATAATATTATGATTTAGGTATTCAAAACATGATAAAGCATTGACGCACGGAAGCTTTAGCCAATCAGAACCTGGGATTCAGGGAAGTTCCAGATTAGGCAGCCAATGTTGCATCTAATCACTATAAAAGTAGGAGCTGAAAGCTCATAGTTTGCAGAAGTCTAACAATCTCCTGAGAACACACACGAGGCAGAAGCTACCTTCCCACACGTGGTTCTAGATGCTGAAGAGATGACAGAGAAGGGGTAATATGCTTAATATTCTGGTGATTTACTTTATTAATTTTTCAGTATTAAGTTCTGATAAGATGTTAGCAAGAAGTTTTTTTAGAAGTTATTTTTTCTGCTATTTCTTGAAGAAGATTACTACAAGTTTTACACAGTTGCTAGATACACAGCTATTGATACAGATGAAACTACTTTTGATCTTATTCTACATAACACAACGGTTATATTCTTTTTTGAATGTACTTAGAAGATTGATGATCGCTTGGCTCTAAAGCCTTGATAATATGGAATACTGTTAGAAGGAAACACTACTTGGAACTGTTCATATTTTGTATGTATGCTGTATGATAAGCAAATACATTTTTTTATATAAAATCATATACTGAGTGCTCTGATTCATTTTAAGGTATACCGTCAATCTATAATTACTGTTATAGAGGGTTCAGACCCCGCTATGCCGGATTTATATGATAGCAACGCTTTAAGGGCTGGTCCTTTACTGAGTTAGCAATCATGAAAAAGGCAAGAACCTCTCAGGTTTTTCACAATAGTACATGGAACGGTATAGAGCACTTCAGAAACTCCATGTAGAAAAAGGCTACAGAAGTATGATAGGAAAATAAAGGACACCTTTATAAAACATTGCTAGCAAAGCGTTTGGTCACTGTTGTGATTACATCTACAGACTCATTTAAGCTGCTAGGGGACAGAATGCAATGTATTGTTAGCCTTATTTTATAACCTGTTGTGACTGTCACAGCAGTACTCTGGTTTTCAAGTATAATGATTTCTTTTTGATATTTTGTTGATGTCACAATACTTGCCTATGCATCAGAACACCTGCTGAATGTAGGAAAGATTTTGCATAAGGCATAAGTCAAGCAGGAACTAGAAAATAATTACACTCATGAGAAAATGTATGTTAGCTGTGGACACTATAAGTTGTGATGGACACGTTTAATAGGAGAATGGGTCACATGTTTGGTGGTAGACAGGCAACGGAAGGATATAGTGAAGGGTGGCTAGGCAGGCATAGTAGTACATAACTCATAGGTGATATAATGAATTGATTGTGTAGTACAGATAATTACTAGAAGATTAGTAGCAAAGAAAATATTCTCATATTTTTATTTTCAGTTATATAGTGTTTTTTTCTAACATTGCATCATTCTCTAATATTTGCAGTTTACACACTACTCAGCATTCTAAATGTTTTCACAGAGAAGTCTTGTGAACTTTTGAACTGTCCTCCGGGGAGAAAAAGAAAATACAGTGACTGACAGTTGAGAGAATAAGCTTCAGAAGACAGAGCTCTCTGCGACTTTGAAAGTCGTAGAGCTCAATGGCTTTTTTGCATATGTAACAACTGGAGCTTCTTAACTCTTCCTGTACTGTAAACAATATTAGACTCATATCTCTGCTGCTAATCTTTTATTTCTTAGCTGTACTATACATACAAATCATTATATCATAATTTTTTTTCGCTTCAGTGTCTCTTTAATGGCTGTTTGTCTGGTTAAGTAAAGACCTGCTTCTTGAAATGCTGGAGGGGTAATGTACTGTATACTTTATTATAAAAGGATGTTGGCACTATATACTGAGGGGTGGGGGGCAGGAGCATTACCTATCTAAAGCCATAGTGTATTGATAAAAAGTTAATTTCTGGTTACTCACGTTTATTGAAGGTGTTCTCAAAAAGTACAAACATTTATGCTGTTTGAGATATAATGATGTTATACAGAAGTGAATAGCACAGTGAACAATCAGTCAAATATGGCATGTCATATCAATAAAACTAGCAGATTTAAAACATTGATGATATCTTCATTATTGAACATAAGTATTACCTACAAAGAGTTAAAGTTTCATATCTGACAATAACCTTACATTAGGAGTTTAACTAGTAGAGGGGCGTCTCAAGGGAACCGACACCATGGCCCCGAGGTGCCTTCTCAAGAGGGCAAAGATAAAAGTGGTAAGGAATTTTATTGTCATTTAGATTTAGGTTAGGGACTCTTAAGCTAACGAGAGAGCTCGGGCAAGGAGATCTGTAGGACTTCGGTAGGTGATCCAGTCTTCCCATTTAGAGAAAAATTTATCTTGGGTTCCGTCTAGGGTATGTGCTATTTTTTCCATTAATAATATTTGATCGAGTCTTGACAACAACAGGTCAAAGTTAATGGCTGGTTGCTTCCAATGGAAAGCAATCAGCCATTGTGTGGCACCTATAAACACATTTACAAGAGGTCTAAGGGGTTTTGGTATCTGCTTGGAGGGCAAGAACAGCAAAGCATTCAACATGTCAAGTTTGACCTCAATCTTCAGAATGTCCTTAAGTAAAGCAGAAGTTTTTTGCCAGGTATCAGTTGCTACTGGGCATTCCCAAAAGGTATGCTTAATAGTTCCAGTTGTGTTACAGCCTCGGAAGCATAACGAGGAAGATTGGGGAAACATCTTCTGAACCCTATCGGGAGTATAATACCATCTAGTAGCTAATTTATAAGCCGTTTCCTTTATTAAATTAGATTTAGAGCTCTTAGCTATATTATTGAAAATGCTGGACCATTTATGATCCGAGAGAGGAGAGCCCCAATCCGTCTCCCAATCTTGTATATGCTTAGGCTTTTCTTGGGAAGAAAAATCTTGCAAATAACTGTAAATTCTTGAGATCACTCCAATTTCGGAGTGTGGGTGTAGACAGATTTGTTCATAAAATGTGCCAATACGTTCAGGGGGGCTTAAAACAGGGGAAGAGAGAAAATGCCGTATTTGTGCATATCTAAAAATTTCAACCTGAGGGATAGATCTATTACAAACAAATAGTGAAAACGGGATGAATGTGCTTATCAACCAGAACTTTCTGGCTATAAGTAGGTTATTGTCAATCCACCAACGAAAAGCCTCAGCGTCAGCCAAGCCTGGCAGAAAATTTGGATTACCTAAATAAGAAAGAAGTGGGGGTTTCACTGAGGCCAACGAAAAGTGGAATCGTATGGTCTTCCATAGCCGTAGATGTTGCCAGACAATTTTATTTAATTGGGAGACAGGTTGGGGAGTTAGGTCTGGGTTCCATAAGAGGCCATTGAAAGTATATGGCAAAATGGCCTCTTGTTCAAATTGTACCCATAAGGGAGGGGAGATGGTATTGTTCCAGTGCGTAATTTGGGCCAGCCTGGCAGCAAGATAATAGTGCCAAATTTGAGGAACTGCCAAACCTCCTGCATGTTTAGGTCTATAAAGGATCCTATTGCGGACTCTCGGACGTTTGTTATTCCAGATGAATTTATTAAATAAAAATTGAAACGCTAAGAGTTTTGATTTAGCTATAAATAGTGGGAGAGCTCTGAAAATAAAGAGTAGTTTAGGGAGTAAGACCATTTTTACAGCAATCATTCTACCTATCCAGGAGATTGGTATTGAAGACCACTCTTTAATAAGGGTTTTAAACCTTGTAAGAAGAGGAGTGAGGTTTTGTTCAAGAAGGGAGGCAAGCGAGGGTGTTAAAGTAACTCCCAGATATTTAAATTTGTTGATATTCCAGGTAAAAGGAAAATTTGCCTCAATCAATTTATATGAGCCTGGTGGTAAGTTAACTGGCATGGCTACTGATTTAAACATATTAACTTTAAGGCCAGAGCTTCGTTCAAACATCTCTAAGATACGCAAAAGGGAGGGAAGGGATGTTAATGGTTGGGATATGAAAAGCAAGACGTCGTCAGCGTACAAGCTTATTTTATATATAGAATCTCCTAGTTCATAGCCCTTAATATTAGGGTCTGCATTAATAGCTAGAGCAAGAGGCTCCATCATCATTGCAAAGAGCAAAGGGGACAATGGGCACCCCTGCCTAGTACCCCTAGAAACCTGAAAGAAATCCGAGTTACCTCCCGGGATTCTAATTCTACTCTGAGGGAGACTATATAGGGCTGTAATTGCAGTTAGAAAAGAGCCTGTAAACCCCATACGCTGTAATACCGAGAACAGATAGGTCCAAGACACCGAATCAAATGCCTTGTGCAAGTCGAGACTTAGTAGCATTAGTCGGTTCGTTTTGAGTTCAGCATCTTGAATAATATTAGTTACAAGCCTAATATTGTCAGCAGTTTGGCGATTAGGAATGAAACCTGTCTGTTCTCGAGATACAAGAGAAGGGATAACTTGGGCTAGTCTTGCGGCTAATGTTTTTGTAAATATTTTTAGATCATTATTTATTATAGATATTGGTCTAAAATTTTGTGGGAGAGTGGTATCTGTATCAGGTTTCGGGATAAGGGAGGTATTGGCCAGCAGCATCTCCTCAGGGAACGGGGTACCTTTTAAAACTGCATTATACAATTTTACTAAGTGTGGGATTAGGATATGATCAAATTTTTTATAATAAAGGGTTGAATAACCGTCCGGTCCCGGCGTTTTAGCTGTTTTTAATTGCTTAATAGTGTTCTGTATTTCTAGATAACTAAAGGGGGCGTTAAGGAGGGATGTCTGCTCAGCGGTAAGTATGGGGATATTTAGATTTTCGAGCCATTGTTGAGAGCGAGGTTCACCAGTAGCCTGAAAAAGTTTACTGTAGAAGGATGTGAGTATTGATAGGACCTCTTTAGGGTGGGTCACTAAACGACCAGTGTTATTCTGAATTTTGTAGGAGTGAAAGGGCCTCATATGGCATGCTAAATGCCTGGCAAACATTGTGGAACAGCTATTGCCATATAACATAAATATAGCCTTAGACCAGCGGAGTGCTTTCTCTGAGGTATTAGTTAAAAGGGCTTTAAGACACCTACGTTTATCTTGGATAATCTGGAAAGCAGATTCAATGGGGTTTGCATGGTATGCTTTGTAGAGGTTAGCTAGCTCTTTTTGAAGAGAGGTTATTGCAGCAATACGTTCCCTCTTTCGTTTGGAGGCTAATTCAATTATTTTACCCCTAATTACTGCTTTATGCGTTATCCAGAGTAGGGAATCTGAAATTTCCGATGAAGCATTGGTCTGAAAGTATTCATGGAGAGTGGCTTCTAGTTCAGAGGTTATTAGGGGGTCAGTCAAAAGCGAGTCATTAATTCTCCAAGAGTAAGGATGTTCTTCAATTCCCATCCCTGTCAAAGAGACCTTCACCAGACTGTGGTCAGACCATACTGCAGGCAAAATATCTGCAGAGCAGGAGTTAGCTAATAAAACAGGAGATAGAAAAATATAGTCTAAGCGGGCTTCAGAATTTCGTGGAGCAGAGTGATATGTGTACTCGCGTGCTCCTATATTATGTGCTCTCCAACAGTCTTGGAGCTGTAGTTGTTCCAGTCTTTTGGTTAAGCGCTTGGAAAAACAACGCGTGTTTTGGGAGGAGGTACTGCTCCTGTCCAATACAGCTGTTGCAGTCAGGTTAAGGTCTCCTCCAACAATAAGAGTGGAAGAAGGGAGGCGATCTAAAGTAGCTAATGTGTCAATTAGGAAGTCGTTCTGGCCCTGATTTGGGGCATAAATATTAAGGATGATGATATCTTTACCTGCCAGAGAACCAAAAAATCAAAAGGAATCGGCTTTCTGGGTCTTTATGCACAGAGTGAACCACCCATGGTATTTGCTTTTTAATAAAGATAGCTACACCTCTGGTTTTATTTTGATAAGTGGTATAATACACAGATGGATAGGCAGGGTCAAAAAATTTAGGTTCTTTGTTAGCCTGGAAATGGGTCTCCTGCAAGAGTAGGATATCTGCTCCCATTTTCTTATAACAAAGAAAAGCTGAACGTCTTTTAACTGGGGAGTTAAATCCCTGCACATTGTGCGTTATAATAGATAATTTTTTAGCCATAAGGAGTTATGGAGCAACTCCATTTAGGTGGTTTGAGGATATAGATTAGGATATAATCCTGCAGGAGCTCACCTCTAGGTAAGAATCTTAAATGTAGCTGTATCATCTTAAATAAAGGAAATATAACAAGGATAATCATGAAGTTATACAATGACATGCTCAGATATGACCATAAACTTAAAAACATAAACTTAAACTTTAAGGAACAAGAGAATCTATGCATGAGTGTTCAAAATAGGTTTTCAGCAAGGGAACAAGCCCCTGAGTTTCCAGTCAGTGAGGGCACAAAGTCAAGCGACACTTTGAGAAAGTAATGCCACTAGTCAACAAACTGGAATGGGGGGTAAAGCATCCGAGCGCTCAAGAAGCGGGAAACCAAGCTTCTTATCTTAAACTTTTCAGCCGATAAATAAGAGGTAAATTAGTTTGTGCAGAGAGAGCGGACCAAGGGCTCGATTCACAAAGCGGTGCAAAGTGTTAGCACCATGGTGAAAAGGCCCTTATCACGCCTAAAGTCACTTTAGGCATGATAAGAAGAAACTCGCGCGAAGTTGCCGCGCGTACGCGCGTCAGTGCGCGCGCAACACCCGACGCTTCGCGCGAAGCTCCCATTAAGCCCTATGGGACTTTGCGGTAACTTCGCGCGAAGAGCAGGAAAAATCGGTGATAACTCAGTGGTGAAAAGGTCATCACGCCTAAAGTCTTTTAGGCCTGATAACTGGGTTATCACCGCTTTGTGAATCGAGGCCCAAGAATTGGTATTACAAAAATAAGAACATGAGGATTTCTTCTGCAAATTTCAGTTTGATAAACAGATTAAGATTCTTGGGAAGGGCTGCCAGGGCTCCTAGATCCTCTAGCTGACCAGATAGGAGATATAGGTCGGCGTGGTGATTCCTGAGAGGCTCTAACAGACCCTGAGATACCAAGCTTCTGCAAGAGGGAGCAGCCTTCTTCAACAGTAGTTGCAGTGTGTAGTACTCCATCTTGTGGAACAATCAATTTAAAGGGGAATCCCCAACGGTATCGAACTTTAGCTGTGATGAGTTGAGAGGTAACTTCCTTCATCTGACGCCTACGGTCAAGCGTGGCTGGAGCCACATCAGGGTAGATCTGTAGCTTATACCCATCAAATTGTAAGTTTGTGGTATTCCTTGCTGCTTTCAGGATTTCTTCTTTGGTTATAAAATCTTTTAGGCAGAGGACAATGTCTCTTGGAGGTTTATCCGGAGGGGGTTTAGCCCGAAGGGCTCTATGTAACCTGTCGCAGGTAAAATCATTCTGATCTCTCTCAGGGAGCAAAAAGGAGAATAAACCAGTTACAAAAGGAGGCAAATCCACAACAGACTCTGGAGCACCTCTGACTCGCAGATTATTGCGTCTATTTCTATTGTCTAAGTCTTCCATCTGAAGACGCATAATAGAGACAGTGGTTTGCAGTTGTTCATGATCTTTTTTAAGGTCATTATGAGCCAGGGCAAGTTCATCATGTTTCACCTCTAAACGTTCAGTTCGGTCTCCTAGAGCAGTTAACTCAGCAGAGAGAGTTTGCGTTGTTTTTTGCAGTTCAGATTGAAATTTCTGTGCTAATTTATTATAAATAGAGTCTAAGGCTGCACTAAGATCTTGTTTAGTGAGCGCTGCAGTGTCCTGCTTACCGGGTGGTGATTTCTGTGAGGCAGAAGGAGTCGCCTTATCCTGCTTGCGGGCGCCATCTTGGGAGGGCATTGTGTCCTTCTCCTTCCGAGAGAAAGCCTGATGAAGGGTCGGCTGGGAGGAGGAAGTTGCTCCTTTCTTGGTCCGCGACATGCACGAAGGTGAGAAGACGGGGGTGATATAAAAAAAGTGTGGAAAGACGCTGTCAGTAGCCCCGGGGATGGCTGAGAACGGGAAGCCGCTACAGAGCTCCTTTCTTTAGCATCCTGCCGCCATCGCGCCGCGCATGCGGCCCCGATAAAAAGTTAATTTCATACATTTAACTGTGTCCTCTTTGAGGTAAACCACCTCCCTTTTTTCATTTTACTGATTTTAACTAGTTTTATCTACACTGGGTACCTCTTTTCCCTCTCCCATTGTACACACACACACCCATCGGGAGGATGGTGTCCAGCTCGGGTAGACTAGGCTGGTAATCCCCATTTTTCATTAGAGAGCGACCACTACCTGGAGAGAGTCTGGCTGACTCGAGTGGAGTTGGGTTTTCTCCATATGCAACGTTGGTTGGTTGCCCTTTCGGCTACCTGATTTTGTGAGTATCCAATCTATTGCTCACCTACCATTAGGGATGGCACTACCCAGGAGAACTTGAAGAGATGCATGTGATCAGTTTGATCAGCTGATAGATTTGTATGGCTCTGATTTTCTGGTCATGATCATGCATAAACCAGGAAGTCATTACAGCAAATCAGCCTTACAAATCTATCAGCTGGTCAAATTGATCACATGCTTCTCCATGAATTTTCCTAGGCAGAGCCATCCCTAACTACCGACATCAGAACTGTAAATACTACCACTATTTAGGCTCCCTTGGTCTCTGTTTTTTTACTCAAGGTGTGGAGGCATCTTGTCTCTCTAAACACACGCCTGACTAAAATTGGTTGAGGTGGCCGATAACAACCACCGTAGCCGATAGTCGTGTGTCCATGGATCCCAACCAGAGATGGCTGCTTGCCAAGTGATCCCCCTGGAAGATCAACTTGGCCAAGCGAGGAACTTCTTTGAAGACTCCACTCCCCCATCACGCATTCACCGCTCCATCGTCCCTCCACACGCCCCACACCCCTGGTTAGCAACAGCTGAACAGCTGACACGCATCTGTAAAGGCTGGCCCAGCACATGCATCTGTAAAGGCTGGCCCAGCACATGCATCTGTAAAGGCTGGCTCAGCAATGTCACCCAAGTGATAGGCGACATCAGTTAAGTGTGTACGCATGCACCGTAAAGTGTATCAGAGACCTGGAAGAGTAAAGAATTGATACTTACCCGGGGCTTCCTCCAGCCCCATAAACACATGTGAATCCCACGCATTCCACCTGCGATCTGCCGTTCAGCTGCGATCAGCCCCGGTAACAGGCTCAGTCGGTTGAGTCTTGGTCTTCTGCACAGGCACGGACCTACCACGCATGAGCAGTAGGCCTGGACTGAAGCGTCTGAGCCAGTTACCAGGGCTGATCGCGGCTGGGTGGAGGCACACGGGAAGATGGCGAGGACCTCACGTGTTTATGGGGCCGGAGGAAACCCCAGGTAAGTATCAAATCTTTACTTTTCCAGATCTCTGGTTTACTTTAAGTGCTACCTATCTAAGGTGGAAGGCACTATAAAGAACACAAGTTTCTAATGCAGATCAAAAAATGTATTATAAAAAGGATTCAAGATATTTCAGAACCTAGGATCCAGATGGGAGAACATTTGGGATTCGTCTCATCTCTAGTCAGAGCTGACCTGATGTGCTCTTTTATATAAATGTTTACCAACGTTCAATGTGAATTTCTGTTTTTTTTATACCTTTGGAACTGGCCAGCACAATGGATGACGGTAGCGCTGCAGAGGACAAAATACACACATATTTTATTTTTAATGAGCTTCAGTATTTTTCCAATTTTACTTTATAAATATTTAAACAGACTCGCTTCTTTACAGCAGCTAGTCAAATGTGTACTTTACCTGCATGGAGGCACTTAACTCAATACAAGATTATTGGGAAGATTGTGCGGTATACAGAGCTGTTCTGTGTGAAGGAAGGGGCTAAAAATCCAAAAGTCAATGTGCAGTACTAATCAAAAGTTACTGTAAGTGTTTAGTTGCAGTTATTGCTGCACAAGGGGGTCACCCAAATGCTGAGATCACCTACTTTTAAGGTGTGTACATACATCTAATCTTGGTTGGCTGATTCTACCACGTCCATGTAGTACGAGAGCTTACCTTCACAATCTCTTCAAAGTATTTAAAATCTGTTTAACCTCATCGTACACGGAAGTGGTAAAGTTGGCTAATCGCGATGTGTGTATCAGGCTTTAGACTTGAAAATCAGAAGATAGTTTAGGACACATTAATCCGATAATATTAAAAAAAAAGTGTAAAGGGCTCACAAACTTTCAAGCACCACTGTATATGTAAATTAGGTATGAAAATATAAAATACAAATTATTTATTTTAAATCCATCTCTTGGTTTGCTTACTAGTGTAAAGGAGCTTAATTGTGACTTACCAATTCAGGTGCCCTGGATTCCGTAATGTTAGAGACTTCATGACTCCTTGTGAATGCAATCACACTATTGAGAAGTGAGTAGGATAAACACACAAGAGTAGAGGGATGAGTCCCAAGAGCCTGCAGTGTAGGATACAACCATAAATGTATAGCAAAACTCTAGAAGGGTTATACAATGTTGGGTTGCCTCCAGACAACCATTTATAGTGCTTCTGCGAAAATTGGACCTGTAAATTGAGGACTACCTAGACCTTCAGGGGTTAGTTGCTTCTCAACAGAAAATAATGGGGGGGGGGGGCGCAAGAAGTGGTGAGGACCTGCCTTGGTGACCTGCCTCCTATGGATTTTTCTATACCGACAGATGTGAAGTTGCTCGTAAGATAAAACAGTTTAAATTAAAATTAGGAATATTCAGTTGTAAATAGGACAGTAACTGTAAAATGGCCAATGATTTAACCACTTGCCGACCGCACGCTTATACCGTGCGTCGGCAAAGTGGCAGCTGCAGGACCAGCGACGCAGTACTGCGTCGCCAGCTGCAGGCTGATTAATCAGGAAGCAGCCGCTCGTGCGAGCGGCTGCTTCCTGTCAAATCACGGCGGGGGGCTCCGTGAATAGCCTGCGGGCCGCCGATGGCGGCTCGCAAGCTAAATGTAAACACAAGCGGAAATAATCCGCTTTGTTTACATTTGTACGGCGCTGCTGCGCAGCAGCGCCGTAAGGCAGATCGGCGATCCCCGGCCAATCAGCGGCCGGGGATCGCCGCCATGTGACAGGGGACGTCCTGTCACTGGCTGCACAGGACGGATAGCGTCCTGTGCAGCCCAGATCTCCCGGGGGAGAAGGTAGGAGAGGGAGGGGGGAGAATGTCGCCGCGGAGGGGGGCTTTGAGGTGCCCCCCCCGCAAAATGCCTGCAAGTAGGAGCGATCAGACCCCCCCTGCACATCATCCCCATAGGGGGGAAAAAAGGGGGGCGATCTGATCGCTCTGTGTGGCCGCGGATCTGTGCTGGGGGCTGCAGAGCCCACCCAGCACAGATCCAAACAAACAGCGCTGGTCCTTAAGGGGGGGTAAAGGGTGGGTCCTCAAGTGGTTTTAAGGAGGTGTAAATAGAAAAAAACACCTTTATTAGAGCTCTGTTAGGACAGCATGTTTCACGAGATTATTTCATGCATCTTCAGATCAATAATGTGCCAAAAAGGGGCACTAGATAGGAGCTGACATGCATGTGGTCACAGACGCTGTCATTAGGTTGTTTTATGCCTGGTACACACTTTCAGTTATGATTGGCCAATGATTGTCCCAATTTAACTACCTCCATGTAATATGAAAGTCGAATACTGTGAAGGGATTGTGAAGATAAACTCTTGTATTACGTGGAGGTGGTAAAATTTGTTAGTGAGGGGCCATTTAATATTTAAGGTGTATACTATGCTTGAAGTGTACTCGAGATGGTACAGCGGCATTTATTTATACTTACCTGGGGCTTCCTGCAGCCCTATGAGCACCGTGGCTTCCCTTACCGTTCTATTCAGCCCCTGCGTTCTGGCGCTACGACTCCTGGTAATCCGGTCAATCAGCACCAGTCATGGACTTCTGCACATGCGCGGCTAAGTCCCCATTGCGCTCCCATCCCTTAGATCATTCTGCGCCTGTGCAGTACTACTGCACAGGCACTGGATGCTCCAAGGGACATGAACACAAGGAGGAGTGTGTGCTCGGCCAAGGCGCACATACGCAGAAGGCCGAGACTGCCCAGATTACGGGGAGTCATAACAGCATAATGGACAGGGTGAGGAGGACGGCAAGGGAGGCAACTGTGCTCATGGGGCTGGAGGAAGTATAAATAAGGACTAGTGAACCTCAGGGTTTTCCACCGTTTAACCCTGAAGAATCTGGTACATTATTTCCACAACTCCTAACAGATTGCAATGACATTATGAAGAGATGGAACAGCACCTCGGCAATCCTCAACGGGTGTGTGAAGACCCACTCTTGGTACCAACAGGGTGAAAATGATCCTTGTTAGAAATTGAAGGTCCGCACCACTTCCGAGTAAAATCAGCTTTTATGAAGTTCCACAAAATGCTCTGTAGCAGCTAAAGTTAAGTGCCCTTTTACAATGCTCAGCATGATGCTGATTTTATCTCAGAAGTGGTGCGGACCTTCAACTTCTACACAGATTGCAATGACGTTCATTCCGTATATCATAATCCAAGAATCCCCCAAACCCAAAACATATTAGCAACCCCCAGCCTTGGTTAGCCATTCGAGGATGGACATCTTGGATTTATAAAGAGAACAAAATGAAAGAAAAGCCAACTGAGGTTGAGCAATAAAACAATTTATTTGACCAAAACGTTCATATTGTGTTTTCTTCTTGTAGACATTGTGCTTTTACTTCTGTACATAATCATACATGGATCACGTATGTTCTGGTTAAATAAAATGAAAAAAGCATGCTATTTGAGCTACATTATATTCTGACATGGGAAGTCCACCGTGGTGAAAAATAACATAACGCCTGTATGAATTTGTGATACAAATAATAAATGGTGAAATAATTTTAAAAAATAGCTTTTTATATAAATAAAAAAAGATCTTGTACAAAATAAAGATACAAAAATGATACGATAAATATATAAAAGCTTGTAAAGAAATTAGTGCCTCTATCGAGAAATCCAAAGTTATTTGAAAAAGTTGGAACAATTGAAACATGGCTTGACAGGAAGGAGACATCACTTGTCTAAATACAATAAACAATTAACAAGCAGACACACAGCGGGCCTCCTATGTAAATAAAAGGGAGGTAAGAGAAAGTGGGAGTGTTGTTGCAGACATATAGGCCCATATGCAATTCACTTTTTCTCCTGAGTTTTCTCCTCGGAAAAAAATTTTTAAACTTATTTTAACAATAACTTTTCAGCACTTTGCAATTGAAAAAGTACCAAAAAGTAGGTGAAAAATTATTTTGAATACTTTCTCGCTTTTGGTAGTTTAAAAGGCATTTTAGTGACAAGCTGGTAAAATATCACCTAGAAGAAAACATAGGAGAAAAAGTGAGAAGCAAATAATTCCCTCATGCTTACAAATATGTGCAAATGGAAATTGTACCGGCTAGCAACGTATCTGTGGAAGCTCAGCACTGAACTGTTGCTGAGGGATCTGGTCTCAATCCTTTCTGGGTGACAGTCCTTGTGCGTGTCGTGTGCACATGTGTTGGTTTCAAGCAGTATCAAAATAAAAAACTCACAGCCACATTATAGTCCCTTTTGCCCCAAATGTAAACCGGAAAATACAGGCTTGGACCATTGTTTATGGGAATGTTCTCGTGTAAAGTTATATTGGGAGAAAACTATGAGGTAAGCTAATAGGTTAGGCAAGAAGAATCTAGAATTAGTGATTTGTGCATATTTGCCGATTCTTCGAGAGAAACTCGAGATCATAGGAAGAATCCATCAGCTATGTTACATATTATCCTGGCTGTAACCAGAAGATGCCGGTTGTTGAAAACCTTAAGTATGAGTTTGAGAAAAGAACTAGCCCAGGTTTTTATAATGGACAAAATGAGCATATTGCAAGATAAGAAGTAAAGAGGAGAAGTCCAAACTTTGGACTTCTCCTCTTTACTTCTTATCTTGCAATATGCTAATTTTGTCCATTATGAAAACCTGGGCTAGTTCTTTACTCAAACTCATACTTAAGGTTTTCAACAACAGGCATCTTCTGGTTACAGCCAGGATAATACTCCAAACTGTTCTTGGAAAGGTGGAGAAGTTTTATTTTGATTTTTTTTTTCTGAAACAGAGGTGGAATGCTTGATTTATGACTGCATCGTAACTGAGGTAAAGAGAAAAAGGAATAAATAGGAAAGTGAGTGGGGAACTTGGAGCACATGAAGAGGGGTGGGGATATAGGGCTCGATTCACAAAGCGGTGCTAACCCAGTTAAAGACTTTAGGCGTGATAACCATTGCACCACGCAGGTGAAAAGCCAGTTTAGGCGTGATAAGTTTAGGTGTGATAAGTTTAGGTGTGATAAGTTTAGGCATGCTAAGTTTAGATAAGTGTAGATAGTGTGCAAAGTCCCGCACGCAAAGCAGCACCATTAAACTCTATGCGAAGTGCACCAGACTTTGCAAGCGCAAAACTTTTGATCAGCTGTGCACTGCGGTGCTAACGCAGTTGGTGCTTAAACTTATCATGCCTAAACTTATCACACCTAAACTTATCACACCTAAACTTATCATGCCTAAACTTATCATGCCTAAACTTATCACACCTAAACTTATCACACCTAAACTTATCATACCTAAACTTATCACACCTAAACTTATCATGCCTTAACTGAGTTTAGGCGTGATAAAGGGCTTTTCACCAGCGTGCTAACTGTTAGCACCGCTTTGTGAATCAGGCCCATAGTATTTCCTCTTTTTTACTTTCTATTTTTGGCAATACAATTACACTAGGCTCTTAGAAAAATTGAGAATCTGTGTGATTTGCACATAAGATTTAATTAGAATGCACTACATTTAGTACTTTGTACTAAGTACAAAGCTGCATGGATAAGGGATTTTTGAGGAAAACTTGACGAAGAAAATAAAAATATGTTTATAAGAAAAGGAAGGAACATTGTGCTTTGTAAATTAAATGCAACTTCACAGGATAGACTTTTTTGGAAGTCTGTTCTTTTTTTTCGACATTCATTTTTTTTTTTACTTTACTTGCAAGTTTTGCAATCTCTGAGCCTTATAAAATGTCAGAGAAAGTCCCTCCATGCATCTGCACTCCTCAGTGTATAGAACAGCTGTTTAGTCCTTGCATTCTAGTGGTGGGGGAAGTTTTTACACTTTTCTTATAAATACTATGTGGTTTGTGGCAAAAGTTTTACATCTCTAGGAAACACTATCAAAGAGACAAAGAGGAATTTCAAATCTCGTAGCTTTAAAGGCACATTCCATGTTTATTGAGAAAACATGCAACATGATCAGTTTCCATCACTTCTATCTCGAAGGTTAATGGTAAACTTCATTTCAGCTTGTTGACTTTGTTTTTATGTTCATGTAAGGTTAGGAGTAGTTTTCTGTGATTCAGTGGATTAAGTCTGAGTGTTGAACTTATTTTTCTTTTGATTTTTTTCTCTCTCTTTTTCTATAATCTTTCTCTCTTTTATATTTTTTAGTGTATAATATTTTGTTTGAAAGATAAGCGTTTACATATTTGAGATCTGTACTTTATACAAGATTAATACCTACCAATCTATCCATGTAACTGCACAATTTTGGTACGATAACAGTGGCATATGCCTTTGTGTATGTACAAAGTATTTCCTTCATTTTTGTTAACCCAATAAAGTTTGATTTAAAAAAAAAAAAAGCCTGTGTATTGAAAACAGAAATGGAGTTTACACGTAAAATTATAGATAGATTATACATTAAACATTTCTAGTAGGTCTTTATTGATCTAACGTTTTTGAGAGTGAGTGTGTTTGAGTGTATATGTGGAATACGTGCCTAGGGTTGGTTGTAGACTTTTTTTCTGCCTAAGGCAAACTTGTAAAGATGTGCCCCCCCCCCCCCATTTAATGTTTTCACATGACATGCTGCAGCTCAACACAATAGCACACTGGCTGGCTGTGAGTCTGTAACAAACACACTGCTAACCTTCAGCCACTCCATTCCCCCTCAGTCAGGACAGTAGTGCCACCTCCTCCCTTCTACTGTGCAAGTCAAAAGAATCACTGCTGCTCTCCTGCCTCCCCCCTCCTTACTCACTGTCAGACTCCTCACACAGCACTACTACAAGCTGCTTTTTCCTAATGATGACCTATTTGCCCCGCCTCCTCTCACTTCTCCTCCTACTCTGGCTGCATGCTGTAAGTGTAAATAGCAGTACAAACATGCTTCCCATGTAATCTCTGCACCTGATGCAAATGTTTCACCTTGTTTAATGAGAGAACCGGCCTTGTACGTGCCTGTGTGAAAAATAATGTAGGTGCATGCGTGCGTGTGTGTGTCAGAAACAATGTAGGTGCATGCATGCATTGCATGTGTGTGTGAGAGATAATCGAGTTTTTGCCTCTGACCAAGAACTCTGTGAATAAAGTGCTCTACAGGAATAATTTTCTTGTCTGCCAAAGAAAATTTCCTTTTAATTTTATGATTACAAATTTAAAAATGACATTTGGAAGCTGGCTACGCTGCCATGAGCAACAAGAACAATTTTCTTTTGGAAAATAAATAATACGTAAGGCCCGTAGTGATTCTGGAAGGGTAAGAAGCTGCTTCTTAATTAAGGTTGTACCAAAAAAAACGCAGGAAAGCACTTCCACAAATGTCAGAGCTTTCAAACATAATTAGGAAAACCTACCGATCACAAAAAAGAAAACAGCGTAGCAAATGATGTTCCATGTAATTTACTAAGCGTATTTTTGTTGAAAATTTCCCTCAATCCAGATGGCCTTAGTGCAATAATTATGTGGAGGCCCTTCGGAGTCTGTCATCCCATCTCCAGTCAACCATGCTGATGGTTTAACGTAGCAGGCCCAGAAGCTGAAACTTCCACACAGAGAATGGAGAAGGGGTGAGAGAGAAAGCAGTCTCTCCGCACAGAGAGCTCATTTCAGGCACATGGCTGGTATAGAAAGAAAAACCTCACAATAGTCCCATTTGTCACAGGCCTAGAAAGGAATCTTTCCAGTAGGGGTGGTCAATGAGATGCAAACAATTTTGAGTTGATGCAGGATTATGCAAATTTCGTAAGCAAATTTATGCAGCTTGAAAATGGACCAATTGAATTTCACCTCAGCAGGATTTGAGTGGTTCATGTTCAAGCTGCAAAATTTTGCATACAAAAATTGTATAATGTTGCATCAACCCAAAATTATTTGCATCTCATTGACCATATCTACTCTCCAGTCACAACATTGGGCAAGAAAAGCTGGAAATATTTAAATATGACCAAACTGAGACTCTTCACTATAAGCGAGGATACAAAAAAAAATCCAATGTCACTGCAATTCCATAAAAACGATTGGTTGTACAGAAAACTTGATTTTTTTGTATTTATTCGAGAAATTTGAATTTCCCATTTTTTTTCAAACACGAGTGGTGGATTTTTCAAATCAATTTTGATAAAAATTGAATGGTGTAAGGTAGATTGTCAATTTCTTAATGAATAGACCCAAGCAATTTGTTTTAGAGTTTTCAGTCCCAGTTTTTTTTCTCAATTGGGGAAAAATTGAACACACATGTGTGGCACATTGGTCAATGTACCACAAATGTTACATTTAATCAGAAACAGTGATTGTTCTCGAATTGAGAATTAATAAAAAAAAATAATGGTCTGTGGCCACACTTTTTTTTTTCACACCTTTATACTGGGGCAACTAGGAGGTATATAGGAAGCTGAAGGCTGAAAGCCTAACTTAACCACTTCCCAACTGCCTAAGGCTGATTAGCGGTGGGAGGGTGGCAGCTACAGGACTGCCTAACAATGATTGGCTTCAGGTCCTGTAGGTGGAGAATAGCGGGGAGTGCGTGAACATTCCCCGCTGAGTTATGGAGCAGCGCTCAGTAGACAGCCTGCCAGCCGTGATCACAGCTGGCAGGCTGTTAGGAAAAAATAAACAGTTTTTTTTTTTATCTGTATAGCACTGCAATCTAGCACAGCACTGTACTGGGGACAGCTTTGTCACTTAGTTGTCCCCTGGAGTGGCTCACAATCAAATCCCTCTCATAGGCTGATGCTTATGAGAGGTGATCGTATTAGTGGATCTCAGGGGGGAGGGAGGGCATTAAAGAAAAATAGCTTTATTAATTTAAAAAAAGAAACAACAATAACATTTATAAAGAGAAAACACACGTTAAAGCAGCAATCATATACAACCAACAGAAAGCTCAAGAGGAAGTAAAATTTATTTGGGTGCTAAGTTGTATGACTGCGCAATAAATCGTTAAAGCTGCGCAGTGCGGGATTGTAAAAAAAAAAAAAAAAAAGCCAGGTCACTGGGGGGGGGGGGGGGGGGGCTAAGCCTGAGGTCCTCAAGTGGTTGAACTGGACCTTGCCCCTCCCCCTCCATTCCACCCCTCCCACATAAAATTGATTACCCAATCAGTGTGCATCTCCCCTTGCAATGGCTAACATTGTGCGCAACAATGTGTGTATTGCTGGAATCACACACGTTGATGCACATGTCAGTCAAAGAAGGAGCACTATTGGATAGGTGCTTCTTTGTCTGAGTAACATCACATATTATTGCAAGTATTGGTTTTGGTTGTGTTATGTGTCTGTTATAATGCAACACAATACAACACCCCAGTGTAAAACTATCCTAAAAGTCCATTCAGGACAGTAGTAAACCATTTGTAATGTGGCACTATTCTTCCATATAGGTTTCCTGCATACAGGCTCTTACATGTGCTGTTTTTGTTTTCATTTTGAAAGATTGATAGTTATGCATAAAAGGGAATAGCTTATTTGGTTCCTGTGAATGAGAAGCCTGGGTTTGTTGCACTCTCTGCACACCCTGTAATTTTGTGCTTCTCTTTCCTCCAGTTTTTATGTATGAGGCCCACTGTGCATAATGGAACAATAACAGCAAACATTAAAAATAACCATTCACAAATATAAAAGTATTCTATATTTATACTAATAGTGTCCAACATTATAGGGTAGAGTCCACAACGTGTTCCTCTGACTGGGAGAACTCAGCCAAGATCAACCAATCAGAGTCTCCTTAAAGTGTCGTTCCTAGAAAATTAAAGTAAATGTAGAGTGACAAAAACAAGTCAGATATTTATCTATGGACAGGGGAGGCTCTGAACCATATAGTGCCTTCCTTGTCTTCTCTTGTTCCCCTAGTTACAGCACCATCACCTCCAATATCACTACCGTGAAAAATTGTAACATTTGAAATACATGTAAACACATACAAGTAAAAAGCATGTTTCTTCCACAGTAAAATAAGCTATAAATTACTGTACTTTTCTGCTATGTTGCTGTCACTTACAGTAGTTAGTAGAAATCTAATGGAACTGACAGGTTTTTGACTAGTCCATCTCTTCATGGGGGATTCTCATTATTTAATGCATTCTCTACAAATGCAATCCCAGAAAAGCATCTATAAAAAGATGCAGGCCGCCCCCTACCTGTTTTACACACTATTCTGGACCGAGCAACTGCCGTTTACTAAGTGCTTTTGAAAATAAAGAAAACCATGAGAATCCCCCATGAGGAGATGGGCTATTCCAAAACCTATCACCTCTGTCAGATTTCTAATACCTACTGTAAGTGACAACAACATAGGAGACAAGTACTTTATAGCAGCTTTTATTCTGGGAGAAATGTACTTTTTATTTATGTGTTTTCATGTATTTTTAAAAATTTCAAGACAGTTGTCATTTAAATTGCTGGCTCAGGAGGCTTCAGAAGCACTCGTGTCCCCAAGCGCTTACAAAGACCGGCAACTCCGTACTGCACATGTGCAAGTGCATGACCAAGTACGCTTGCGCATGTGCAGTATGGAGCCGCCCATCTTTGAAAGCACTGAGTGCTTCCAAAGCCTCTCAAGTCCTCACAAAGGTGTATTCGACCAGTTGGTCAAATTCACACAACTTGGGTGACAACGCTAAAACAAGGTATTCTCTATAGGACACAGAGCCTTCCCTGTCCATAAGTATCTGACTTTTTTTTTAGTCACTTTACATTAACTTTAAGGAGACAATCTGATATTGGCAACAGAGATAACGTATCATACATGAGGCTCAGTTTCACTCTGATGAAAGGAGGGAACGTCAGAAAAACATTAAACAATATCCATAGTCACAGTATTTGTTCCTAACCGGTTGCTGCGCTCTGAGAGTAGAGATTGAATATCCAAAGTGCAGGATAGGAGGGTGATGTGATTTCTATATATACATAAATACACACATTACAGTTTATACATACATGGAGGCGTACCCACAGATGTGTGACTCCACATGGACTAAACATCATTAAATACAGTAGAATGAAATGTACCGAGTACATCACAGAGTGTGGTATTTATACAGTCCAGCAGTTTAATATGGCACAGATTTAAGACGGAGGAGACAGAAAATTGGCCTTCAAAAGGTGCAATACAATTTGTACCGTGTTTACAAACATAAAAAATAAAATATATAAAAGAACCTTTATTAAAATCACTTTAGGAATTTTTGAGAAATCCATGCAATCCCTGTCAGAATCTTATTAATTGCCTAATAAGGAGATGTTTTGTTGACTTACCCATAAGACAGAAGGCAAGTTTGTTTCGGGTTTTTGGGAACACAGTTAATGGACAGTTGAAGAGTTTTGTTCTCCTTGACACACATCACAGTGTCTGTGTCAACCAGCAGAGGGAGGTAGAGAAGGCAGCAGGACGCAACTTCACTCATCACAGGTAAGTAAGCAATAAAATCTGTATCGCATTGCTGTGTGCAGGAAATACCCACAAAGAGGATCAGTCTATATTGACAGAATTCTCAGAGGTTTTCCTGGAGCAAATTTTCCACCGTTCTCATGTGCTATAATATACAATCATACCCAGTGGCAGTTCACCTTTGGGCGAGCCTGGCTATTGAGTCAGTAGTGTCCAGAGCTTTACTGGTGATAAGTCCACAGACCCGTGCTGGTGTTGGGAATTTCTCATCGCTTAAGTAGAAGGCTCTTATTTAAAACTTGGTGATACAGTTCCAAAAGTTGCACCGATGCCTCTTTAAAGTGGATGGATCCACAGATCTGAACACTATGTTTTTAAAAATGAACAGAAAGAGATGATAGAATAGGATATTTAGGTAGTCCTGGACTGTGAAAAGGCAACATAGGCCATAGTCTACAGAAGTAACATTTCTTGACTCATCAAAGTGTGTCTGGATCCATGGCTTGCCCAAGTTCTTCCAATTTAAATTTGTAATTCACACAACTTCACAGAGACTTCACAACTTCACGCTCTCCCCTACATTGATCAGCTATAATGTCTCAGCAACCCTCTACCTGTAATACAACTATCCAATAACTGCCTACTCTTGCTAGAGAAATTCTTCATCGCCTATTACCAGCTATGAGAGGAAGATGACTTCTATGAAGGGGTCAGAGTTGAGTTCATCGACATATTAACCCAAACTAGTCTTGATTAATCACTGAATAGCCACAATTAAACATTATTAGGCGCCAAAGATGCCAGAGCTCAAAGCTATAAATCTGTGCTGTGAGCTTTTAGGATACAGATCTTTGGTAGCAATATTCTACCCTGGCAAACCCCTTGCTCTTGTCTTCTCTGCTATGTTTGAAAAGCTGAAACAGCTCATACTGTTGCCTTCAGAGGTTCTGAAGACAGGCAGGAAAAGTGCAGTTGTAATGTGGTCTGGTCAGTAGCATATAAATTAGTTCTTTGGATCAATGGTCAAAAGATATTACAGCTCGTGTTTTGGATCACTGGTACTCTGCAGTTCCAAATATGCTTGTCTCGCCAGAGAAAATCATTAAAATAAACATTTTGGAATATCATTACCCAGTGTGACGTTTTGGATAACTTTTCAAAAATCCATATTCTCCAGATTGCTGGTCAAAGGCCCCTAATGCTGCGGATCAGTCATCAGCTGAGGAACGCTTCAAATGATTGTTTCGGCTCATCAGTAAGAAGTTATTAAACACCAAGACTCAGATCATTGCTCAGAAGCAATTACAAAAAGCAACAACAGAAAAATTCTCTATTGGATAGGAAATTAAATTGATATAAGTCAATGCTACACAAACCAATTTTTTTAAATTTATTAAAAATGAAGAGTTTACTATTTGGTGTACAGAACTTCCAAAATTCTCACAACACTGTTTAGGGGTTGTTTTACTTAGAGGATTTCCGAGCTCAAAATAAAAACGAAATCGGTACTCACCTGGGGCTTTCTGCAGCCCAGTGTAGGTCGGGAGGTCCCACGGCGTCCATCTGGCTCTTCTCCCAGGGCCTGGCCAGAAATGGCTCCCTGGCGGCTCCCGGCAACCCGTACTGTCACGCCGGCAACCGTGATGACGCGAGGCGGCTGGCGTGGTGACGACAGATGTGACGTTTCAGGATGAAGGAGCCCGACACTCGGGTCCAGTGTCGCCGGGGAGCCATTTCTGGTCAGGCCCTGGGAGAAGAGCCAGATGGACGTCGTGGGACCTCCCGACCTACACTGGGATGCAGAAAGCCCCAGGTGAGTACCGATTTCGTTTTTATTTTGAGCTCGGAGTCCCTTTAAAGAGATAACTGGACTAGATTTTTTTTTATGTCTTCTACGAAGTGGCAACAGTTTGCAATTCTCAAGGGCCAGGGGCTGTGGGGCCCAGGAATGGAAGCTGGGGGGCGGTCCTGCAAAGCTCAGCAAAGCGTTATATATTACATACATACGATACATACTTCACTTCCTTGACAGTTTGCATGTGCCATGCAACCAGCCAATCACCGTGCGGCTTGAGTCCCATGTCATGTGACAGGGACAGAAGCTGCATGGTTAATGTCTGGAAACTGAAGAGGAAGTGAAGAGGACCTGTATTGCTGCTGAGCTCTGGTAATGTATAATGCTCTGCACCATTGCCCTTCTGCATTAACTACATACAGGACCACCCCTCCCCCCCAGCTCCTGGGCACCCCTGTAATGGCAGGGGTCGCAGGGCTATTGTTAGGGCTCTGCTGGCATGCTGGATCTTTAAGTAACATGGGGGGGGGGGCTTTTGCTTACATGCTACATTCTCAGCTGAGGTGGTGGGCATTAAGGTTGAATTGAATCTACCGTGTGTGCGTAATTTAAAGGTGGCCACTAACGATGCAATTCTCTGAATGATCGATCATTTGTATGGAGTGGCTGAGGGTGAGCAGTTTGCTTGTCACAGACTCACAGCCAGCCAGTGTGCTATTGTGTTGAGCTGCAGCATGTCATGTGAGAACATTAAATGAAGCAGAGTAAATTGTCGGGTGCTGTGTGATCATTCCAAATCCAGGGGGTGGGGGCGCATCCTCACAAGTTTGCTTCAGGCAGCAAAAAGCCTAGAACCAGCCCTGATTGGAAACAAACTATCCTTGGGAGAATTGCATCATTAAGAGCACCTTGAAGAGCAGTTTCAAAGGACAGCTCTAGAATTGTACCCATGCCTGTTTGTGTCAGATTTAAGGGAATGTGTTACAAACTTGAACTTTACCAATGGCATTTCCTGCATCCTTTCATTGTCATGTAGAAGCATGAGTCAGAACTCTGGCTGCGAGTTACACAGACGGTTCTTATTTAACACACATCAATAAACAGAGCTGGCCTACTTCATGTTGTTTGTACGGAAGGCTTGCCCGTGATTGAGAGTGTGATAACAATGCCATCACATTGCGGGTGACAGCCGGCGCTGCTGTGACTGCTTGTCAGAGGAATTAAATATCTCTGATTCATCTTAATTCATTTGTTCACGCAGATGGGATGATGCTGCTTGTCAGGCTTGTCAGCCATGCACTTTAATAAAGGAATTTACATTATATGTTACTTAGCATGAATCTGACTAATCACACTCCCTTCAGACATCTTACTTTTTAGATTAGGGATAATCAATGAGATGGAAATGTTTCAGATTGCATGCAGGTTTATGCACATTTTGTAGGCAAATATATGCAGCTTGAAAATGGACCAATAAAATCCCACCAAGGTTTAAATTCATTGGTCCATTTTCAAGCTGTACACAGAATTTGCATAATCCTGCATCTCCCATGCAGTAATTCTCCAAAGGGAGGCTGTTACCTATTTGCTTTATTAAAGAGGAACTCCAGTGAAAATAATGTAATAAAAAAGTGCTTCATTTTTACAATAATTATGTATAAATGATTTAGTCAGTGTTTGCCCATTGTAAAATCTTTCCTCTTCCTGATTTACATTCTGACATTTATCACATGGTGACGTGCTGGCAGTAGTGTTGGGCGAACACCTGGATGTTCGGGTTCGGGCCGAACAGGCCGAACATGGGCCAGATGTTCGGCATGTTCGGCCTGAACGCCGAACTCAATGGAAGTCAATGGGACCCCCGAACATGCCCATTTTTGGGGCCCTATGGGGTCGCAGGCATAAGGGGGGAGCATGCCCCGATCGCGGGGGGGGGTCGGAAATTCCCCCCACCCCCTCCGCTAGCGCTCCCCCCTCTGCCCGCTTCCCCATAAAAAAGTTTAAGGCAAGTTAAATAGTACTTGGTGGCTGGCCTAACACTGGCAGTGGAGTGAGGAGGAGGAGGAGTCCGAGTAGCAGAGTGACGCGTTGAGGCCGGGCAGCGGGCGGTTCAGCGGTAGTACCCTTGTGGTACTTCCGCCCTTTCTCTGACCTCACGTCCTCTGCATACGAGGGTACGCGTCACGCGTACCCTCGTATGCGTCATCACGTAGAGGACGTGAGGTCAGAGAAAGGGCGGAAGTACCACAAGGGTACTACCGCTGAACCGCCCGCTGCCCGGCCTCAATGCGTCACTCTGCTACTCGGACTCCTCCTCCTCCTCACTCCACTGCCAGTGCCAGGCCAGCCACCAAGTACTATTTAACTTGCCTTAAACTTTTTTTATGGGGAAGCGGGCAGAGGGGGGAGCGCTAGCGGAGGGGGTGGGGGGAATTTCCGACCCCCCCGCGATTGGGGCATGCTCCCCCCTTATGCCTGCGACCCCATAGGGGGGCCGTATTGCGGCATGTTCGGGCGAACAGGGCCCTGTTTGGCCGAACAGGGGCCCTGTTCGGCCCTGTTCGGCGGCCATTCAGTAGTTCGGGGCGAACCCGAACTTAAAAGGCCGAACACCATCAGGTGTTCGGCCGAACTCGAACATCACCCGAACAGGGTGATGTTCTGCAGAACCCGAACAGTGGCGAACACTGTTCGCCCAACACTAGCTGGCAGGTGATGTCAGTGGAAGGAGATGCTGCTTGCTTTTTTGGCACTTGAAAACATCTGTAAACAGAAGTTATTTCCCACAATGTAACAAGGCAGTGTGAGGTCAGAACCATGGTCACCACAATATCAGCCATACATTGCCCCCTGATGATCCGTTTGTGAAAAGGAATAGATTTCTCATGGGAAAGGGGGTATCAGCTACTGATTGGCATGAAATTCAATTCTTGTTTACGGTTTCTCTTTAAAGTCAGGCGGTGACGGTGACCCTTTCTTTGGACAGGCAGTGTGGCTGATCATGAATTTTGAGGCAGCTGAGGTCTCTTCATCAGGCATGTTTGACTGAACATTAGATTGAGCACACCGTAAGGTGATATAAGTGCTATATATTAGTGGTGGTTGGTGTAAGAAGCTGTGACGTTCTTACAATGTATAACCCTCATTCACTTTAAGAACCACTGTTTCAGCAGAAGACTATATTCAGAGTCCTCCCTTAAAGAGAAACCGTGACCAAGAATTGAACTTCAACCCAATCAGTAGCTGATACCCCCTTTACCATGAGAAATCTTCCTTTTCACAAACAGATCATCAGGGGGCTCTGTATGGTTGATATTGTGGTGAAACCCCTCCCACAGAGTGATGTCAGGACCATGGTCCTGACAGTTTCCTGTCTGTGAACCTCATTGCATTGTGGGAAATAAAAGCTGTTTACAGCTGGGTCCAACTGTCAAAAAAGCAAGCAGCATCTCCTTCCACTGACATCACCTGCCAGCAGTAGAAATGTCACCAATTGGAAAATGTAAGAACGTAAATCAGGGAGAGGAAAGATTTTACAATGGGCAAACACTGTAATTAATTATTTGTAAATAATTATTGTAAAAATTAAGCACTTTTTATTACATTATTTTCACTGGAGTTTCCTCTCAAAGACAGATTCTAGGGAAACATAATTCTGATGATTTTAATGGTACAGCATGCTTTGTGGAAGGCCATTCAGTTTATAATCGAGCACAGGGGTGACCATTAGGTAGATGGTGATCTACCGGTAGATCCCAAAGGACTTCATGGTAGATCCTGACCCCACGACATTTTCCATTCTGTATATACAAGTGTGCTCCTAAAATTTTACATAGGTAGATCATTTTGACTTGCTAATTTTTTAAAGTAGTTTACAAGGCAAAAAAGTGTGGACACCTCTGATCTAGTAGATGTACCAGACTCCCAGGCACTAGAAGCTATAAACAAAGCTTCTATCCAAAACACAGATTTGTGGAAATCAGAGTACGGGTCAGAGGAAGCTCCCAGTTTGGTCTGCCACTTCCGCAGCTGCGCAGTGCGTGTTCGGTCAATCACTCAATCGTGGAAGCCAGTAGAAAGCTCTTAATGTGATTGACATGCATAACACACCCACGGCCCACCTACAGTGGAAGGTTAACCCTTGAAAAACTAGCCTTCACCAAATCTTGTAAAAAAAAAAAAGCCAGGTGACCATCAAGAGTGGGCCCAAAGTTGTTACTTGCCTAGGGCCCCAGTTCACCTTAACCAGTCTCTGTGGTCCACTCCTTGATGCAGCTGATGTTGTGCCCACAGTACTCCCACTAAAAACTTTAGGACACCTTTGATAGGGCTATTTAGTGTAAACGGTGTGATGACAATGAACGCTAGGCTGGACTGCTTTGTGACAGCTACAGATACATACATAAACTTGTTTTCCAACTCGGACAGAAGTACAGTTACCTCACAAGTAAGGCCAAGCTTCATGTGTAAATAACCGGAGATCCTAATAATCCAGGAACAGGAATAATAAATAAGTTCAAGTTTTATCCCAGGAAACTTGGAAATGTTTTCAGGTTTGTTACCATTGGATGTTTCTGTTGTCCAGATCAGAAATGTAATATTGGTGCCGCCAAGAGAACTACCAATGAAAAGCTGTGCCGGGTTGGTTGGTGGTAATCCACGTGGACAGAAGGGGGAGGTCTGAATGTTTCTGAATGAAGGCATGCAAACAGGGCTCGCTTCCCCCCGTACTCTAGTGTCCGGGCACTAGCTGCTGCAGCCCCTTGTGCAGCCATGTACTAATATATTGTTGTTTGTGGTGTGTCCATCTTGTGCCTTTATGTGTGGCTGGCCGGCTGCTCTGCATTCTGTACTGCATGCTTGTCCTCCTTGTTCTGGCTGCTTCCTCAGTCTAAACACACAAAACAAAAATGTTAAAATTGTATTGATTTATTAAGTGCTATGCTCTGAATATGTTCACATTTTATTGTAGGTATAGTAAATATGGAATGTTATAGATTAATAGTTCACGCTTTTTATCAATACAGTAGAACACTAACATTTTCTGTGGTATTGTACAAAACAGACAATGGTCATAGCTCCCAACTGCCCCTTTTTTGGAGGTATAGTCCTTATTTGGTAACCCTGTCCCTCTTTCTTCCTTATTTGTCTCTCTCTCAGGACTGATGTACAGATCTGTGGAAATATGTGTATTTTGTCTACTGAAAAATGTGTTTAATTGACTCTAAATTTTATTCCCATCCTTTACATTTATATATTTCTTATGCAAATGTTAATATGAAGGAAAATGAACCAGGGTATAAAGGACCAGTGTGGGTTGACTTATAAAACAACATATTATTCTTATGAAATCTTTATGGTATGCCTAAATAGGGGTGTGTTGGGGTCACAATTAGGGGTGTGGCAGGGGCGTGCCTTAATAGTCCCTCTTTCTCATTTCAAAAACTTGGGAGGTATGCAATATTTGGGACATACATGGGTGTAGGGCTGGTTCAGACATATGGCTAGCAGCGTCTGTCCTCGTTGATTAATCCCGGTATCGATCGTGCCCCCACATCGAGATGAATGGCAGCGTTCATTTCAGTGTGACGTTTACTGTTGAATGCCGACGCCTGTGTGAACATCGCAGACGTTCAAAATTGATAAAACGCTGCATGTAGGGACCAGTGGTGGTGTCATGTCCACTATAGGGCACCAAAAGAGATGCCACAAAAGTAACCAATGTGAACCAATGCCAAACCTTTTGTGCATGGTAGCAGGAAAGTGCTTAGCATTGGCTAAACGAGCCACTGCTAGCCGTCCATCTAAACCAGGCCTAACTTTACTACTCCGCAATTCAGGTGGCATGGAGGGTATAGAGGCTCCTCCTCCTCACCCTCCTGCAGAGTAGCAGGGCAGTGTAATACTTACCTGTCAGGTCCTGATCCCAGACGGACAACCCGAGTTGTTAGTGTGTACTCAGCCTTAGACCCTTCAGCACATCCTTGAGTGTAGAGCATCAGGAGTGGTTCATGGGTGCAAGAAAATGTAAATAAACTAGGAAAACAGCAGCACCTGACTGATAAGATTCCACTGTGATCTATTTAGATTTGTGACAGTGTGCTTAACAGGTTTTCTATTGAACTGCACAAAAGATTCTGGCAATATAAAGATTGTTTTTGTACAAATACTAACATAGAGCATCTGTCCACCAGCCTGTGAATGTTTGTCCAGAGCTTCTATAAACAGAGAGTACTCAGTGTGTGTCTGCTGGGCCACTCTGATGATAAGCAAGCTGTAACATAGTGACATTTGTAGATACGTTTTCCTTTATGTTCCTAGGGTTTTTAGATTAGTGCAGAATCTGTCCTTTATGCTGGTGATGTAGACATTCATATTTTCCAGCATCAATGTGTGACCTGATTGGTTTCTCCCCTTCATGTTACATAGAGTCTGGCAAACAACACGCCAGTCAATACATTTTACTCTTTGAAAGGTTATTCTGTAAACAATGCTAGCTCTGTTTTCCCCAGAGAAACCTGTCTAGAGATGTTAAAAAAAAGGCAACAAAAAGAGAGATAAAACAAAAAGAGCTCTCAGTAAAAAAAGGTTCTCCCTTTTTTCTGAGACACAGTCCCCCACTGAAACGTGTGTTTGTGTAGATGCAGTGGTGTCTGTCTATCGCAGCAGCCCTTCTCAGCTATTTTACCTTTGGAGAAACCCTTTAACTATTTTACAGATTTTAGGGAACCCCTGAGTACCGTAGTTTTTGGACCATAAGACGTTGCGAACCATAAGACGAACCTAGGTTTAGAGGACAAAACCCGGGGAAAAAAATATATACTAATCATGGTGCAGGGGTGTCTTGTGGATCTTCTCTCCCCAATCCCCATCCCCTCACCAATTATTGTGTCTCCCTTGTACATTGCGTCCCCCTGTGTTCTCCTCCTGTGTCCACCTCTGTGTCCGTTTCCCTCTCTGTTCTTCCTGTGTAGGGCATGATGGATGCATGATGGATGTGGTGTGCCCAGTAATGGGATAGGGTGTCAGGGTCCCCAGTGATAGGGCAGCGAGTCAGCAGTAATAGGGAGCAGGATCCCCAGTGATGGCTGTAGTGGGTGATGGACAGTGGAGCGTGATGAGCAGAAGGGGAACCCGTCACCAAGTTCAGACATGTCAGATACACTGGATCGGCACAGTCAGCAGTCTGCTCCCCGGATCACTCACCCGCAAAGAAAGCCGTGATTGGCATCGCCACCTAGCCTCATGATTGACCAAAACATCACAAGGCTGGATCACCTGCTTCCTGCACACACTGAAGCAGAGGGTGAGTAATCAAGGAGCAGACTGCTGCAGGTGCCAGCATGGTGCATACGCTATGTTCGAACTTGGGGACTGGTTCCCCATCTGCTCATCACCCGCTACTGCTTCACGCCGATCACTGCTTGAGAAGCTGGGTCTCATTACCTCAGTCTATCTCGTGATTGACTGGCCAAATCATCTCAAGGAAGGCTCCGCTGCCACTCCCATGGAGGGAAAGTAAACCGGGAAGCAGACTGCTGCAAAGTGGATGAGGGGGAAGGAACACCTGGCGCTGGTCCCAAAGTAGTATTCGAACCATAACACGCAGGGACTTGTTTCTCACCCTTTTGGGGAAGAAAAAGTGTGTCTTATGGTCCGAAAAATACGTTAATTGTTATACATTAGTAGGGAAGCAGAAGTGAAAGTGTTTGTAAACATGCAGTGGTGTCTGTCTATCACAGTCCTTCTCTGCTCTTTTACCTGGGAGGAACCCTTCAAATGATTTTCAGATCCCAGGGAACCCCTGAGTATTAGTTACACGTTACCAAAATGCTTGGGGATTTATTTTTCAGGAAGTAGATGTAGCTAAACACTTTTTTTTGTAATTGTAGAAGGATCTTTATTTAGCCCCCATGCAATGTTCCTCCCTTACAGTTACTTCAGTATTGCTTTAAAATGGATGCTGCGAGAAGCTGAGTACCGGGAATAGCCACAAGTACTGTAGAATATCGGTAAATTACCAATATTACCAATATTATATTCCAATATTCCAATAGTAAAATAAACTTTTTTCAATCCGTGACATAAAGTGCATCCAAAAAGGAGATTTTTTCATGAGAGAGACTATAGCTGCAATCTGGCTTTACGTAGTACAGAAGTTAAGTAATCTGGCTTGACGTAGTACAGAAGTTAACTAACTACTAGTCATTTTCTGTACTACGTCAAGCCAGATTGCAGCTATTGTCTGCTTCATGAAAAAAATCTCCTTTTTGGATGCACTTGATGTCACAGATTGAAAAAAGTTTTTATGGCTCATTTTTGTATTTTTGTATTTGTGTCAATAAAGTTGAACGAAGTTTTGTACTGCAAGATTGCATAATAGCCTTTTTACAGTTCTCTTTTTAAAGAAAATTACAGTCAAGTTGAGTGTGGTCGACTACCTATTGAGAGTACTATGAGTTTTTTGCCCTTCCTCTAGAAACCACCTTCCTGTAGAAACCAAAATATATATTACATATATATACAGTGGGTTGCAAAAGCATTCGGCCCCCTTGAAGTTTTCCACATTTTGTCACATTACTGCCACAAACATGCATCAATTTTATTGGAATTCCACGTGAAAGACCAATACAAAGTGGTGTACATGTGAGAAGTGGATCGAAAATCATACATCATTCTAAACATTTTTTACAAATAAATAACTGCAAAGTGAGGTGTGCGTAATTATTCGGCCCCCTGAGTCAATACTTTGTAGAACCACCTTTTGCTGCAATTACAGCTGCCAGTCTTTTAGGGTATGTCTCTACCAGCTTTGCATATCTAGAGACTGAAATCATTGCCCATTCTTCTTTGCAAAACAGCTACAGCTCAGTCAGATTAGATGGACAGCATTTGTGAACAGCAGTTTTCAGATCTTGCCACAGATTCTCGATTGGATTTAGATCTGGACTTTGACTGGGCCACTCTAACACATAGATATGTTTTGTTTTAAACTTGTAATGATCCGCTCAGCTGGCTGCACGGGCACACAGCTGTTTGACCATTCCTTAAGTCTGAGGGCTGCAGGTCTCTGGAAAAGAGACCTGTCTTTTCTGTGCAAGTTTCAGACCTGCTCTGCTGCTGAGGAATTTGCATACATTTGTTATGCAAATTGCCTAGCTGCCTCCTTTAAAGGCTGGCTGTATAAAAGCCATGTTCTCCCAGAATCCTTTGCTGGTCAACCTTCATGGTTTGTTTCTGATGAACTCTCCTAGAGTATCAGCCCTGTTATTTGCTTAAGTTTATCTTAGAGTAATTATTGGAACTGCACTAGGCAGCTCCTCTAGTGCAGTCAGGTTGCTTTATCTGTTTTGTCTGTGTTGCCTCTCTGCTGCGATTGTCCTGTCACCAGTGGTGGTCGACAGGAAATCGTTCTGTCTGTCTAGGGGTGCTAACCAGAGCAGCAGTTGCTACTGGTAGTCCCTTCCGTTCATCTGTCTGGATCACACTTGCCCTAGTGGTAGCGGCGGTGCCTCTTTCTGTATTCTGCCTCAGGGGTGCTAGCCAGAGCAGCGGTTGCTACTGGTAGCCCTATCTGTTTGTCTGTCTGGATTTCATTCGCTCTGGCGGAAAGAGCAGTGGATCCTGCTAAACCTATTCCTGTACTCGGATCACACTTGCTCTGGTGGAAAAGAGCACTGGATCCTGCTAGCTCTGTTTCTGCACTTGGATCACACTTGCTCTTGTGGAAAAGAGCAGTGGATCCTGCTAGCTCTGTTTCTGCACTTGGTTCACACTCGCTCTGGCGGAAAGAGCAGTGGATCTTTCCTGTCCTATTCCTGTTTCCGTTCGTCTGTCTTCAATCAATGGTAAAAAGAGTGGCACTCCACTTGAAAAAGGGGAAAGATGGGTGCCCAAGCCTCAACGGGTCCTCACACCTCTGGATCCCAAGTAGCTGCACAACACGATGGAGGCTGGCACTTCCAAAAGTATTAAGCTCTTTTATTGAAACATGAATAAAAATCAATAAAAATGGCCAAGCGGCATTTCGTCTGTCTGTCTGGAGCAAACGCTTGCGGTTGCCTGAGGTAAGGCAGGCGTTTAGCAAGTGTTCCTGTTATTTGTTTATTTGTGTTCATTCGTTAGTCAGGGTGGCGTGCTTGTCTCTGTTGCGCTTAACGTGTGGAGATCGCGCCGTAAACGCGTTCGCTGTTGCGAATGAGTGCGGTGTTCGCGTTTACCTAGCGTTTGTTATTTTCCTTATCTTTTCATTGTTGTTTGCTGTGCCTTTGCTACTCTCGTGTTCTGTTCTGTTCAGCCTTGTGTCACTTCTGGCAATCGCCTCTCTCCTGCGATTGCGTTTCCGCTTTGTTTCTACGGATGTGTGTTCCCCGTCGCTGGGTGGTGACTAGATTGGGGAACACACATTTAGTCTGTCTCTGTGCTCTCTCTTAGAGGGCTATCGTGCCCTACTTTGCCTTATCTGTACAATTCCCATTTGCCATCTGTGGCCGTGCAGAGGCTGTGCTCGTCTGCACTCCACAGCTCCATCTGCTGGTGGGAATTGCCCTCTACTGGTGCATTGCACCTAACCTGGGTTCTCCAAATGACACGTTTGTGGAGGATTTCCGCTGGGTCAGCGCGCATCTGAATAATTATGCACACACCACTTTGCAGTTATTTATTTGTAAAAAATGTTTGGAATCATGTATGATTTTCGTTCCACTTCTCACATGTACACCACTTTGTATTGGTCTTTCACGTGGAATTCCAATAAAACTGATTCATGTTTGTGGCAGTAATATGACAAAATGTGGAAAACTTCAAGGGGGCCGAATACTTTTGCAACCCACTGTATATATATATATTAATATTAGTAAATCTAACCATCCCTCTGGGATGGGGGTGATGCTGCCCAGCGGGAAGGTCACTGGCGATTTGGAGGGGGCTGCCAGGAGGCGAGAGACAGTCATTGAAAACTTGGTGGGGGGGGGGATGCTGCCTAATAATTACCACTAGCTACTTGGAGTGTGTGTGTGTGTGTGGGGGGGGGGGGATAAGCTACCTAATAAGGGTCATAATGGCATTTTGGCAGTTGTTTTTGGTTTGGGGGGGGGGGGGTCGCCTACAAAAAAATATTAAAGCCACCAAGGACGCCATCACCCAAAAAAGTTTGAGAATCACTGATGTAAGCCAGTGAACAACTATCATCTGTTCATAGATTCTACCAATAAAGACTGCAGTGCCTGTGCTCCATCATTTCTAGTCACGCAGCACAGTATCTGTCTTCTGTGATATGTTTACAGTCTGGATGACATGAGACAACAATGGTATATCTTGTTGCAGTGAGCGAGCTGTATTTGGAAGCAGGCCATGCCCTGCCGAGTGCAGAAGCCAATTCCTTGTTTGCATGGAGTCAGAACAAAATGATGTACTGACACAGAGAGCCAAGAAATCTGCAAATTAATTCTTCATTTCCAGTGCATGGTAAGCTGGGCAATTATGTCCTGCAGTCATTTAAGGTGCAAGGCTCATCCAGCTAACAGCGAGAAGCAGATGGTAGGAGATACGGAAAACTATGCCGGTGTCTCCAGGGGCGTAACTAGAAATCACTGGGCCCCCCTGCGAATATTTGGATGGGGCCCCCCCATAGGTGCCAAATAATCGTAATGGGGCAGCGTTTCACTGTAAATTAATTGTAAAGTGGGCAGCATTTTACCAGACAATCGTAATGTGGGCCAGAAAATTGTAATGTGGGCAGAGTTCACCAGAAAATCGTAATGTGGGCCTTTAGAAAATCATAATGTGGGCAGAGTTCGCCAGAAAATCGTAATGTGGGCACCAGTCACCAGAAAATCGTAACGTGAGCAGCAGTCACCAGAAGATTGTAACGTGGACAGCATTCACCAGACAATCGTAATGTGGGCAGCGTTCACCAGAATATCGTAATGTGGGACAGAAAATCGTAATGTGGGCAGAGTTCACCAGAAAATCGTAATGTGGGCAGCGTTCACCAGAAAATTGTAACATGGACAGCATTCACCAGACAATCGTAACGTGGGCAGTGTTCACCAGAAAATCATAATGTGGGCCAGAAAATCGTAACGTGGGCAGCAGACACCTGAAAATCGCAATGTGGGCAGCAGACACCTGAAAATCGTAATGTGGGCAGCAGACACCTGAAAATCGCAATGTGGGCAGCAGTGACCAGAAAATCGCAATGTGGGCAGCAGTGACCAGAAAATCGTAATGTGGGCAGCAGACACCTGAAAATCGCAATGTGGGCAGCAGACACCAGAAAATCGTAATGTGGGCAGCCAGCAGACACCAGAAAATCGTAATGTGGGCAGCAGACACCAGAAAATCGTAATGTGGGCAGCAGACACCAGAAAATCGTAATGTGGGCAGCAGACACCAGAAAATCATAATGTGGGCAGCAGACACCTGAAAATCGTAATGTGGGCAGCAGGCACCTGAAAATCGTAATGTGGGCAGCAGACACAAGAAAATCATAATATGGGCAGCAGACACCTGAAAATCGTAATGTGGGCAGCAGACACCAGAAAATCGCAATGTGGGCAGCAGTGACCAGAAAATCGCAATGTGGGCAGCAGTGACCAGAAAATCGTAATGTGGGCAGCAGACACCAGAAAATCCTAATGTGGGCAGCAGTCACCAGAAAATCGCAATGTGGGCAGCAGTCACCAGAAAATCCCAATGTGGGCAGCAGTGACCAGAAAATCGTAATGTGGGCAGCAGACACCTGAAAATCGTAATGTGGGCAGCAGACACCTGAAAATCACAATGTAGGCAGCAGACACCTGAAAATCACAATGTGGGCAGCAGACACCTGAAAATCACAATGTGGGCAGCAGACACCTGAAAATCATAATGTGGGCAGCAGACACCTGAAAATCGCAATGTGGGCAGCAGTCACCAGAAAATCGCAATGTGGGCAGCAGACACCAGAAAATCGTAATGTGGGCAGCAGACACCTGAAAATCACAATGTGGGCAGCAGACACCTGAAAATCACAATGTGGGCAGCAGACACCTGAAAATCACAATGTGGGCAGCAGACACTAGAAAAAAAAATGCACCTGTGAAAAAAAAACAATTCACTTACCTGACAGAAGTCTTCTCCTCTCCCGGCATCTGGCTCGCAGCTCCCCGAGTCCTCCTGCAGCACATCTCCCGCGCTGACAGGCAGAGTGCAGGGCTACGGCAAGATGGCTGCCGAAGCCCCGTACTAGAGACACAAATAGTCTCCAGTGTAGGGCTTCTTCGGCGGCCATCTTGCCGTAGCCCTGCTCTGCCTGCCGGAGACTATGCAGGCTGCTGGAGCGGGGCTGCGGGGAATGAACTGCGGCCAGTTGAGCACCTTGCTGGGGGGTCCAGAGCAGCGCTCCCCCCACGCACAGTGAGCGGGCCCCAGAGCAGCCCCGGGCCCCCCTGCAGCTGAGGGGGTCGCATCCCCGGTAGGTACGCCGGTGGGTGTCTCTCATATCGAGATAGAAGTAGAAACAGTAGACAATATTATTAGCGGAGTGGATCACTTTGCTGCAGACTAGATGTGCATATGGCAGCTGCAAAGTAATATCAAATAATGAAAGTCATCAGAAACGGACTGATCTGTGGCTGCTCAGTGGGCAATCTGTTTGGGAGCTGGCTCTACTACACCTTTTTTACATTGATTCTGAAATTCACTCCACCACTTATGCTAGGTACACACCATACAATTTTCTGTTAGATTCTTCTGTTAGATTTACCTACAACATGGAAAAAATCTATCTAGCAGGTAAATCTAAGAGAAAATCTAACAGAAAATTGTATGGTGTGTACCTAGCATAAGGCCCCTTGACCACTAGCAGAGTAAACCTGCATTGTGTTACCCTATTTTGCCGCAAAAGTAATGGAAGTCTTTGGAAATTTTCACACTTATTGTGGTACGTTGCAGTTCGCCAGAAGTATCCAGTCCGACGCAAGTGCAACAGCGCGTTACCACAAGCTTACAGTAAACCTGAGATGAGCTGTGGGGCCTGATTTATACTAACCTGGGGCTTCCTCCAGCTCCATGAGGTGCTTGACCGCGGCGGCAGCTCCAGGACCACCTCACGCCGATTGGCGTGAATGGCCTGGAATGGGGAGTGCAGGACGCATTCCTGCTCTGTTGACGGAGCTCCGCTCCGCCTTCAGCCTCCCAGCAGCGACCGCAGTCTAACAAGTCTGTACAACGCTGCGATCTAAGGCAGCGCTGTACTGGGGACAGCCGTGTGATGTGGCTGTCTCCCTGGGAGACACAGCAGCGATCCGTGGTGATAGGCTGAAGCCTATCACAGCCGATTGCTATGATAGGCAGACAGGGGTATTAAAATAATAAAAAAATAGGGACATTTCATAACAAAAGAAATGAATATTTATAAAAAAAATTAATAAACACACCTGGTGGCGATCTGACCCCACCAACAGAAAGCTCTGTTGGTGGAGAGAAAAAGGGGGGAGGGGGGTTGGAATCACTTGTGTGCTGAGTTGTACGGCCCTACAGTGAGGCCTTAAAGCTGCAGTGACCTATTTCTGTAAAAATGGCCTGGTCACT
Source organism: Hyperolius riggenbachi (assembly GCF_040937935.1). NCBI lineage: Eukaryota > Metazoa > Chordata > Amphibia > Anura > Hyperoliidae > Hyperolius > Hyperolius riggenbachi. Next base: position 96,036,530 of record NC_090646.1, read on the forward strand.
AGGGGGGTTTAACACCATGGCCCTCAAGTGGTTAAACATAGTGGAGTGTCAAAGGATTTAATTTCAGAGAACTCTGGATTGGGACATACAGTTTTCCATGTGCTTTTATTATGCTGTAAACTACGTAAAACAGTTTATATAGAATGCTGTAACATGAAAGAATAAAAATATATAAGAACAAAAACAGCAGAGCTCCCAACTGTCCCTCTTTTGGAAGGACAGTCCCTCTTTGGAAACCAAATCCCTCAGTCCCTCTTTCTTCCTCATTGGTCCCTCTTCCAGGACCTATGTACAAACCTGTGTTAATATATGTGTATTTCTCTACAGAAAATTAGTTTAGAGAGGAACAACAGTAAAAATAATGTAGTAAAAAAGTGCTTCATTTTTTACAATAATTATGTATAAACGGTTTAGTCAGTGTTTTCCCATTGTAAAATCTTTCCTCTTCCTGATTTACATTCTGACATTTACCACATGGTGATATTTTTACTGCTGGCAGGTGATGTCAGTGGAAGGAGATGCTGATTGTTTTTTTTTTTTGGCAGTTGGACCCAGCAAAAAAAAGCTGTCATTTCCCACAATGCAATGAGGTTCACAGACATGAAACGGTCAGGCATCCCACTGCGGGAGGGGTTTAACCACAATATCAGCCATACAGCGCCCCCTGATGATCCATTTGTGAAAAGGAATAGATTTCTCATGGGAAAGGAAGTATCAGCTAATGATTGGGATGAAGTTCAATTCTTGGTCACAGTTTCTCTTTAACTGACTCTAAACTTTATTCCCATCAATTAAATTTATATCTGATTTTAAAAGTTAAAATTAAGCAAAACTAAACTAGTGATAATAGAAAGGACCAGTGATAAAACTACATGTTTTGATCCTGAATTTTTTGTGATATGCACAAGCTGTCCGCTGTCCCCCGAAATGTTAATGTGCACCCCCTCCGTCTCCGTGCCTTGGAATCTCACCTGCTCCAGCTGCCACAATGGTCCCACTACTTCTGGTCTCCTCTGTTGTTTCCCACTAGCCGGCGCACATTGCTTATCACACCTAATGCCACCACGTCACACACATGCACCTGGTGCTGCTTGGTGGAGATAGCAGATGTGATTGCAGCTGGAGCAGGTGAGATTTACAATGCACGGGCACCGGTGACCACATTTGGTGGAGGAAGAGAGGAAGCTGGTCTGGAACAGGTAACTATAACCACTCCCTGCCGCCCACTCTGCATACCTTGCTAGCCTGCCGGGGTAGGGAAGGCACACTTCCCCAGCGGCAGGAACAATTTAACGTTTTATTTTACGTGGCTGTCAAAATTTTTAAAAAATTCTGTGACATTTTCCATCTTGAGCACTTTCCAATCTTCTTGATTGAGATGACAAAAAACAGTTCTTAAAAAAGACACTTTGATAAATGAGTCCCATTATTCTCTTTTTCCCAGAGGAAATATATGGAAGAGCATGGCTTTGTAATCTGTCACCAGGGAGATGCTTCAAACTTCATTATATACTCGTATTAAAAAAAGAATAACAACATTCCGCCGCTCTGGTCTGTTTTGGCTGATGAGCACCAGAAGGCACCTGCGAAGGTCACGGCATCCCAGCCTCTAATCAGGCCGAGGTACGGTTAATTCACAATTGACCTGCTCTCCCCGGCTCTGCATGGACGGAAATGTCAAAGGTCCAAGGTGCTTTGTCTAGCCTCCTCAGGTTGAGATGTCTTCCCATCACACCCACCTGTAATATCTGCCTTGCATCTAGCCAGTAATTGGGATTTCAAGAAGCGAGAAAGTGGAATATTACAGCATTTCAGACAAGAAAGCCACGTAATCAATAAACAGCCTCACGCTGGGAAGCCGTGCGCAGTCTGCCAGCAAAGCCCTTTTGCACCTGTTGTCTCAATCATTAATCATTTCCAGTAACGGCTAAGAAATAACCTCCAACGCTTCAAGAGCAATTTTCCTTGTACAACACGAGCGTGTGTTTGATAAATGTACTCACTTCTCCCTGTTGAATATGATGAATTCTTTTCTCACAGTGTCTAAGCATTGCTGCAGGTGTCCATTCTGGAAGAGAGGAGATACAAGAGTTTAGCAGTGACACCAACTCGCTCACTACGCTATGCGTTCTGTCGTCACGGGTATATTAATAAACACCCCTTCTATGAGATGGCTGCGAGGCCCAAAGGGGATATCTAACCACAAGTACAAGCAAGAAAGCAGTAAGAACAGCATGAAACCAGTATGCATGAGTATCAAACAAGTTTTGTTAAAGTGATACTGACCTGAAGCTCGGGATCAATAACAGATACTTTAAAAGAGGGAAGCCTCAGGATCCTATTGAGGCTTCCCTCTCTACTCAGATGTCCCCTGTCACTGAGCACAGCTCCCCTCCGCATCAAAGCAGCGCTCCTTCTCCTCTTGCAGCGTGGCCGTGCTGTACACACACAAGCACGGGTGCGCATGCGCCGTAGCCCTCAGCTCTGACATAAGGTGCATGCATGGGCGGGCTCGCGTGGCTACACTAGAGGGAGAAGAGCTGTGCAGCCCCCGATAGGATAAGTGACAATGCATTGTCGCTAATCTTTGGGGGGAGGAGGGATCCGCGCTTAGAGACGGGATGCATTAGAATAGAGAGTGACGCCTCAATAGGATCCTGAGGCTTCCCCCTCTTAAGGTACGGGAAGTATCTAATTTTGTGTACATGAAATAATTCAAGATCAATAATAAAAACATTCAAAAGAAAAGGGAAAGACACCCATAAAGCAGCACCAGATTGACAATAATTAATCAAAAGTATAACAATCTTTATTTGTACAAAAAACTTTCCAAAAAATTATAAAAACAATAAAAAAAATCACCAAAAGAGGTGAAAGACGCTTCCAGTGTAAATGATTAGATAATCCTGCATACAATATAACAGCAATTGGGCCTAGAAAGGGCCGGGTTCCTCCAAATAATCTTAAGTACAAAGGAGTGAACCAACCGTTACCGCTGCCAATTCCCTTTTCCTATATATATATATATATATATATATATATATATATATATATATATATATATATATATAGATAGATATAGATATAGATATAGAAATATATATATATATATATATATATATATATATATATATATATATATATATACACACTGTATATATACAAACATATACAATTTTGGCTTGGATCACACTTTTAATTTATTTTTGATGTGATTCACAGATTATTTTATGTTTTTCCTATATCACATTTATTAAAATTATGGATACATTTGATGCAATCTAGAGTGGATTACTTACTTATGCTGCTTGCTTTTTTGCATTGTCCACATATAATTTGTGATATTATTGCTAAATGAGTACCTTTATTTAATATTATTACTTGGGTCACAACTCTGTACCCTTTCTAGGCCCAATTACTGTTATATTGTATTTAGGATTACCTAATCATTTACACTGGAAGCGTCTTTCACCTCTTTTGGTGATTTTTTTTTATTGTTTTTATAATTTTTTGGAAAGTTTTTTGTACAAATAAAGATTGTTATACTTTTGATTAATTATTGTCAGTCTGGTGCTGCTTTATGGGTGTCTTTCCCTTTTTCTTTTGAATGTTTCTATAACTGCCCTTAGCACATTCTGGCTTTTTATGACTGCTTATTTTATGCCAATGTAAGATTGACCTGCATGGTGCTGGTCCAATTGGTTTGCTACAACAACAACAATGAAAACATCCACTAATTGCCGAACCTGGGGGGAGGGCAGGTACAATCTGGCCAGCATATGTAATCAATTGGTGGTGTGCTAACCACCAGGGCCGGAGCTACCATAGGAAAAAATGGACAATTGCCCCAGGGCCCCAGAGCCTGTAGGGGCCCCCAAGTTGTCCCTCCCCCATCTTAACTGTTGCTCCCCAGGGACTCTGCATAGTCTGTTAAGTTGGGAGGTGATTGGGGGAGGGTCAGCAGCCAGCTCAGGGGCCCAAGAGGGAAATTTGGCTGCAACAATGACGCTTTTTGGTTCGGAGGGTGTCTGTTGGGGGGGGGGGGGGCCCTAGGCTAATTTTGCCCTAGGGCCCAATTGTTACTTGAACCGGCCCTGCTAACCACATACAGTATAATATATTAATATAATAAAGTGCATCCAGGTAAAATTCCACAAAAGTACAATATTACTAAGCAAAAGTCATAATACAATAAACAATGTAGCTCCTAATGTATAATAGGGCCACACTAATAAAATGTGTATTAAAAAGTGTCCCATAGACATCAGTCATAAGGTGGCACATATATGTATAAAGCATGTAGAGTGAAAAAGGCCCATAAACATCAAACATCAGATGGCACATATATAATGGGTGTGCAGTGATAAAGACCTGGCAAAGAAATAAAGCCAACCATAGCCAATGGAGGACATATGGAGGACACAGAAGTGCACTGTGTGTAACAGCACTGGAGTAAGGAAGATGAGGAAATGTGAGCAGGAGGGAGGAGGTAATTATCTGTGGATGCCACAGGGACCCCAGAAAGCCTGGTGTTATTATATTATATATAGTTAACACCACCAATTGATGATATACAGTATGCGGTCCAGATTGCACCTGCCCTTCCCCCCAGGATCCACCAATTGGTGGATTTTTTAATTGTTTTTAAAATTGATCTTGAATTGTTTAGCAAAGCTTGATACTTTCTCATACGGTGCATACTGGTTTGGAGCTGTTCTAAAGCTGCAGCTGCTTTCTTGCTTATGCTTGTGTGTTCTCATTATTAGCTCTTAGCACATCACAGTTTATACATTATATGTGTAAATATTTTGGTATGGTGCTGGTTTCTTACAAACAGGATATCTGTCACACTGTAAGTCATTTATTCTACGCAGAAATTCACACTCACTGCAGCGATCGATTCTGTCCACCTGACCCAATTCAGTCAACCGCTAACTTACGTTCAGTCAACTGTTTGCTTGGAAGTGGGTCAAGCGATGTTATTTCCTAAGAACAAAATCATTATAGGGCCCATCTCTGAGTCACATCCCTCCATCTGATGGCATTACAGAATGCTAAGTGATGTTGGTGAGGGTCAGTACACAATCTTTTAAATAATCAACACCTCTGAATAGAGCTGCTCGTGAATAGATGCTAGTCACCTGTGTGACATGACCCATACTGCCTGTTATATTTAAAGTTATTCTGGGAGGTCCAGTAGATGAATTTCAGTTTTGGAAACCCAAAAGAAGAGGAGACAAACAGAGCTCCAGGAGCGCCATTATTGCAGTAAAAATGTAAAGAAAACCAACTACTAACAAACGTAGCTTGCTGTAGGCAACCACAATTTCGGACATGTGGAGAAGGACCGTATCCACTTGGCTATGATGACTCAGTTGGGTCAACGTGGGTCGCGTTCCACTTAAAACAACGGACCAATGGATGTAGTTGCAGAGGTAACCCGTGGAACAGGGGAGGAGACAATGCAAGATGGGAGGAGGTGCCCTATTTGTGATACAATATATAGTGAGTGGAGGTAAACAATAGGAACAGTCTTAATTTGTGATAAGACACCAATAAAAAGACAATGCTTTTCACAGGACCTACCAACTTCCTCAGGTCAATACAAGACAGTGTCTGCGCTTTCTATCTCCATTGATGATACAGAGAAACAAAGCTCCTGCCGGACTCAAAGCGTGCTTAGTAAGCAGTAGCAATGTTAGAGAATGTGTAGCCCAAGGACCCCTTACTGAATAGGTATTGGCTTACTGAACAGGAAGTGCCAAGATTTGAACACAGGTCTCCTGTGTCAGAAGCAGAGCCCTTAAAGAGACTCTGAAGCGAGAATAAATCTCGCTTCAGAGCTCATAGTTCCCCTGCTAAACTGCCGCAATAGCACCGCTAAACGGGGGTCCCTTGACCCCCAAACCCCCCACTGCGACACTTGGTCACAGACTTGGTCGCTCCTGGAGGCAGGGCTAACGGCTGCAGCCCTGTCTCCAGTTGCGTCTATCAGCGGCGCATCGCCGCCTCTCCCCCGCCCCTCTCAGTGAAGGAAAACTGAGAGGGGCAGGGGAGAGGCGGAGATACGCGCTGACAGACGCGCGTGGGGCAGGGCTGCGGCGGTTAGCCCTGCCCCAACCAGGAAGCATTCCCCCGCATTACGGATGGGATTTGGGGGATCAGGGACCCCCGTTAAGCCGCGGGATAGCGGCGGTTTAGCAGGGGCACACGTGCCCCTGCTATCTATGAGGTCTGAAGCGAGATTTATTCTCGCTTCAGACTCTCTTTAACCAGTACACTATCCAGCCACTGCTAGAGGTCACAGAACATCCAAATAAAATGCCTACAATGGTTTATGCACTTTGTGTCCTGCCCAGTGTTTAGCCCTGCTCTCGATCTGTAGTGGCCACTCCCCAGCGCACTATGCATACTACACGTCTGTCTTGTCTTTGGCACCTAAAGGTGTTCTGGGATCCTAGAAACTACACTGCCATACTTTTTTTCAGTGGCTTTGCTGGGCAAAAATCGCCCTGTGGTGCATACACATTGTATAAGCATGTATGTGTATGGTGATTTGGGAAAGGGAGGGTTGTAATACAGGTTGCATTGCCTGGGCACCAAATAGCTCAGAAATGACCCTGCTTCATCTCCATTAAGGTGCCCATTAATGGTACAATTTTTCTTTCAGGTTCGATCTTTCACAGCGATTTTTATGATCGAATTGTATAGAACCCTATGCTGTGTTTGGCCAAATCGATGTGAAAGTATCCTTTGGTCGATTGGAAAAGGAAAAAATATTGATCCGAAAGTTGGATTTTATGATCGAATCAGAATGTAAAACCTTCTAAAATAATTCCATTAATGGGAACAATCGATAATTGTCTTTCAATTCATTTTGTCGTTCAAATTGTGTCGAAAGTTCGAATCTGTAGGAAAAATTGTACCGTTATTGGGCACCTTTACGTGTCTGAGGATCACTTCAGGATCTCCGAACTCTGTTAATAAAATTCTACAGTAAATGATAATAATATATTTTTGATAATAATGATAAACATCAAAAAACTAGTATAGCAGAATTTAAGAAAAATTTCATTAGCCTACTCCGCCACAAAGATCAAATAAAATTCTACTGCTTTGAACGCACTGCGACTCCGCTCACATCTGACCCGGGTATTCATGGCTGTGAGCATTACAATGGAACTGATGCAGAAAATACTACTTCCCATAGATTATTAGCAGCCGCAAGCTTTAGGTTTGGCTAACGTTCATTCCTATGGACAGATTGTATACAGCCTGTGGCGCTGCCTGTTGATTAGTGAATACAGCATTGCCCCGAGTCTTAGATACATTTTACATGACCTCCTCTCTGGAACATTCATTTTACCCAAATTACAAAATGACTAATGCACCCGGCAGTAATTAAGCAAATTACAATATTATTTAACTGTTGCCACGCAACTGAAAATCCACCTGCAGGATTAAAGGACCACTATCATGGAAAAAAGTAAAATTTGAAATATATGTAAACAGATACAAATAAGAGGTATGTTTCTTTCCGAGTAAAATGAGCCATAAATTACTTTTCTTCTATGTTGCTGTCACTTATAGTAGATAGTAGGTATGTGACAGAACCGACAGGTTTTGGGCAAGTCCATCTCTTCATGAGGGATTCTCAGCCTGGCCTATATTATTTTTAAAAAAACTGCCTCAAAAGGATTTATACAAAGATGCTGGCTGGCCTCCCTGCTCGCGTCACACTTTTTTGCCAGATGGACAGAGCAACTGTTATTTACTAAGTGCTTTTAAAGGGAAGGTTCAGGGACAGTTGAAAAAAAATAATCTGAGCCTGCGCAGTACAGCCCGGAGGACGTCCGATGACGTCAGTGCGCCGGCGTGGAACGCACAATGGAGCACAGAAGAGGCCCGACCTGGCCGCCGGCCTGGCCAGGTCGGGTCGGCCACCGGAGACCACCGGGAGCCTGCGGAGCGGCGCCGAGGGCACCTCCTGCTTGCCACGGGCTGGAGGAAGCCCCAGGTAAGTGGATTCGGATTTTTATTTTTTTTCAACTGTCCCTGAACCTTCCCTTTAAAAATAAAAAAAATCTGAGAGGCCCCTATGAGGAGATGGGTTATTCCAAAACCTATTGGTTCTGTTGTTGTAAACAATGCCAGTTGCCTGGCAGCCCTGTTGATCTTCAGGCATAAGTAGTGTCTGAGTCAAAACCCTGAAACAAGCATATGACTAATCCAGTAAAACCTGAGTCAGCTGAGTCAGAATACCTGATTTGCTGCATGCTTGCCCAGGGTCTATGGCCAAAAATATTATAGACACAGGATCAGCAGGGCTGCCAGGCAACTGGTATCGTTTAAAAGGAAATAAATATGGCAGCCTCCATATCCCTCTCACCTTGGATTCCTTTTACATTTCTACTACCTACTGTAAGTGACAGCAACATAGGACAAAAGTAATTTATGGCTCATTTTACCCTGGAAGAAATATACTACTTATTTATATGTATTACAGTATTTACACATATTATACATTTTAAAGTGTTCATGATAGTAGTCCTTTAACCAGTTCACCACTGAGGGTTTTTTTCCACTTATGGACCAGAGCAATGTTCACCTTTCAGAGCTCCTCTCATCCATTCGCCAATAACTTTATCACTACTAATCACACTGAAATGATCTATACCTTGTTTTTTTTTGCCACCAATTAGGCTTTCTTTTGGAGGTACGTAGGGGCGTAACTAGAAATCACTGGGCCCACCTGCGAAATTTGGATGACTACCCACCCCGGGGCCTGCTCAGGGTTTTGGGGGCCAGGAGGGGTAGCAGCATGAGAAGAGGGCATTTGCCCCCACATCGGCAGGTGGGGGCACTCCCCCCACCTCACCTCGGGCTCTCCCCTCAGCGTCGCTCCCCCTCCAGCATTAATAGGTGGCAGCAGCGGCGGGCAAGAACACAGGCATACCTCTGTGCTCCAGCGCTGAGGTACGATTTCTAAGAGCCACACGCTACTTCCTGGGATTTTTCTTCACCATGGAAATGATCCTGCGGTCATCCCCTACTGTTGTCTTCTGTGGACACTTTGGCCAAAATTTTGAAACTCTTCCCTTAGGGGTGTACTCATTTTTCTACCAGCGGTTTAGACATTATTGGCTGTGTGTTGAGTTATTTTGATGGGACATCAAATGGACACTGTTATACAAGCTGTGCACTGACTACTTTACATTGTATCAACGTGTCACCTCTTTAGTGTTGTCCCATGAAAAGATAAAATAAAGTATTTACAAAAATGTGAGAGGTGTACTAAAGCATACCTATTAATATGTTTTTTTTTTTTTTCTAGTTTCAAAATGACCTGCAATAACTGATATAACGTGGGCAATACTTTTAGTTAATTCTTTGTGGAATTGTTCTTTATCAGTCTAGCTCCAAAATCTACTACTGACCCCACTGTACGATCCCCTAGCATTATGACTGTGCCCAGAAACAAAAACAACTAAAAGAGGTTTTGATAGGGGTGTGTGAAAAGACGTACCAGTGCACAGCTTTCCTTGGCTGCTTCTCGGGACTTGTACTTGGCCAGTCTCTTCTTCTTCTTGTGGAGAGGTTTAGACTCCAGAATCATCTCCTCCAGCTCAAATGTTGGGTCACAGTTCAGTCTCCCTTTCTGTTAACAAGGGAAATAGAATCATACATAGGATATATATCTAGTACAATATTTATAGTGATAAGAAGGCACAATGTTGCATAACTTAAGCTAAAGAAATAAAAAAAAAAAAAAAACTCAGGAAATCTGGATTGCATCTCTACGATTAGGTGGCACATTTTTGTGACACCTACACTTGGTAGAGATGGCCCGAACCTCCGATTTTCGGAGTCGCGAGCCACCCGCGAAAATTTGGTTTGCGCGAACTTTCGCGAACCGCAATAGACTTCAATGGGGAGGCGAACTTGGAAAACTAGAAAAATGTATGCTGACCACAAAAGTGATGGAAAAGATGTTTCAAGGGGTCTAACTTCTGGAGGGGGGCATGGCGGATCGCCTTTTTTGAGAAATAATTGCATATCTTCCACTGCGGTGTGTGGATTTGCTTTTGTGTGCTGCTTTCCCTCAGGTGGTCATCCCATTGCAGTTTGGGCTTTGTAATCATGTGCCTTCATAAGGTAGTTGTCCCTACGCGGGTCTTGGTCTTTCCACGGCTCAATTTTCGGTGGCAGAGAGTACAGATGGCATTGCTCTCATCTGAGGCAGACACACACAAAAATTTCCACACCGCTGAGCCCTGGGGTGAAGACACTTTGGTGGTGGCGGCCAACTGAGTGTTAAGTGGGGTGCCAGAATCAGAGCAGGAGGAGAAAGATATGTCTCGCTTCCGTGCGTAAGCTGAAAAAGATGAGGTGTTCTGTGTTAAATAGTCAACTATGTCCTGACAATATTGGGGGTTGATGGCACGTGCCTTCTTCTGAACACTGTACTTTGGTCACGGGCCACACGAAATCACGTCAGCGCGACCTTGAATAGACCTGCCAGGTGGCCCGCCTCTGCCTTTTGTTTTGTCCATATTGGGGGGGATTAAGTGAAACGTATGCACTGACTTGACTAATATAATGTGCAGTCAGTCACACAGGTGCAGTTAACAGGTATGCACAGAGTGGTATATCACACTGCGGGCGCTCACGTAGGTAGGTGAGTGCACTGAAGTGAACAACAGGCAGTAGGTATATGCAGTGATGGGTATTACATGTGCACCTGTCACACACAGACAGGCACAGTGACACTGACTGACAGGGCTGTATGTAATGCAAGTGGGCCACACACACACACAAAAAATAGATCACAAGAACAAGATTAGCTCTCAAAATAGCTGTTGTGGGTGCTTTTTTTTTTAGCAATAACAATGAGCCAGGAGCAAGCTAACAAGCCTACAAGAGCCTAACTAAGCTTTCCCTAGGAGAGTCTGCAGCAGCTATCCCTTCACTAATTACTGCAGGCACACGAGTGAGTCCACTGCCTGACGCTGCCTGCCTTTTATAAGGGGGGGTTGGGCTCCAGGAGGGAGTGTAGCCTAATTGGCTACAATGTAGCCTAATTGGCTACTGACTGTGATGTAGAGGGTCAAAGTTGACCCTCATGATGCACTATGGGGGCGAACCTAACTTCTGGAAAAGTTCCCGGTTCGCCACGATCGCGAACCATGGAAGTTCGCCGGGAACCGTTCGCCGGCAAACCGTTCGGGCCATCTCTAAAACTCAGTCAGATCACAACCTAATGGCTTTGCTGAAAGATTAGTGGAACTGCTGTCCCCCTGGTATTATTTAAAGATACTTTTGTTTTGCGGGTGAATGGATATGACTGGAATAATACAACCTCTAATTCACTTACCTTTCAGCAAACTTTGCTATGTTCTGAAATGTCCTGTTTGCTATGTCCTGATGTCTCAGGTCAGGATCAGTGAGATGCAGATATTTCTGGCTTACATGCAAATTGCAAATTGAATACAATTGGTATGCAGCTTGTAAAATTTGCCAATGAAATGCAGCAGAAGGTGAGTTTGACTGGCCTGATTTCAAGCTGCTTTCATGTATTCAAACACCAAAATTATTTGCATCTCAGTATCCATTTCTAATTATTACATAATTAAAGAAGTATTTCTTTTGAAAGATGGTGCTCACCAAGTATTCTTTGTACAGAACAATTCCAGGGATTATTTTTTGTAAAAAATAAAGTAAGTACTGAGAATCCCCCATGAGGAGATGGCCTAGTCCAAAACTTATTTCTCATGCTTTTACAACCTAATGTAAGTGACAGTGTCATAGGAAAAAAAGTAATTTATAGTGCATTCTACTCTGGGAAATGTACATCTTATGCATATGTGTTTATGCGTATTTTAAATTTCTCATTTTTTTATGGTGGTAGAGAAACCACTTTAGCCTCAGCTACAGTATATCTACATCCTCTGTGACTTCATCTAAGCAACGAGGACATAGATATAAGTCACATAGCTGGAGCACAGCTGTGCATGATTGGGTTTGCTCCTGTGCACACCTCTGGCACTATCTGCTGCAGCACTCATTGGTGAAAGGGAATATATGTACCCTGAGCCAATAAGATGAATTTTCATAATTAAAAATACTTCTGTTTGTAGCACTGTAGGCAACACTGTAGCATTATTTCAAAATCAAATATCCTGACCATAAACAGGAACATAATCTAAGTTTTGTGATAAACTGTAGACATAGCCGAACAAAATTTGTGTTTTTATCTACAGTAACACTTTTTTTTTTACTGGAATTGGTAAAACAGAAATAATGTTTTTTTTTCTATTTTCCCCTCTTTTTCTCATTCAAATGCATAGAAAAGAAAATTGCTCTAGGAAAAAATGCCATAAAATGAAAGTCTAGTTGGTCTTGAAAAAAACTACAACGATATAAATGTCATTTAGGTGTCATAAGTAGGGATAAAGTTAATGCTGATTAAACGGGGACATAGCTAAAATGTCAAAAGTGCTCTGGTCCATAAGGTGGAAACAAGTTCTAGCTGTGAAGTGGTTAACGTATATGACGAAATCCCGTAGTACACTATACCTTTACTTGCAATATCACGCATCTCCAACTCCCTCCATACAGATGTCTAAAGTCCGGAAGGTGGAACGAGAAAAATACTTTTATTATAGAGTACCTATTTTTAGCCTTCTGGGTATAGGCAAGGCAGGTCTTAATGCATCTTATTCCACACTCTGTCAATCTCTCATCTGTCTAGAAAACAAGCTTCCACTCCTGATGGCACATCACACACATACTCCTGTTCCTGTTCCATACTGAGGATCCCATCCATGGCAACACTTGTACAAACATTTGTACAAAGCTCAGGGATAGAGGGCATATTACCGCATTACAATTCAAACATATTACCAGCTTTCTAACACAATATGCACACTGTATACTGTTCATTTCTTTCAAAATACAATAAATATATTTTCCAGCACATGTAACCAACAATGGGGTTGTTTCACAAATATTTTCTCCTGAATTTTCTCATGTTACTTATCTTTCGCCTCAACTATAATGCCGGCTACACACCATGAAACCTCTCGTCATATAGACGTGTCGAATCAATTATTTCTGACAGGTCCGATCTGATTTCCAATCGATTTTCTGATCGCTATACAAAATTGATCAGAAAAAACGATTCAACCCATCTATCTGATGGGAATTGCATGGTGTGTACCAGGCATAAGGAGAGCTAAGGGTGGCCATACATCTGGCAACGTGGCGGCTGATCAACCATCTGATTAAATTATTATAATTGAATGAAATCGGTGCCGCCAAGAGTACGCTCAATGAACGATGCAACCAATTTTGGACTGAAATTGGTAACGGTGTGTGATATCGGGATGAGCAACAAATGTGACGGAACCTTCAGCGCTGACCCCTATTATACAATTTGCCCCCTGGTGGCTTGTGCAGTATACTTTACATGTCGGTGTCCTCCGCTGGCTCTGTCCTCCGTGCACATACTGTACACACGCCCTTTGTGGTTGCCAGCATATATGTGGGCGTGCGTCGGCGACCACGTGGGGTGCATGAAGGATGGAGTGCAGACCCAGCGGCGGACACCGACAGGTAAAGTGTACTGTACGGGGAACAGTGCCAGGGGGGACAGTGCCAGGGCCAGGGAGGCAGTGGATGCAGAGTAACAAGGCGTGCGGTGTATGGGCAGGCAACAGATCTCTCTTCGATCAGAGAGAGATCTGTCTTTTGGTTGATCTGCCAATACACTGTACATCATCTGATGTATGGGCACCTTGAAGCATGAAATAAATAGATAAGGGGGCTGAAACACCAAACCTTGTGAAAATTGGCATGTGTCATTGTTGCTAATTGTACATATAGCACAACTTGGCGCTTATTCAATTCACTTTTCACAGTCTTCTCCTAGGTGATAATTTTTTTTCTACTGTTTAAAATAACTTTTCAGTACTTTGAGAAAGTACCAATAATTAAGATAAAAAGTACTGTCAAAATTATTCGGAGTAATTTGTTGCTTTCTGGTGCCCTAAAGGACTACCGTAGTGGCTAGGTAGAAAAGAGTTGAACTTACCTGGGGCTTCTAATGGTCCTCCACAGATACCCTGTGCCTGCGCAGCCAGTCACTGATGCTCCTGCACGGCCGAGTCCTCGCTCCCGCTGATGTCACGGGGAGCGTACTGACCGCTCCAGGTTACATCAGCGGGAGCGAGGATGGGCCACGTAGGCGCAGTGGGTTTGCAACTTTAATGTTGCAAATTCCGGGAAGTGAAACGTAGGCAGGGCCGGAGCATCGGTGACTGGCTGCGCAGGCACAGGATATCTGCAGAGGACCATTAGAAGCCACAGGTAATTTCAACTCTTTTTCCCCCTAGTCCCTACAGTAGTCCTTTAAAAAGCATTTTATTGATAAGGTGTAAAAATACAGTATCACCTAGGAGAAAACTTAGGAGAAAAAGTGTATTGAATAGGGGCCCTTGTGTTATGTACACATTGGCGTCAATTCACCAGAGGTTACCAACCTATTTATCTCTAGGGAGGTAATTTACCTCCTGTGATATCTCCAAATAGCAATTCTCCAGAAGTATAGGGGAAAATATCGACAGAGAGAAATGCAAGAGATAAATGTGAGATAAGTATGAGATAAATAAGTGATAGTTAGTAGTTCGTTTTTCTCCAAATCACAATTCACCAGGGAAGAAAGGGGGTGTGGCCATTCGCTATTTTTTCATCTCTTTATCCCCTGAATGAACCTGGAGATATCGTGGTTTTCACACAGCAGCTGCTGCTGTGAAAGATGGAGCCAAAAACCGCTAGCAGATCCGCAAAATGCTAGCAGATTTTGAAACGCTTTTTCTTATTTTTCTGTAGCGTTTCAGCTAGCATTTTGCGGTTTTGTGAAGCATTTTTGGTGTAGTAGATTTCATGTATTGTTACAGTAAAGCTGTTACTGAACAGCTACTGTAACAAAAACCGCCTGGCAAACCGCTCTGAAGTGCCGTTTTTCAGAGCGGTTTGCGTTTTTCCTATACTTAACATTGAGGCAGAAATGCCTCCGCAATCCAAAATCTGCAGCAGCCCGGGAGTATGCGTTTCTGCAAAACGCCTCCCGCTCTGGTGTGCACCAGCCCATTGAAATACATTACCCAAGCGTACCCGCAGCCGCAAGCGGATCGCAAAACGCAGCCGAACCGCTCTGGTGTGCACTAGGCCTCAGAGCTTGCTTCTATTATGAGGAGACGAAGGCGCAGGAGGAGGGTCTGTTTAATCGCCCCTCATATTTTTCGTGAGAGAACAGTCCTTGATAATTTTACTGAGACAGAGGTGGTGAAGAAGTTCAGACTCACTCGTGATATGATTTATGATATGATCCGGCAGTAAAAGGCGGGAATACTCTGGTCATGTAGTGGTAAAACTCCGCCTCCTACCCACAATGCTTCACTTTCAAGCTTACAGAGAGGAAAAGTATCCCATGTAAATCATTAATACCGATTACCTAACTCTCTGCTTTCTCACACTTTCCTCATGCATATCTCTCCATTATCCCCTGCTATCGAACACTTTTCTCTCTGTCCTCTCACACTGGTGAATTGACTCCAGAGTGTTAAAATACCTCATGAGATAAACTACCTACCTTTTTACTCTTAGTAAATCCTCTCTGGTGAATTGACGCCATTGAGAGTGTTACTTGTTAATGCTTGTTAGACTATTTGTGTAACCTGTGCATTTTGTAGGAGAGTTGTGCTATGCGCTTTACGTTGATGGCGTAAGCACTGGTAAAAAATTGATGCCGGAGAGATAAATCAAGTTTTCAGTACCTTGCAATTGAAAAAGTACTAAAAAGTAGGTTATAAAGTAATATCAAACTTATGTTGAGTTGCTTATCGTTATCTTATCTTTATCTTGCTTGCTAGAGCCTTAATGATATGGACCCTTATTATATTCACTTTTCCCCCCAGATGATATTTTCACACTTTATAAACAAAATAACTTTTAAGCTACCAAAAAGCAAGAAGATACTCAGAATAATGTTGAACTTACCTTTTCACCTACTTTTTGGCACTTTTTCAATTTGCAGAGTGTTGAAAAGTTAATTTAAACAGAATATGAAAAATGATCTCCCAGGAGAAAACATGATGTGGCGTGAATATATATCCTGGGAGAAAATAGAAAAGGGGCTAAGAAAAGTTAAATCATGGGTTAAGTCTGATAAAGAGATTTTTTGGACTATAAGACGCACTTTTTCTACCCAAAATGTAGGTGGAAAAGTTGGTGCGTCTTATAGTCCGAATGTAGGGCACCAAGTGAGGAAAAGCACCTTCTTTTTTCCTTCAGGTCTTGCTGCATGTGTCCGCATACAGGATGCAAAATGCCCAGCTTAGTAAGTGACTGCAGATGCTGCTGATTGGCGCCGACAGCCTTTCAGGCAGGATGAACGCCTTTCAGGTCAGGATTTGTTCACTGGGTGGACTGATGATGCTTTCTGAACTACTAATTAACTTGATTCATTTGGATGTCTTTTCACCAGGATACAACTTAAAGTTTGAATGATCTGAGATATCTTGAATGTTCTGTTATGGGTTTGATTACTGAGAAGCCCTACACTATGGGGGCACCAGGTTTAGTATATTTTTTTCCTTGTGTTTTTTTTCTTTTGTCCTCTAAACCTAGGTGCGTCTTGTGGTCCGGAGTGTCTTATGATCCGAAAAATATGGTAAATCAGGAGTCAAATCAGTTAGGGAGAGATTAATTATCAGTTAGGACAGATAAGAGATGATACATCTTGAGTTAATAAATACAGTGAGATAATTATTGAGATATTTTTCATGAATGAACCCTAATATCCTGAAATAATGTACAAAGCCTATACATTGCCCACACCTGCACCAGTATCTTGTGTATTCAAATAAATCTCAGCTCGCTAGAAAGTAGGATCTTCCCAAGAAAAGTCGTAACACACATTCCCATGAAATGTACTATGACAACTTGTTCCACTGTGTGAATTTGGACATGATAGATTGTCGCTGATTATTTTTTAACCACTTGAGGACCAGAGGTTTATACCCCCCTAGTGACCAGGCCATTTTTTACAATTTGGCACTTCACAACTTTAACAGATTATTGCTCGGTCATACAACTTAGCACCCAAATTAATTTTATCTCCTTTTCTTCCTACAAATATAGCTTTCTCTTGGTGATATTTGATTGCTGCTGTGATTTTTCGTTTTTTTTATTAATTAAAAAAAAATCAATGTTTTTTGTAAAAAATACAAACCCTATTTTTTATCCCCCCCCCCCCAAAAAAAAATAGCTGTAGACTATGTTACACACACTACATCACTTACATAGACATCTGGCTATTGTAGGGATTAGATTGTGAGCCAATCAGTGGGACAGTTAAGTCACAAGACCTTTTGCTGAACAGTCCTGTGCAAGAGGTCAGCACTATAGAAATACTTTTACATTTATATATAAAGAAAACCAATCACGGGCTGGCAGGCTGATCGCTGTGGCCATTTGTTTGTAATGATGGGAGATTGCGCTTGTGCAAGCGTGAGCTCCCATTAAACTTAGCTCATTGCCAGATGACGCCATATGGCATCACAGAGGAACAGGGGCGCCGCTTTGCTGCTACCGTTCGGCGTTTGGCGGTCACGAAGTGGTTAACCTCTACCAAATTAACAACTTTTTGACATTCTCCTAGAGGTATTCGGTAGGAAAGGAGTTCTCGGTGAGGGGGTGGATAAAGTTAGGCGGCAGAAAGAGTTTTTTTCTGAGAATTGCTAGAGGAAGAATCCCACCACACACATCAGCCACACAGACCACAGCACTCATACACAGCCTATATTCAGCACATACAGCCCTATATAGCCACATTTACATTAGCAGGTTTAATGACTTCGGAATGATGGAATTAATAGCTCATTTTACATCCACTTAAAGTAATGGAGAAAAAATACATCATTATATCTTAATGTGCACAAACTGAACAAGATTTATTCTTGTGAATATTTAAACCTCCCATTCAGTAATTTCCAATAAATGAGATCAAAATCGCCTTGATAAATATGCAGGGCTACAGAAACTATATTAAACCAGCACGTGATAAACTTGCTGGGTCTGTAAAGAAATTGATTTATGCATATGGATTTGGTGGCCTATGAAGGTCATTAGACACGATAGACTAAAATGGTTGCTTTCCGGTGCCGTAATTTATGAAATGTGCAATGTGTAAGGATTTTTTACGCTGGCACTGAAGTTTAAAAACACCAACAGCAATTCTCTTTAGTTGGACCTCAAAAAGTAGGAGGAGGCTTACTCAGAGGCTGAAGAGACATACAGTATGTCTCATAAGCCTCTGAGGAAGCTGTTTTTTAAAGCAAAACGGCTGTCAGGTTGTCTTCACCAACGCTGCATACCCCGATATCTGCTTTACTGTGTTTAAAAGTACAAGTTTGCAATTTACAGTGCCTCCAGCTTCTCGGTTATAACTGAATCTGCATTTCTCTGGGAGCACGTGATTGTGTGTGCAGGATCCAGTAGAGCCTTCAGTTCCCAGCAAGCTTCTAGTGCCAGTCTCTCTCGCTTACTCATTGTGTCCACTTTAGGAACTTGTCCAGGTTTGAGGACTGCGAGGCAGACCGTTTTAGCATGGTAGGGTTAGGGTAGGGATTGGGCTAATTCACATGGGCTTCCAGGGGTGTCTCCTTTAGCTTATGAGAAACACTTTTCTGCATCCGAGCATTGGTTCCCGTCATTCCATTGTTGTGTTTCTTTTTGAGCCCCCTAGGGGGGTACAGAAGCACTGAATGTAGTAGATCCCATAAGAAGAGACAATGGGCGTTTACACGAATGACATGAAAAGCAGATACCGTCATTTGAATGAACAGTGCTTGAGAGGCAAATGCAGTAGGGCCGTGTTTAACAAGCAATTCAGGTCCATCATGGACCAACACAAGTACAAGTTTTTGATTGTGGGAGGAAAGGTTGGGTGCCTGGCACTGCAGAAGGAAATAGGTTGTCAGCAGGAGGAAAAATTGAGAACTGGGTACTGAAGATGAAATAGACCATGAAAGGTAAGCTTTGGTTACCACTGCCAATTAGGCTTTGGCACAGATTAGGAGAGTTGGTGTTAGATGATAGTGTAGGGGGAAGTTACCTTTAGCTGCTAGGAGTAGAAGGATAAGGTTAGTTATCAAGATGGGGTTGATGATGGGGGGGGGGGGGGGGGGGAGGGGGGGTGTGAAGGGTTAACATTAATTGGGGAGGTTATAATAATAATCCTAACATTTGTATAGCACTTTTCTGTAGGACTCAAAGTGCTTGAGAGCTGCAGCCACTTAGGCCTCGTTCACATCAGGGCCGTTTCTGTGCGCTTTCCACAGCGCACTGCCCTGTGCGATCAGCAAGGTATTGATTTGTCCATGTAACTAAATGTAGCTGGTTCACATCTATGCGCTGCGCTGAGCAGCGTTACAGAAACGTAGTGTTGCAGGCATTTCTGTGCGTTGAGCTGGAAAGCGCACAGCAATGCAAGTGAATGGGTCCGCTTTTTTAGCGCATAGAAGCGCGTACAAGCGCATAGAAGCGCATGCGTTTTTTACCCCTAATTGGAGAAAAAAATACATTTACATACAAAAACAAAGTTTTATTGACAACTGCTGCTGCTACAGTAAGCAAAACGTGCTTTAAAGAAGCGCAGCGCAACGCACAGAAACGCGGACTAAAGCGCGCACAAGCGCATGCGTTTTTTACCATGCGCTTTAACACGTTTTTCAGCGCAGCAGATGTGAACGAGGCCTAAGGGTGCACTCAGTAGGCTAATGCAGTGCAGTGCAATGGAGTCTTGCCCAAGGGATTCTTACTAAATAGGTGCAGGATTACTGAACAGGAAGAGCTGAGATTGAACCCAGGTCTCCTGTGTCAGAGGCGGAGCCCTTAACCAGTACACTGTCCAACCAATTATTTTAAATTAAGGGGGGTTGTTTGGCTTGGGGTCAGGTGTCAGCAATACGTTAATATTAAGAAAAGAGGTACAGCTTAGGCATATGAAAGTGGTTAACATCAAGCTGAGAGGCTAGGTTTAGTCATTAGGAAAAAAAAGTGACATTAAAGACACAGTTTAAGCATCAGAAAGGGGTGATAGGTTAGGATTCATTGGGGCAGAATGGCAACATATTTGAAAACCAATTTATGTCCCTCTATTTCCTCAAACAATTGCTTGACACATCCTTATTCTTTCTTGCCCCCCACCCCCAAAGTCATATGTTGGAAGCAATAAATGTACAAGAGACTAACTGGAAATGCAACTGTCATTCTCAGTACATGTGAGCTGTTATAGCCATTTCGTTGTCTTTCCCTGATGTGATCTCCGATGTTATGCTCATCTGTATTGTGCTCCTCATCTGCATTGTGCTGTCTACATCTGTGTCGCTCACACAAGAGTTCTGAAAGTGGCCTTATCTCACAGCACCATGTCAAAGAGTACACTTATCACAGATACATCTCCAGTTGCAGCATCAAATTGTCATTATAAGTTCTGACATGCCCTAAACTTTCCAGCCTTTTGTGCCCGTACAAAAGAACAATTACTGATCTATCTGCTAGAAGACAATTACGTACTTCCATGGAGAAATCTTCGCAGGCACACCATAAAAAATGATACTCTTTATATTAAAATCTCTCATTATTCTGTAGTTATTGAATTCTGGCTCTTGGTGCAGGACTATCTATTTGTTACTATAAATGGTTTCTTAATATCCTATTAATTCATTTACTTTCAATTACCACATTAATGAGAAAAATACTGAAGTAGTTCTTCAATGTCAGTCTATCTCAGCTGCCGAAAAAGAGGATCTGACTAAATTCAGTAGTTTTCATCAGCTCTGAAGAGCGGCTTTCTTGGAATTGTTTTTCCGTATGTCCACATATTTGTGCCATTGTCACTTCAAGGGAGCTAAGGCAGAGATTTGCTTGCCGGAGTGGATATGAACAATCCAAACTCATTTTCTAGGCCTAGTCTTGGGTTCCTATAGACCCCTGGGTGCTCAGTGACCTCCACTGTAAATTATAAAACTTGGGGTTATGGAGCCAAGATTCCATGACCTGTATGACCTCCCATATTTAATAATGAATTATTGCACTTCCTTTTGACTTGTGAGGTGCAAAGAACCACTTCACCAGTTAAGTTCATTAAACAGAACAACTACCTTGTGAATCAGTGGTCTTCAGTGTATACTGTCTTGAGACCCTGGGCACTCAGTAAGCGCCACTTTGAATGTATGACATCACCTATTTAATATTAAAGGATTGCACTTCCTTATGACCTGTGAGGTGGAAAGGACCACTTTACCAGTTCAGTTGATGAACAGAAAAGCTACCCTGTGGATCAGTGGTCTTCAGTAGCTTCTGTCTTGAGACCATTACATAAATGCTAAATTGAAAAGCCTGCACTGAAAAAAAAAATGGTCTCCTATTACACCCTTGGCACCCAGAGGTCACACCACACAAAAAGTAAACTGATGAATCTGACACTGGACTGATTTCGCACAGATTCCCTCACAGGCCATAGGCATGCCATTAGTTAGAACGGTGTACTGAACATAGCCCCACCAATACATCCTCAATGGCAAAGCAGCAAGTGTCAGTATCTGAGAGTGAGAATTCAGTGCTAAACATCTTCAGGTGAAGGAGCTCCTTTTTACTTTTGGAATGAGAAGGTTTGGGCCAGACAACATGACATGGAGGTGAGTAGTTTTCATTACATTGGGGGTATTTTTCTGGAAGATTAGTAGGAGTGCATTGCTAGGACATCAAGGATGGGAAGATGAGAGCAGGGAAATCTGTGTCCTGTCCTGTGTACGTTCTCCTCAACCCCTGCCCTGTACAGCTCACCCGCGTCTGTCACTGCTCTCTCCTTTTCCCCGGTTGTCAGGGATCTCACAGTACAAAGCTATGTACAATGTGGCATTTTCTATCAAGATGTAGCAGAGTAATCCATAACCTTCAAGCTGTCAGGCTGCCATGTATTGTTGTCTCATTTTCCCTCCAGCAATCAGATTGTCGGGTCCCGGCAATGTAATAGGAAACATTACAAAGGAACAAAGGAAGATGTCACGCTGTGACAATATATTGCACTGCAAAAATACATTAAGTAAATGTTTAAACTACTGCATATAAACATGATGGTAAAGGATGCAGAAAAAGCCTAAAGGCTCGTACACACACCTGACTTAAGTCGTCTGAGGCGGCCAATAACGACTACGTTTGCCGATAATCAGGCCTGTGTACACAGGCTTGCAAAGTTGCAAACCCCAAACCTGTAGGTGATTGTGGTAGGGAACCTTTGCTCTCCAGCTGTGTTAAAACTACAAATTCCAGCATGCATTTGCCTTTATTAATCATGACTGTAGCTGTCAGACTCCTGCAATGCATTATGGGACTTGTATTTCCCTAACAGCTGGAGAGCCCAGGTTCCCTACCCCTGGTTTAGACAGATCAGCTCACCGCCAGAAATGGCCGATCCTCCGCCCACCCTGTGACATCACACGCACGTTGTTCCATTGCCCCTCTGCCTCCCTGCATATCAACACAGGTGTCCGCTACACAGCTGACTGATGTCTGTGCAGTCCAGCCCAACCATGTTGCCCAAGGGGATCGGGTCCTGATCCCCAACAGGGGACACCTTAAAGTGAACCTGAACTCAGAACTTCCTCCCTGCTTTAAGAAATACACAACAGCATAAAAACCTTTAAACATAAACATTTCTTTATTACAGCTGATAAAAATCCTAAAATAAACCTGCACTGTTTCTACTTCCTGATTCATGGAAGCAGACATATTGTTACCATCCTGTGCTTTCAAATGGGCTTATCTGCCATAACAGTCATATGACACAGGGGATAGATCAAATTACAACTTGTGATTAGACAGATATGAGGGGGAATTAAACAAACTAAATTCTCTAAATACATACAGGGTGCATTTTTCTATGTTTTCCTTCTGTCCTGTGCAGTTCAGGTCCACTTTCAGAAACATTGTATAAAAAGACGGAATCGCTTACCATATCCATTTTGCATCCGCGCAAGTGGGAAACGAGTCTCAAAGGAGAGACAATCAATAAGAAAAACAGATAAAGGAAGATAAATCATGAGTAACAGAACCACTCCAGTGAAAAATGTAGGCAGTAACATTCTGACAGGTTTTGGACTAGTCCATCTCCTCATGAGGATTCTTAGGGTTTTCTTTGTTTTCAAAAGCATTTCATCAAACGCAGTTGCTAAGTCTAACTGACAAAATAGAGTGCAATTGAGTGGGGAGGCTGACTAGTTTCTTACTATTTTGGCAGTTAAATTGTCGTTCAACAAATGCTTTTGAAAATAAAGAAAACTCTCAGAATCCCCCATGAGGAGATGGACTAGTCAAAAACCTGTCAGCTCAGGCAGATTTTAACTGCTTTCTTTTTTCACTGGAGTGGTCCTTTAAAGTGGGATTGTCACCATAAAAATCTAATTTCTACAGCAACTGGTCTGAGTGTATTAAGTGATTAAGATGCTAATCCTGCATTCTAAACTTTAAAAAGCTTTTGCTGCTGTTATGGTTTGGAGTTATCACATATCTTAGGAGCACTGGCCCTTTAATTGCCATTGCCATTGGCTGGCAAAACAGTTGCATGCTGGGGGAGGGGGGGGGGTCATTTTATCTATAATATATTCCTCCTCTTCCCTTTATTTCACCCTTCGTCTAATAACATAAGACAGTGCAATTCCTAGTATTGACCTCAGTGGGAGTGTCTGATGACTCTGGGAGGAGGGCGGGTAACGAATACACAATTAGCAAGAAGAGAAAAAAGAGTGAGGGAGGAAATTATGTCAGGATTAGCTTCATTCAAAGGTAATCAAGATGGAAACTGTCTAGAATAGGATTCTCTGCTTTTCCTTTATAAAATTCACAGGCATCATAATGCGGACAGTGCAATACATCTGTTATGTAAGTAGAGCTAGTATTTATCTAGATATATATGTGTATTTTATTTCTACGTTAGCATGGGTGTCACTTGTTTTTAAGAAGGATGATACACTAAACTCACCGGCGTAACTACCGGGGATGCGACCCCATCAGCTGCAGGGGGGCCCGGGGCCCCTCTGGGGCCCGCCAGCCGTGTGCAGGGAGAGCACTGCCACCCGCACTATTCTGGGACCCCCCAGCCAGGTGTTAAACTGGCCGAGGCGTCTATCAGATCCAGTTTATTCCCCGCAGCCCACAGTCAGAGCAGGGCTACTGGAAGATGGCTGCCGAAGCCCTTCACTAGAGACTATTTGTGTCTCCAGTACAGGCAGGGCCGGATTTAGGCAAAGGCAGCCCAGACCATGGCCTAGGGCACCACAGGAGCAAGGGCACCAAAGCAGCAGGCTAAACTGGTGCAGCATTTGCAAGTTTGCAAATGCTGCAATGCAGGGAGATCAGGCGAGCGCCTGACCACAGTACTCTGCTGCTAGCCACCTGTGCAGCAGCCATCTTGCTCGATGTGCACATTTGCATTGTGGCTATGGACTTGGGCAGCATTTGAGACGGAAAGGAAGAGGAAGCTTCTGCACTGGAGATGAGTGGGAAATGAGTGACACTGATGGCTGCTGCGGTGTGAAGATGAGCTCGCTATCTATACTGAAAGGGGGTGGGAAAAGGAGAGATTAAGGACCTAAGCCCACTAACACAGTTGTGCGCAGTTGTGTCCGCATTTTAGCAGCACATCAATGTTACAGAAGCAGACACAACTGCATTAGTGGGCTCAGGCCCTAAGGGAATCATCTGACTACCTATGCTGGAGGAAAAGGGGGGAGCGGTCATCTGGCTACCTATACTGATACTAAACAATCAAGTACTTTATTGCCAGTGGCACACTGCCTGCAGAGCAGTACACTATAATGCACTGTTTTGTCATCTTCCATATGATATGCATCCATATACAGTTAAACAGCAGTGGGGGCGGAACATAGGAGTCTGTCTGTGCATTGCAGCACATTTGGCGGTGGAAAAATGTGTTATAATTGTGTATTTATGTCTTTAGCTGGTGCTGCCCTTTAAAACCCCATTTTGCAAGTGGAAAAATAGTAGCTTTATAGCAGGGGATGAAGAAGTTCATAAAATATCTACTAATGACTTTTCCAGAGATGCAGCTGGGATAAGAGAATTCTCCTGTAGAACCTGTGGTTTTCCTGCCAGGAGCTGCAGCTGGCACGCGGTCATCAAGTGTTCTGCTGCAGCCAACAACAGCTCCCTGTGCCAAACTGTCTGCTCATTTCATATGCCTCAGATGTTATGTACCATATTAAATATGCAGGACCATAATGTCCTTCTCATCTTGGTAAACATGACATTTCGTTGGCAGCTAGTCTAACAAAACTGAATTAGCTTGCGCAGGACAGATTGGGAGATCTCTGTGGGTGAATGTGAATGAATCTTACACTGAACTAACAGAATGCAGCCTACTTCACAGATCATGTTATGATCTTCAGTCTAATACTGAGCAATATTGTCAATGTTGCCTTACGTTAAGGAACGGTGGTGGCATATAGAAGGAGACATATTTCTATAAGTGATCTGCTTTGCTGGACAAAGAGACAGGTAACGTGCAATTCTGGCACATGCTGGTGTGCCACTGTTGACTTGCAGTACTTGAATCCCTGGTTCGATACCACAGCCTGGACACATTCTGTGAGCATTTTTCTCTTTTCACTGTCTTTGTGTGGGATTTTGTTCAGGGCTCCCCAGTTTCTTCCCTCAACCCAAAAACACAGTAATAGGTTAATTGGTTTGGGGGGTTATGGTGAATATATTGGCTTAATACTATGCCAGGGACATATGACTTTGTAAAGATTTAGATTGTGAGCTCCTTGGAGGACAGTCAGTGACATGACTATGTGCCAGTAAAGTGCTGTGGAAAATGGTAGTGCTTTAAACATAAAAATAATTTATTTTTAAGCAGAACTCTAGGTGCTACACACAAAAAAATCTGTGCTGAGATAAGATAATGGACCCCAATCCTCCTCTTCAATACTCTGAAGCACACAGTGTTATAATTACAGTGGTGAAGATCCTCTGACTCCTCTTCCAAGATTGCTGCTAAATTCTCACCTTGCTGTGCAATCTTTAGAGTAGCTGCATATACATTGGGGGACCACAATAAAAGGGAACACTGCTATGGGGGCCGCTATAATGAGCAGAACTGTAGCTTGAAGCTGTATTATATAAGCCTTACAACCACAACAACTTGTAAGACTTCCTCCTACAAATCCTGAGTTTACTATAGCTAGAGGTTTACTATATCAGAGTTTGCTATAGCGATTTTACACTGTACTAGAAATAAGCCAGTCCATTAAAAAACAGGCGCTAGGGCTCGGCTGCGACTCCTTTATCCAATCTTACCCATTCAAAACTGCGTGCGCACGGCCGCCCGCCCCGCCCCCTGCACCCATCCTCCTGCTGTCCCAAGTCTGCACATGAGCACTGGCACAAACGAATGGACACAGGGACATGAGAGGATGCAGAGACCCGCGGTTTTATTATATAGGATTGCATATTTGTTTTACTAGATTTTAAAAATGTGATCCTCAAATTGCTGTAGAAGTGTTACAATTATTTGGCTAAAAGAATTATTATGCAAAAGATCTTTATGAAATATACTATTGTCCCAATGTTGATGGGCAAGGTCCTCTTCCCCACTTTTGTTTGCACCCCAAAAAGGATATGAGAGCAATATAAACAAAGGGAGGATTAGGGGGTATCTGGAAGCACCTTTAACAACAAGGATACCCCAGAATATCTGCCCCATCCCAAAGAAATTAGTTAAGGGATATATTAGTAACCCTTATCTATTCCCACAAAGGGTTACAACTAAAAATAAAACCCAGAAATTCCTCCACATAATGAAGAAGCCCTTTAATAGAACAAAACAGAAACACATACTGTACTTACCTGCTTTAGGAATAAATTGCATTAATGTAAACGTAAACCCATAATTGCAAAAGTAAACCCATCATAAGACATCTAGTAATGCAAACACCCATCAAGTCATCCTTTCATGTAAATCCAGCATCGGTGATGACATCTACTGAGGAATCATTCCATCAAGTCATCCAGTGATGGGAATCCAGCATCAGTGATGGGATCTACTGATGAATCTTTCCATCAAGTAATCCAGTGATGTGAATCAGAATCACTTATTTCGGCAAATACAAATAAGGGTTGTACCCAGAATTGGTTTTGGCTCATACAGCTACTGGAAGGAGGGGGAGGGGGATATAATGTCTGAAAGCCAGGAGCTGAAGCTGCCACACTACGGCGCCACCAGTCGCACTTTGCAACATCTATTATCTCTAAGAAGACATCGAGGGGGGGAGGGGTGTGGTTACAGAGGGAAGGGAAGAACCAGCAGTGAGGACCCAGTTCTTCATGAAAGAAACCTGCAGTGATGGCTGACGCTGCTGAGGATCCTGATTGCTGACGTCTGGCATCTGGCGGTCCAACCCCAGTTACTGGCATTTAGTGGCACTTTATTTGGCCTGAGGAGGTTGGCGGGTTCCCACGAAACGCATAGCCTGTGCTTTATATCAATAAATCATTCATAATTTATTAAATTGTCATCATTGAGGTAAGCCACATCATTTTTTTTTCATTTTTAGTTGCTTTTAATATATTTTATATCCTTGGGCGCCTCTTTTCCCTTACCTGTGCCTTACCACCTCGCCTGAGAGAAGGACCTCCACTTGTGATCTCCCATATCAGAGTGTAGGTGTTTTTTCCTAAGAAAGCGACCAGTACCAGGTTTTCCTGGTACCCCGAGTGGAGTCGGGTTCGTGCATCTCCACCTGCCTCAAGTGGTCAGTTGCCCGTCTGCAACCCGCCTTTGTGAGTATTATTTCTTCAGATAATTTACTACATTCATCTTCTGTGACGTACTGCACCATCTGGGCTCTCGTTGTCTCCATGTTTTTTCCTTTGTAGTGTACTACACTTCACCCACAACTATCTGGCGGTGCTGGTCAAGATGTCCTAGTTCAAAAGGTGCAGTAGTGTTAATTTCTGAGGTGAGTCCCGACTCTTGGGCAGCATTCAGCAAGGCTGGTCAAGAAAATGAGGCTGGTACAGAAGCGTCCGGCTGCGGCAGCCCTGACTTCCTGTTTAGTGACTGGCATCATGGAGGGGCTGAGCCAGATGTGTCCCTACTGCAGTGAAGCAGCAGCAGCCAATGGATGGATGAATGGATGGATGGAGCCGGCATCAATTACAACAACATGTCACCTGCCAATCTACATGATTAGTTCTTGATGTTAAATGACATATTGCACTACAGATGTCCAAAATGACGGCTGCGGGTTACGATTTAGCAAAATAGGTGGAGGGTAAGCATGAATAAGTGGGCTAAGGACCATGAGCCTTTGGGTGTTTAGGGGAAGGGGACGAAGCAGGTGGTTTCGGCACACAGTGTCGAGCACTGAAACCAGGCGCCCCAGAGCATTAATGATATACTGGGAGAGCAAGGTTGCATACAATGTACAGCAATTTATAGATATAGGAAGTGTTTGATGCTGAAACCAGGAAATTTACTGCAAAAGTGGCTATCCTGAATAACTTAATACATTCTACTATAAGTCGTTATGGTGCCTCTTTATACCACTGGTTGACCAGGATCCCCTGGCTAAACAAAGGCATAGCTGTTGTCAAGGTAGCCAGTCACAGGCTATGATGCTCCGTGAAGGCTCATAACGCAGAGTTTAGCAGCAACGACAGAACAATAGTAATTGCACTGCATTATAATTAGCAACATTTAGCAGCAAGATTGAAAACTTACATTAGGTACAAAGCTGGGTGTTAGTGATTTCTCCAAAACCGCATCCCAGTTCATATCAGCCAGGTAAGGGGAAGTCTGAATATCAGATAAAGATGAGAAGCGGCACTCTGGATCTTTTGTAAGCAGCTGCAATGAAATATAAAACATGTCATGGAGCAAAATGGGCTTATTTAATAAGACTGTGTGAAGAGGAGTGTTGTGGTACATGTAATGGGGAATGATCTAATACCCTAAAATCTAACTTTTACCATCTCAAAAAAAATAATAATAGTGCACATCATACAAGTGAGGAAATACATGTATGAGGGGACTCTGCTGAAAATCAGAATAAGGAGGAGCTCCTTATTTACACACTGTTTATATGTGCCACCAGTCCCCCAGAAACCTCCTACTTGGCCTGGAGGTTAAAGGAGACCAGAGCTGTAATAAAGTAAAGGTTTTATACATACCTGGGGCTTCCTCCAGTCCCATGCGCACAGATCGCTCCCACACCGCCATCCTCAGCCTTCTCCTGCGCTGGTCCCGTTACTTCCTCCAGTCGCGGCCAGTCTGACACAAGTGAAGTGCGCTATGTATGTATTTCTCCAGCAGCCGCCGGAGAGATACGTAGAGGGCACACTTCTCCTGCGTAAACTGGCCACGACTGGAGAAAGCTACGTGACTGGTGCAGGAGAAGGCTGAGGACAGCGGCGTGGGAGCGATCCGTGCGCATGGGACTGGAGGAATCCCCAGGTATGTATAAAACTTTTAATTAATTACAGCTCTGGTACACTTTAAGTAAAAGCAGCTATTCTCCGGGCTTAACCATAACCGGACAATTGTCCGATAGCTGTGAGGGCAGGCCTAGTAGCTCCATTTCCCCAAATCGCCATCAAATGCAGGGCCAGGAAGACAATCCAGGAGCGGGCATTGTAGCCCTGCGTCACGCATTGAGAGGGGGACCAGGAAGCTATAGTAGCATAAGCGTGCAGTGCATTGTTTTGCCCTGCTACGGTGCATTGGCAAAGCTCTTCTGCGCCTCACCACATGCTGCTTCAGCTAGAAAGCATACTTCCTCATCCCCCCAGCTAGCTGGCAGACTCATCGTCCTCCTCCCGGCCTTGATAAGAACGCTGGATCAGGTGATTGTGGCAATCAGGAGGTGGTGGGATGTGGAGGAATTTGCAGATGCCGCTGCAATATCCATGTGGGAGGACACTTTGGCGCCGTTATGAAATGTATTTTTTGGACCATAAGATGCACTACTGACCCCACACCCTGTTGGTGGAGAAAAAGTGCGTCTTATAGTAAAAAAAAATACAGTACATCAAAGACTGTGTCACTGAGCAGAGACCATGACCCCTTGTGGACCAGAGCAATTTTCACCTGTCAGTGCTCCTCCCTTTCTTTTGCCAATAACTTAATTACTACTAATCACAGCGTAATGATCTATATCTTGTTTTTCTCGTCACCAATGAGTCTTTCTTTGGGAGGTACAGTATGCCAAGAATTATTTTATCCTAAATGCATTTTAACATGAATACTAAGAAAAAAATTGAAAAAATGCATTATTTTTCAGTTTTTGGCTATTATAGTTTTAAAATAAAACATTCCACTGTGGATAAAAGCCACACATTTTATTTGCTCGTTTGTCCCAGTTATTGCAACATTTAAAAAATGTCCCTAGTACAATGAATGGCGCCAATATTTTATTTGGAAATAAAGGTGAATTTTTTCATTTTTGCGTCCATCTAATTACAAGCCCATAAATTAAAAATTAAAAGTAATATATCGCCTTGACATACATTTTTAAAAAGTTCAGTCCCAAAGGTAACTACATATATATATATATATATATATATATATATATATATATATATATATATATATATATATATATATATATATATATCCTACTAATATAATAAATGGGAAAGTTCGGATGTTTGGATGGTTAGATGTATGGATGTTTGTTACTCGATCACGCAAAAATGGCTGAACGGATTTTAATGAAATTTGGCACACACATAGTACATTACCTGGAATAAAGTATAGGATACTTTTTATTCCAATAACCAAAAAGGGGGCGGAGACAAATACAAATTTCAATAGAAAATGTAAACTGCAGCCATTCTTACTAAATGGTAGGGTTCTCAAACTTTGCACAGTTGGTCGCTGGGTGACTGGGATTAATATTCAGAAAGATGGGTGGAGTCTATAAAAGCCAATCAAAATTCACCTATTGATTTTCAAGGAGAATATTTACATTGCTGCCATTCTTGCACTGTTAATGGCACAAGCCTCAAACCTGGTACAGTTGATCATTGGGTGACTATGGTTCAATTTCAAAAAGGGGGGGGAGTCACAAACAGCCAATTAGATTTGTTTCATTTCAATGCAAATTATTGATGCCAAACACCCCAAAGATCACAAACTTGGTAATTGATTAATTGTGTGTTAGGGTTAGAAAAGTGGGCACAGCCAATACCAGCCAAATACATAAGCAGGCAACGCCGGGTCATGAGTGGGCGGAGACAAATACAAATTTTACTGGGAAAATGTTAACAGCGGCCATTCTTATACTGTTAATGGTAGGGTTCTCAAACTTTGCACAGTTGGTTACTGTGTGACTGGAATTAATATTCAGAAAAGTGGGTGGAGTCTATAAAAGCCAATCAAAATTAACCTATTGATTTTCAAGGGGAATATTTACATTGCTGCCATTCTTGCACTGTTAATGGCACAAGTCTCAAACCTGGTACAGTTGATCATTGGGGGACTAGGGTTCAATTTCAGAAAGGGGGGTGGAGCCACAAACAGCCAATTAGATTTGTTTCATTCCAATGCAAATTATTGATGCCAAACACTGCAAAGCTCAAAAACTTGGTAATTGAGTAATTGATTAATTGTGCGTTAAGGTTAGAAAAGTGGGCACAGCCAACACCAGCCAAACACATAAGCGGGCAACGCCGGGTCATAAGTGGGCGGAGACAAATACAAATTTTACTGGAAAAATTTAAACAGCAGCCATTCTTACACTGTTAATGGTAGGGTTCTCAAACTTTGCACAGTTGGTTACTGGGTGACTGGGGTTAATATTCAGAAAAGTGGGTAGAGCCTACAAAAGGCAATCAAAAATTACCTATTGATTTTTCAGGGGAATATTTAATTGCTGCCATTCTTGCACTGTTAATGACACAAGCCTTCAATCTGCTACAGTTGATCATTGGGTGACTAGGGTTTAAATTTATAAAAGGGGGTGGAGCCACAAACAGCCAATATGATTTGTTTTATTTTAATACAGGTTATTGATGCCAAAGACCGCAAAGATCACAAACTTGGTCATTGAGTAATTGATTAATTGTGTGTTAGGGTTAGGAAAAGTGGGCGCAGCCAGCACCTGCAAAATACATAATTGCGCAATGCCGGGTCATCAGTAGGCGGAGACAAATGCAAATTTCACTGAGAAAATGTAAACTGCAGCAATTCTTACACTTTTAATGGTAGGGTTCTCAAACTTTGCACAATTGGTCACTGGGTGACTGGGATTAATATTCAGAAAAGTGGGTGGAGCCTACAAAAGCCAATCAAAATTCACCTATTGATTTTCAAGGGGAATATGTAATTGCTACCATTCTTGCACTGTTAATGGCACAAGCCTTAAACCTGGTACAGTTGGTCATTGGGTGACTGGGGTTCAAATTCAGACAAAGGGGTGGAGCCACAAACAGCCAATCAGATTTGTTTAATATCAATGCAAATTATTGATGCCAAAGGCCGCAAAGCTCACAAACTTGGTTATTGAGTAATTGTGTGTTAGGGTTAGAAATAGTAGGCGGAGCCAACACCAGCCAAATACATACCTGAACAATGTTAGGAAATAAGTGGGTGGAGAAAAATACAAATTTCATTGCGCAAAGGTAAACTGCAGCCATTCTTACACTGTTAATGGTAGGGTTCTCAAACTTTGCACAGTTGGTCACTGGGTGACTGGGATTAATATTCAGAAAAGTGGGTGGAGCCTATAAAAGCCAATCAAAATCCACCTATTGATTTTTAAGGGGAATATTTAATTGCTGCCATTCTTGCACTGTTAATCACCTGTACCTGGTACAGATGGCCATTGGGTGATTGGGGTTCAAATTCAGAAAAGGGGTGGAGCCACATCCAATCAGATTAATTTAATTTCATTGCAAATTATTGATGCCAAAGACCGCAAAGCTGACATACTTGGTCATTAAGTAATTGTGTGTTAGGGTTAGGAAAAGTGGGCAGAGCCAACACTAGCCAAATACATACCCGGGCAACGCCAGGCGTCCAGCTAGTATATATATATATATATATATATATATATATATAGAGAGAGAGAGAGAGAGATATAGTTTGGGTACTATGGGGAGGGGGGGGAAATAGTTAATTATAATAGTCAGTGTGGGGATTTTTATTAAACAATAATGAACTTTGGTGTAATATACTATTTGGCCACAAGATGTCCTCAGTCATTATTTCCGATTTACGTACGAAAGCACGTGAATCGGAAGTAATGCGTAGCAGTGTTACAGGAAGATACAATGAATGTCAGCATCTCGTAGACGCCGGTATTCATTGAATCGGGGACTTACATTTATGACCTGCAGTTCCATTCATTAACTACCCCTCTAAACGGCGGTAATGGCGGTGCGCTCGAGCGAACAGTAGCGAGCGTCGGCTGTACGCCGCTGCAGACTTGTATTCACGGCCCTGGTACATCCTGTCAATTTTGCTGGGCCGTGAATATACTGCACGGCATGCAGCAAGTAGTTAAACGAGTGATTGGGGTCTCCCACAATGCATCACTACTGAATATGCAAATTATCTCTTTATGCCCCTGAAGCCAGGCTTACATCCAGAACTGCTGGCATATAGCAAGCCTATAGCTTATACATTTTACAGAGCCACAACAACTTAACATGCAGACAGCCTGTTTCGGTCTGCTGGTCCTCGTCTTCAATGTATGGCAGTGACTGATATGGCTCTATGGGATAGGGCTTGGACCAGAACAACACAGTAACCAAGCACCTCGGGGTGACCCAGAAACACTATGTATAGGGGACTAAAAACCACTAGGAATGTATAGGGGACTAAAAGAGACCGAAAAGCCCTCCTACTAAAAAGCTTCCTAATTTCCAATCAGGAAGTCGAAAAAGATCTGCAAAATTAGAACGCTCATCACTGAAGATCTATGAACTGAAGTGATGGAGTAATATGGGGTAATATATTTTTACAATACTTTTTTTTCTTACTTTGTTTAAAATAATGTTTCATGAAATACATATGTAAAAAGCTAAAAACGTAGGGTTGCATGCATTTCTGTGCGTTGGGCTGGAAAGCGCACAGCAATGCAAGTGAATGGGTCCACTTTTTTAGCGCATAGAAGCGCGTACAAGCGCATAGAAGCGCATGCGTTTTTTACCCCTAATTGGAGAAAAAAATACATTTACATACAAAAACAAAGTTTTATTGACAACTGCTGCTGGTACAACAAGCAAAACGTGCTTTAAAGAAGCGCAGCGCAACGCACAGAAACGCGCACTAAAGCGCGCACAAGCGCATGCGTTTTTTACCACGCGCTTTCACACGTTTTTTAGCGCAGCAGATGTGAACGAGGCCTTTGTATCGCTGCTCAGTGCAGCGCATAGATGTGAACCAGCTACATTTAGTTACATGGGAAAGTAAATACCTTGCTGATCGCACAGGGCAGTGCGCTGTAAAAAGCGCACAGAAACGGCCCTGATGTGAACGAGGCCTTAACGATTTGTTACTGTATTATTCTGTTTAATAATAATATTGAAAGAGAAGTCTAATCATGTCTGCATGGGGTTTATAGAGCTGCAAATCACTGAATAGCCTCCCTGAGTAATTAGGGATTAAAAGAATAATGCCTTTGCGAGCAATTATAGATGTAAGTATAAATGTTATTTCATAAAGGCAAACATTTTCATTTCTCCTTGTCCAAAGAATGCCTAACCTGAGAAAGGAGAAGTGTCTTGCAGCTTTTCCTGTACAGCAGTTAATCCAAGCCTCCACTAGAGGGCGATGTAAGAAGATGGAAGGTGGGCTCTCTATTAAAGGACTACTCCAGCAAAAAAAAAAAAAAAGTAAGCAGTTAAAATCTGACAGAACAGGTTTTCGACTAGTCAATTTCCTCATGTGAGATTCTCAGGGATTTCTTTGTTTTCAAAAGCATTTCCTGAACAGCAGTTTAAATGGCAAAATCATAAATACCGGTCAGCATTCCTACTCACTATTTTGACAGTTAAACTTAGCAACTACCGTTCAGGGAATGCTTTTGAAAACACAGAAAACCCTGAGAATCCTCCATGAGGAGATGAACTAGTCTGAAGCCTGTCGATTCTGTCAGATTCTGCTTATTCACGAAATTGCAGTAAAATTGCTGTGCATAGGTACCTACATGGGTTACATGGCGAGTGTGGCTGGATAGTGTACATTCACTATTCAGTAAGCCAGCACCTATTCAGTGAGAAGACCTTGGGCAAGACTAACAATGCTACTGCCTACTGAGTGTGCCCTAGTGGCTGCAGCTCTGGTGCTTTGAGTCCGCCAGGAGAAAAGCTCAATATAAATGTTCTGTGTCGTGTCTTGTGCGTTTCGCAAATAGTGCATCCTGTATGCGTACACAATGTGCATTGCTAGTATAAAGTGTGTTATGCCATTTGTGAAGCACACATTATTCTAGCAAAGCACTTGTTATGTGCATAATGCAAGTTGTGCAACGGGAGCGCCATAGGTTCTGTTCTGAGTACCAGTCATACTGCTTTGCACTGGCTGCACACTCCTGATTCTGCCAGGATCTCTCCTGTCTTGCACACTCCTGATTCTGCCAGGCTCTCTCCTGTCCTGCACACTCCTGATTCTGCCTGGCTCTCTCCTGTCCTGCACACTCCTGATTGTGCCAGTCTCTCTCCTGTCCTGCACACTCCTGATTCTGCCAGGCTCTCTCCTGTCCTGCACACTCCTGATTCTGCCAGTCTCTCTCCTGTCCTGCACACCTCTGATTCTGCCAGGCTATCTCCTGTCCTGCACACTCCTGAAGAGCAGGGGAAGAGCCATGCTGTAGCCAGGCAATATACAGTGGCTTGCAAAAGTATTCTGCCCCCTTGAAGTTTTCCACATTTTGTCACATTACTGCCACAAACATGAATCAATTTTATTGGAATTCCATATGAAAGACCAATACAAAGTGGTGTACACGTGAGAAGTGGAACGAAAATCATACATGATTCCAAACATTTTTTACAAGTCAATAACTGCAAAGTGGGGTGTGCGTAATTATTCAGCCCCCTGAGTCAATACTTTGTAGAACCACCTTTTGCTGCAATTACAGCTGCCAGTCTTTTAGAGTATGTCTCTACCAGCTTTGCACATCTAGAGACTGAAATCCTTGCCCATTCTTCTTTGCAAAACCGCTCCATCTCAGGCAGATTAGATGGACAGCATTTGTGAACAGCAGTTTTAAGATCTTGCCACAGATTCTCGATTGGATTTAGATCTGGACTTTAGCTGGGCCATTCTAACACATGGATATGTTTTGTTTTAAACTATTCCATTGTTGCCCGGGCTTTATGTTTAGGGTCGTTGTCCTGCTGGAAGGTGAACCTCCGCCCCAGTCTCAAGTCTTTTGCAGACTCCAAGAGGTTTTCTTCCAAGATTGCACTGTATTTGGCTCCATCCATCTTCCCATCAACTCTGACCAGCTTCCCTGTCCCCGCTGAAGAGAAGCATCCCCAGAGCATGATGCTGCCACCACCATATTTGACAGTGGGGATGGTGTGTTCAGAGTGATGTGCAGTGTTAGTTTTCCGCCACACATAGCGTTTTGCATTTTGGCCAAAAAGTTCCATTTTGGTCTCATCTGACCAGAGTGCCTTCTTCCACATGTTTGCTGTATCCCCCACATGGCTTGTGGCAAACTGCAAACAGGACCTCTTATGCTTTTCTGTTAACAATGGCTTTCTTCTTGCCACTCTTCCATAAAGGCCAACTTTGTGCAGTGCATGACTAATAGTTGCCCTATGGACAGATTCTCCCACCTGAGCTGTAGATCTCTGCAGCTCGCCCAGAGTCACCATGGGTCTCTTGACTGCATTTCTGATCAGCGCTCTCCTTGTTCGGCCTGTGAGTTTAGGTGGATGGCCTTGTCTTGGTAGGTTTACAGTTGTGCCATACTCCTTCCATTTCTGAATGATCGCTTGAACAGTGCTCCGTGGGATGTTCAAGGCTTTGGAAATCTTTTTGTAGCCTAAGCCTGCTTCAAATGTCTCAATAACTTTATCCCTGACCTGTCTGGTGTGTTCTTTGGACTTCATGGTGTTGTTGCTCCCAATATTCTCTTAGACAACCACTGAGGCCGTCACAGAGCAGTTGTATTTGTACTGACATTAGATTACACACAGGTGCACTCTATTTAGTCATTAGCATTCATCAGGCAATGTCTATGGGCAACTGACTGCACTCAGACCAAAGGGGGCTGAATAATTACGCACACCCCACTTTGCAGTTATTTATTTGTAAAAAATGTTTGGAATCATGTATGATTTTCATTCCACTTCTCATGTGTACACCACTTTGTATTGGTCTTTCACATGGAATTCCAATAAAATTGATTCATGTTTGTGGAAGTAACATGACAAAATGTGGAAAACTTCAAGGGGGCCAAATATTTTTGCAAGCCATTGTATTTTCTCACAAACAGAAATAGGGTGATTACAGCATTCAGACTCTCAAACCTTCACATATTCCATCCAATGTACTTGGTGGGGCTCTCCTTTAAGCTTTTGAAATAGGATTTTGCCCTTTTCGGAGGCAGTTTGAATTCAGATAAAGGCTTTCACTTTGGCCAAACTGATTTCAGACAGCGTAAATATTGGGACCAATTTTATCCTGTTAACCTCAAAGCCAGCAAATGCTTGATCATTAGCTCATGTGGGAATAGGGGACACTGCTTCAGATGCATTTGTGATATGATGCTCATTGGGGCAGCCTCAGCAGACGAAGACATTCAGCAACAGCAGCATATTTTATTTTTGCTGTTTGTTCCTAAACCTCAAGTGTTTTCTATTCCTCCAGCAGCTTCCCTTCCTACATACCGTATTAATAGATGTTTTCTTATTGTCACAGCAGCTTTGCCCAGTAGAGTTGGACAAGTGGTGTTGTAGAGGGATGTGTCATCTTTATTTAGCATCTGCTGGATAATCAGACAACGTTTTCCTTTTTGTGCTTATAAAACCGTGCTGTAAAGTACCACTCAAAATATATACTGTATGCATTCTCAAGGACATATGGCAGAGAACAAAAAAGTCATGATATAATCTGACAGCCCTATTAATAGTGATGATATTAAAATTGCGGTACTTATCCACCAGACCTGATAATCGGTACTTATGTAAACAGATTGAATTGGCTGAAATGAAATAAATACCGGAATCCCTCAGCTAACTTTAAAGGAGAATGTGATTTTAGACTTTGTAACGCTTTGTAACGCTATGTCTACGTCTTCCTCGGAGGACTTCAGGCCAAACATAATATCCCATGAAATATGAGTCCTAC
Organism: Hyperolius riggenbachi; assembly: GCF_040937935.1. Taxonomy (NCBI): domain Eukaryota; kingdom Metazoa; phylum Chordata; class Amphibia; order Anura; family Hyperoliidae; genus Hyperolius; species Hyperolius riggenbachi. Next base: position 96,074,982 of record NC_090646.1, read on the forward strand.
CTGGGCACATTCATTTGAGGTGTCACTAGTGATGTAGTGGTGCTGGAGTACAGCAAGGTCAGAGGAGCATGTTATATTGATGCTGTGGCTGTAGAGATTTATTATCGTTTGAAGCAAGGATAAGCGTCTGGTATGGCAGACTTTGTAAATTTCTTTAAAAGGGGAAGAAGGTGCTCTGTACATTAGTAATAAGTTGGTTAAAGAAAACCCGAGGAGGATTGTAACATAAGAAACAGATACTTACCAAGGGAAGAGGAAAGAGGCTTTCCATGTCCTCCTTCTCCATGATGGCCTCCTTCATGACCACCGCTGCTGCCTGGTCCCCCTTGAAGTCCCCTACTCCCCCATGTGTACAAGTGTGGCCTGCTGCACCTGCATGTCTACGGCCACACCGGCGCAGTAGCACAGAGTCTCCTGTAGACGAGGGGCTCCAACTTACTGCACAGACATGGCTGTAATTGAGCAGGTACAGTATGTCCATGCTCGTACATGGCAGGGATCACATCAATGATAACATACAGGGGCATAACTAGGGCGTAACTTAAAGCCCAAGGAGGAGATGAGTTTGCTGATGGAGGCAGTGTAGAGTGAGAACAGGAAAGGACCAAAAACATAGCCTAGAGGGACCCCGTGTGAGAGGGGGTGGAGGTTGAGGAGGAGTCATTGATGAAGGTCTTAAAGATACGATTTTAGAGGTAGGATAGGTATGGTTCAAACCTGAAGCCTAAATGACCCCCCGGCTAGTATACCCGAATGCCTTAATGGTAATTACAATCCCCTGGCACCTATACAATATTCCGCCGCCTAAATTTCACCCCTCGACACTCGGCTATATTATAGCCAAAAGCTTTTCCCTCCGATGCCGCTTTGCCAATATACGGAGTTTACCCATACTATAGACAAACAAATGACATAGCAGTCTATAGCAGCACCCACAGTACCAGATGCAGCTCAGGCCCATTTTACCTGCTTGGGCCAAACACCTCTGTCCCTCTTTATTTCTCATGTTTCACTTAACTTTATTTCTGTTCTCTGAATTGATATAGTGCTTGTTTTGTTTTCAAATGCTAATATGTAAAAAAGAAAAGTAGTGATTTATAGAAAGAAGCACAGTGGTTTCAATTTAAAAACACATCCCCATGATGTCTTTGTTGTGTATAGATGACTGGGGATGTCACAGTAACGTGACCGGAGGTGTGTCAGGGGGTTGTCGTTGTGGTGTCCCTCTTCCTCATCACAGAAAGTTGGGAAATATGGAATGCCCCTTTAAAGGGAATCTGAAGTGAAAATAAACCTATGATATAATGACTTGTATGTGTAGTACAGCTAAGAAATAAAACATTAGCAGCAGATATACATGTCTTATATTGTTTCCAGTACTGGGAGAGTTAAAGGGAAGGTCCAAGCAAAAAAAAAATTGCGTTTCACTTACCTGGGGCTTCTACCAGCCCCATGCAGCCATCCTGTGCCCTCGTAGTCACTCACTGCTGCTCCAGTCCCCCGCTGGCAGCTTTCTGACCTCGGAGGTCAGGGCCGAATTGTGTACATTGTTACACATTCCCGCTAGTGCAGGAACATTAACACATACATTTTTACGCGTTAGTGGTGCAACGCGTACATTTTTGTTCCTGCACTAGCTGGAATGTGTAAAAATGTATGCAATGTGGCCCTGACCTCCGAGGTCGGCAAGCTGCCAGCTGGGGACTGGAGCAGCAGTGAGTGACTACGAGGGCACAGGATGGCTACATGGGGCTGGTAGAAGCCCCAGGTAAGTGAAACTCATTTTTTTTTTTTGCTTGGACCTTCCCTTTAAGAAACTTCAGTTGTAATCTAAGCAAAAGAGCTTATCTGAGCTCCACGACTTTCAAAGTTGCAGAGAGCTCTGTTTTCTGAAGCTTATTATCTCAAGTGCTTGTCACTGTACTTTGTTTTTTTTCTGCAGAGTAAAGCTGGGAATACATGGCTTGATTTTGAGCCTTTAAGATGGCTCGATAGATAATTTCCGACATGTCCGATCACCGTTCATTGTAACACAAGTAAAACGAGCGGAAGATAAGACAATCGAGTGGGAAAAACGATCGGGCGCAGAATCGAGCGCCAGAATCGGCCCGTGTATTCCCAGCATTAAGTTCAAAAGTTCATTAGCCTGCTCATTTAGACTGCTGAGTAGAAATGTGAACAAACAGTTTGCCCGCGAATCTCTATGTGGCCGTACTACTTCCGGGTCGCTATGACCCGTAGTAGTACGGCTGCGCTGGGCCGGCGGTGCGCGTCGTTGATCGCGCACCTGTTGCCAGGCACTCTCTGCGCATGAGCGTGACATCACTAATGACGTCACGCACATGCGCAGAAAGTGCCCGGCAACAGGCGCGCGATCAAGGACGCGCACCGCCGGCTCAGCGCAGCCGTACTACTACGGGTCATAGCGACCCGGAAGTAGTATAGGGTGAGGGGTTCGCCGGCGAAAGGTTCGGGAACTGTTCGCCAACATCTCTGCTGCTGAGTGTAGTGTGTAAATTGTAAATATTAGTGTGAGAAAACGCGAAAAAGCCGCCGCAAGTGCTCAGAGTAAGGTGGCCAATTCCACGTTCAACATGGCAGGTTGCGCGCAGAGACCTGCATACACTGGCTTGACGGAGCGCGGAGAAACCGCCGCATGCCCAGAGAACAGGGCGGCGGATTCCGCGTCCGACACGGCGCATAGGCCTACTTCTGTCAGTACTGCTGAACGCGGAGAAAACGCCGCATGCTCGGACAGCGGTGCGGCGGATTCCGCATCCAAAACAGTAGAGGCATTACAACACATGTCTGGTGTGGCTGGGACTGATAGTCCACACAGGTTCAGAAGGACGCATGCGCGCGCAGAGAGGCAGAGCATTTATGACAGCCAGAAGGGTGTCAGCTGACCAGGCCGGTCAGCTGACAATTCTTTCAGTTTTCATTGGTCCAGCACTTAGGGGAGGCGCAGGTGAGCGCTGGTGTATATATACTGGGTGCTGGTCATTCTTCTGGTGCCTGGTGTTGCGATCACTACGTGGTAGCACTCAGACCTTGTCAGTATCTGTGTTACATTAGACCAGTTTCCTAGGTGTTGATGATCAAGGACCTCACACCTTAGTCTAGGAATTCTGTTATTATCTGTGTTATTATCTAGACCAGTTTCCAAGTTGTTGATGACCAAGGAACTCACACCTTAGTCTAGGAATTGTTGATTATTTGTTATGACCTTCTGCTTTCCTGACCATTCTTCTGATCTCTGATTTTGTACCTTTTGTCATTCTGATACTCTGTTGCCAAACCCAGCTAGTCTTAGGATTCTGCATCTGTCTCCTGTCTCTGTACTGTATCTGTCCGTTTGTTAACGACCTGGCCTGCCCGACCTCGAGAACTATCTCTCCTGTTGAGAGCTAGTTCACAGATCTGTCAGTGACACTCCCTCATTGGTGTCACTCACGTTCTGTCCTTCCCACTCCCGGCCTGACTCCTCCCTGCGGAGAGCTCAGACCAATGGAAGGAACTTGCTGCGGAGCAGTACTCCTTATTGCTCTAGCACCTGATATTCAGGTGCGGTCCTGAAAGTATTACTGTTGCACCAAAACACTCTCATCACTCAGGTGTCCAGAGGTTAGAGATATATCTGATTATCGGTGATACTGCAGATCATCAATAATCGGGTATATATCTGCATTCCCGGTGATACTGCAGATCACCGGTAATCAGATCCTCTCTGTGTTACACCGATCGTTACAATTAGAGAATGATTCAATGTTATAAAAAAGAACTATATAACTGAAAATAAAAATTACACTATTTTCTTTGTTAACCTCCTTGCCGGTTATCCCGAGCTGAGCTCGGGGTAACCCGCACAGGAGGATTGCTCAGGACCCACTGGGCCGATTTTCACAATTTTTTTATTGCATGCAGCTAGCTCAATCGCCGCTGCTACCCACCGCGCCACCTCCCCCCGCCCAGACCCCTTGCCCAGCCTGGCCAATCAGTGCCAGGCAGCGCTGAGGGGTGGATCGGGACTCCCTCTGACGTCACGACGTCACGATCGTCGCCATGGTGATGGGGGAAGCCATGCAGGAAATCCGGTTCTGAACGGGATTTCCGGCTTGCGCAGATCGCCGGAGGCGATCGGAGTGGGTGGGGGGATGCTAGGCTAGCTACATGATTTAAAAAAAATAAAAATAAAATAAAAAGTGCTGCGCTGGCCCCTTGCCGCAATAATTGGAACGGCAAGGGGGTTAATAATGTTCTATTAATTATCCATACTACACATACAATTCATTATATCATAGTTTTTTTTTTTGCTTCAGTGTCACTTTAAGAAGGAGCTTGTTGAAAAAATGTTTGTTTCATAGCACACCAATACAATTATATAACCCACATTTTACCTTTTTGAGTAGGGTCACCATATTTTTACACCATGCTGATGAATAATGCACTCTTTCAATCTTGAACATGTTGAGAATGTCATCTATTGGAGTTGTGGAATGTATCTCATAAGGCCTCTAGAAAAAAATAAATAAAAAATAAACGCTCGTTTAGTGATTAACAATGTTTTTATTATTATTTTCACCTTTTTGTATAAGGGGCTGCTTTGTGTTATAACACCTGCTGATAGAGGTGTTGGCGACATCTCCCACTTTCTGGCACCAAACCTGAGCCTGCTTAACCCAGGTAATCTTTTATCTCACTTGTGCCTTTGTCTGTATACACAACTGTATGACGCACGCATTCCTGCTGACGTGATCCAAAAGATACAATTCACCCAAGAATGTGCAAAAATATATTAAGAAAGGTAGATAAAAAGCCAAGGACAGCTTTCAAAGAGATACGAGCTGAACCCCAAGGTCACTGTCCATCAGTGTGTGATTGCATCATCACCAATTGCTTTTTGAGTGACAGTGTTCTCAGTGGAAGAGGACGCAGAAGGACTCCATTATTTAGAAAAGACACATACAGTAGAGTTCCTGTTATCCAGAACTCAACTAACCAGCAGTCTCAACCAACCAGCACAAATCGTCAGCAGTACTCACGGTGGTGAAGGCCAACTTGTTGGGTTGTTTGAGGGCTCTGCTGTGATTAAAGTAAACGTGTAAGAAAAGTGTACCTGAGAGGTACTTACCTCCTGAAGGGGAAGCCTCTGGATTCTTTGGTACCCCAACCAGGGGTGTTGCTAGGATCTGAAGAGATCCAGGGCACTTTTGGGCACTCCAGCCAGAAAATTTGTGTGGCCGTGCACCAGAATGTGGGTGTGGTCATTGGTGAAACCAAATTTACATGAACTTAACAGTGGGTTAAGTAGGCCTGCCCAGCGAAATGATTAAAAAATATTGCATATCACATAAATAGGCAGTGTCGCTTAAACATATCTAGGCAGACAGGGCCGGCCCGCTCATGAGGCGGGGTGAAACATTTGCCTCAGGCGGCAAACTTCTAAGGGCGGCACCCGCCCGGGGGGGCCGGCTGTCGAGCCGGAGGGGTAGCGAGCAGGTCGTGGGTATTGGGCCTAGCGGTGGGGAGGGGGGTCAGACCCCCCCTCCCTCGCCTGGGTTCCCCGATCTGCGCTCCCCTCCAGCCTGTAATTAGGAAGCCGCTGCCAGATCGTAAGAGGCACGGGCGGGGATGACTCACCTTTTCCGCGTTCCAGCGAGTGCTCCACTGACTTCACTTCCTGCATCGCCGCCCACTGTACTGCATCGCCGCCCACGAGGGGGGGGGGGGGAAGAGGGGGGCGGCGGCGGCAGCAGCTCTCTCCTAAATTTGCCTCAGGCGGCAAAAACTCTAGGGCCGGCCCTGTAGGCAGAGTTACCTGGCTTCTGTGCTGGCTGTACTTGTTTTCTGATGGGCATGCAACCTGCTGCCAGGTTGTCTGGCAGTCCCCCCATAGCATTCACTGACCTTCTAGTCAACCCTCTCCCATCATGCTCCCACGGGCCTCCCATTGAGGCACTGCAACTCCCAGCATGCCCCCATAGAAGAATTACAGCTCCCTGTATGCCCCCATAAAGGCATCACAGTGCCCAGCAACACACCACAGCTCCCAGCATTTCCCCGATTGATGCACCACAGTTCCCACCATGCCCGCCATTGAGGCAACATACACAGTTGACTCTGCCTGGGGAACATTCAGGGCACCCCAGAATAGATCCGGGGCACATGCCACTGATCTTTGGGGCTAGCAACGCCAATGTCCCCAACCCTATCGTCAAGGCCCACCAACAGTAGATGTTTTGCAGAAAACCACAAACATGCAAGGTGAGGTAATTAGTGTCTCTGCAGAGCTGATGAACTACCCCTGTGGATTTCTACAAAACACGCACTGTTGGTGGGCCAGGGCTGGGGAACACTGCATAGAGGCTTCCCCCTTCCTCCTCAGTAATTTTCAATGTACAGAGATTGAATGAAGCCTTCAAAGAAAATAATAGGTTAAGACACTCATCATTTTTGTCCTCACCATTTTCATTTGTGTTATTTTAAATTTGCAGTTGTACATTCAGAAAGCCAAGTGTAATTCTCTAAAATCTGGAGAGGTAACTATCACACAGATTAGAAGCCAGTACCCAAGCTAAATGAAACTCATCCTTAGCAGTTGATAACGACCAACTCTGCTGAGAAGCCAGCGTGTGTACAGCAGCCCTAGACCCCTTCTCAGACAAGCGATCTTCCTAGGGGAGCAGCCAAGAGCATTGTTGTCTCCTCTTACCCCATCCATTGCATGTCATCACGCCCATACAGCTCTACCCCTCTACATAGGAAAAGAACATGTCAATAGCCTGCAGGCTGATGGTGCAGCCCGATGGGTGACATGCCTCATATTGTGTACGAAGTGTAACGATTGGTGTCAACACGCAGAGAGAATCCGATTATTGGCGATCTGCAGAATCACCAGTAATACAGATATACACCAGATTATGGATGATCTGCAGCATCACCAATAATCCAGGTATGTCTAAACTCTGGACACCTGAGATATGAGAGTATGATGTAACAGTACCACTTTGAGTAAGAACCACCAGAGGGGCTGGAGGTAGTAATGAAGGGAATTCACCCTAGACTGTGGGTGAATCCCTGTAGCCAAAGCTCCCTAGGAGAGGGACCTAGGCTAGGTTGCAGGATGCCCTGCTGCTAAGGAGAACAGTCTTGCCCTAACTGGGTGTGAGACCCTAGCTCTCTACACCCTGGAACCGGGCTAATGAAATACAAGTACACAATGCTAGTCTTGGGTGTGCAGCCCGTAGTCACCACACCCTGGAATTAGCCTGTAGCATAACATAGCATTGACACAGTATCCTAGGCTTGGGTGTGAGGTCCGTAGTCACAACACCCTGGAACTAGTCTATAACATAACATAGCATTGACACAGTTTCCTAGGCTTGGGTGTGAGGTCCGTAGTCACAACACCCTGGAACTAGTCTATAGCATAACATAGCATTGACACAGTTTCCTAGGCTTGGGTGTGAGGTCCGTAGTCACAACACCCTGGAACTAGTCTATAGCATAACATAGCATTGACACAGTTTCCTAGGCTTGGGTGTGAGGTCCGTAGTCACAACACCCTGGAACTAGTCTATAGCATAACATAGCATTGACACAGTATGCAAGAGTAATCTAGCTCAGTGTGAATTCCCAGGTCCTCCTGGTTCTAACACACTGTAGGATCTGACTGAGGTCTGTGTGCTAACACATAAAGCATTTGCAACGGCAGACAACATGAGACTGAGAGGCGAGTGGTTATATAGTGTAGCGCTGATCAGCGCCGCCCCAGCCCCTCCAGCCAATCCGCATACATCCTGGGATCAGCTGACCAAGGGAGTCAGCTGATCCCTCTCTGTTTCCCATAAAGCTTCTGTCTCTCCGCGCGCGCGTGTATTCCTCAGCCTATGTGCACAGGAAGGCTGTATCACATCAGAAATGTCGCCGCACGTAAACCGCCGGGCTGGACGCGGAACTAGCCGCCACGCCGTCCGAGCATGCGGCGGCCATTCCGCGATCCTTCACACGAAGGTTAAAGGACACCCGAGGCGAAAATAAACTATTGAAATAAATGATTGTACACAGTTTTATTTTATGTTTAAATCTACTTGTTAAGTTTTAACTGTTTTATTGTTTTTGCTCAACTGTTGACTCTTTTCTATCTCTTTCCTGCTCTCAGAAGCAATTTTCTGCTAGGAAAGTGTTTTATAGTTGGAATTTCTTATCAGTGAAGGTCACGCTGTAGTCACTTCCTGTCTGAGTCAGGACTAAGTCAGCCACTTACATACCTGATATTTAACTCTTTCAGGCAGAGAAAAAAAAAAAGGAACAAAGCCTAGTTATTTGTGTGCTAGGCACTGTACATACCCATGTCTATCTCATCATGTCACATGTCACTTCGGGTATCCTTTAAGAAAAACTGAAACATTTTTCAGTTGATAGCCAAGTTTTAAATTTGTTTTAAAGTTTCATTTAGAAATACTAATCTAATTCAAGGCTCAGATCAAGAAACCAACAATGAACGTTCTTTCTAAAATTGTAACTTGCTTAAAGTAAACTTACCCAACCTCTCAGGAGCTCAAAGGCTGTGATTCCTAATGACCACCAATCTACGGGATAGGAGTACCCAGGCCCCACCTCCATAAACGACTGGAACACTTCTGGAGCTTCAGTACAAAAAAAAAGCAGAAAAAAAAGTTTTTTTTAAATCTTACTTTTATATTAACTTTATAAATCAATACATAAAGCAAGTACAGAAAACTGGAATCATAAGGTACCTTCATTACAAATATAGCATATCATATATCAAGCAAGAGGACCAAAGCAGCAGGCTAAAGTGGTGCAGCATTTGCAAGCTTGCAAATGCTGCAATGCAGGGAGATCAGGCGAGCGCCTGACCACAGTACTCTGCTGTTAGCCGCCTGTGCAGCAGCCATCTTGCTCTCTGTACTCATTTGAATTGTGGTCGGCGGCTATGGACTTGGGCAGCATTTGAGATGGAAAGGAAGAGGAAGCTTCTGCACTGGAGATGAGTGGGAAATGAGTGACACTGATGGCTGCTGCGGTGTGAAGGTGAGTTCGCTATCTATACTGAAGGGGGGTGGGAAAAGGAGAGATTAAGGACCTGAGCCCACTAACACAGTTGTGCACAGTTGTGTCCGCTATTCATCAACACATCAATGTTACAGATGCTGAAAGTGGACTGAAGCAGACACAGCTGCGTTAGTGGGCTCAGGCCCGAAATGAATCATCTGACTACCTATGCTGGAGGGAAAGGGGGGAGCGGTCATCTGGCTACCTATACTGGGGGGTTCATCAGGCTACCTATACTAGAGGGGAGGAGTCATCTGGCTACCTATACTGGAGGGAAGGGGAGGGGTCATCTGGCTACCTATACCGAAAGGAGGCGGCTGGTGACAGTGGCCTTGGGCGATAAAGTGTATAAATCCGGCCCTGGTGTCTTCATCCTGAACCCCCTTCCATTTCTACACTACATTCCTGGCAGTTGTCCTCACTCTCTCCACCCGAGCTGCAGCTGCTTCCTGTTTTATGACCCTTACATGATGAGCCCCCAGGCTGTGAGGGTCACCATGGGGAGGCAAGGGAAGGAGTGTGAACTAAGGATGCTCATTCGGATTCCTCAGAAATCTGAAACATTAAAATTAGAAACCCAATTTACCGCAGCTTGGTATATTTAGCCCAGTCATAGAACTCAGAAGCATTGGACCAATCCGAGAAGGCAGAATTTTTCCACAAAAATCAGATTACCGTGGTCATTTTAGACCAATCACAAGACTGATTTTCAGTTTTTCCGATTTCTGATTTTTTTTTTCATTCTGTGCATTCTCTGATGCAAAAAAATACAAATAAAACACTCAGAAATCAGAAAATCTGAAAAATGGAAAATCGGCATTGGTGGAAATCGGAATTCCCGTGGAATCAGAAAGGGGCTTTTCCCACCATCCCTAGAGTGAAGATTGGGGTGCCCATCAAAGCTTTTCTGGTGGGCCCCATGAATTGTAGTTACACCATTGCCCTTATATATGAGCCACACTGAAGAACACGATGCCTGAATTACTGTAGTGAGAATGCAGCCAGGCTAAAGGTAATAGAGCCAGACAAGAGGTTTATTTTACCCGAGGATTATGCATTTACCTTAAAGTGAACATCCAGACTAAAAATCTACTCAGCAGCACTGAAAAGGCTTGGTGTTTCTTTAACAGTTTCACCGCATCAGAACTTTGTTTTTCTTACCAAAGCATAATTTTTAGCTGCATTTTTAGCTAAGCTCCACCCATCAAAGAAAAAAAGCCCGGGCTTTTTTTCCCTGATGCTGTGCAGAGCATGATGGGATTTCCTATGTTGTTATTCACGTTGCCTAGCAACTGGGAGAGGTGCTCAGGACACAGGACAGTCACCTCTTTTCAACTAAAAATATGGCTGCCATCATGAAATCAAACATTTGCCTGTTCTTTTAAAAGAGTGTGGGTAAGAGATTATATTACCTAACTATTTTAATTAACATAACTAATGTAACTTAATGACAGTATGTTTGTTTAGGCTGGAGTTCCTCTTTAAGTTTCTCTTGTAAATTGCATGCTTGGACATTCCAGGGCGGAACTCACAGAAGATTCCTGTAAAAGCTTTGTGTGGAGATAAATGAGGCTCTATAATGATCTCTTATGCATCCAGCAGGTAAGTGGCGTGGTAATGATAATGGATGTTTTCTCCCTCTGGTCTCTGCAGTCTGATGACAGCAATACAGAACACATTTCTCAGAGCCGCAGTTATGCCCCATACTTTGCTTTCTGTTTCTCAGACAAGCTCCGGGATTGTGCAGCATTACAGTGTACATTCCCCATCATGACATGCAATCACTGTGGCTGCTGCTCAGCCCTGCCTGATAACTATCATGTAATGTGACAGCAGGCACAGGTGTAAGGAAATACCTGCCACTTACTGTGCCCGACTCCTGACAGCTGGGAAAATATTCTGAAATAATTAACCCTGAGGTAACCAAAAAGGAAAAAAAAATCAGCTCCCTATACCCATGCAAAAATTAATGCCAGCTCCACTGAGGAAAGCACTGTTGAAATATGTTTTTGATACAGTGGCAATAGTGGTGTCATGACCTATGCCCATACAACACTGTTCCTGGCTCTGGAAAAGGGACATGGCATAGACTGTTGTGATGATCCCTTAAAGTGATCCTTAAGTCAAATAAAAAAAATGACTTTTACTCACCTGGGGCTTCCAATAGCCCCCTGCGGCTGTCCGGTGCCCTCACCGTGTCCCTCCGATCCTCGTGTCCCCGCCGGCAGCCACTTCCGGTTTCACCGTCAGGAGCCGACAGGCTGGGAACGCGAGTGATTCTTCGCGTTCCCAGCCACAATTGCACCCTCTATGCTGCTATAGCATATAGCATGAAGCATATAACAGCATAGAGGGCACAATTGTGGCTGGGAACACGAAGAATCACTCGCGTTCCCAGCCTGTCGGGACACAGCGAGGGCACCGGACTGCTGCAGGGGGCTATTGGAAGCCCCAGGTGAGTAAAAGTCATTTTTTTTTATTTGACTTAAGGATCACTTTAAAGAGAAACTTTATCAAAAGTTAGTAGCGGTGGAGGGGGGAGAGGAGTAAATCAATACATTGCAAAGTTAAAGTAAAAAAACAGAAGATAGAGCAAAAGAAGATTAAGATTCGCCATTGACATGTTTCATCCACCGAGAACCTACAGTAAAGGTCATCATCTTTACTGCCTGCAGACAAGGAAAAAAAAGACAGCACCAGCTGTCATTATCTATAAACACACCCACTAACAATGTGATAGGCTGCAAGGTTCAAAGACAGGTAGCCTTCAAGGCCATGGCCCCGACATCACACTGTGGGAGGGGTTTCCCCACAATATCAGCTATACAGTCCCCTCTGATGATCTATCTGAGAAAAGGTAAGGATTTCTCATGGGAAAAGGGGGTATCGGCTACTGGTTGGGATGAAGTTCTATCCTGGGTTAAAGGTCCTCTTTAAGCTTCAAGGGATGCTATGGCAAATACTATGCCTTTGTAATATCCCTATTATCACTATTATGTAACATGAAGAGGATACATTTCTTGATAGAGTTGGTATTAAAGACGTGTCTCTAAATGTCATTTTTAAGTATCTGATTAGGTGCTTTCCCATTAGTAACATTTTTGGGGCGATTTGCCTATAATGGAAGGTATAGGGAAATCGCAACGCGCTTGAAAAAGCGCTTTGTATAGTGATTTCCCGAGCGCTTCTATGAATAAATACATTGAGCCTGATTCACAAAGCGGTGCTAACAGTTAGCACGCTGGTGAAAAGCCCCTTATCATGCCCAGTGGCGTAGATGAGGAGCTGTGGGCCCCGGTGCAAGTTTTACAATGGGGCCCCCTAAGCACTCTATACATAGCAATTGATACTGCGCACCAAAACCTGCCAAGGATTTCCACAGTATCAGAGGTGCAAGAAGAGGATGGGAAACAGTTTGTTAATGATTACTACTATTTAAAGTATCTATAGAAGTGATTATTACCAACACAGGGCCAATAGAGAACTAATAATGTGCTTGAGGGAGGGCCCCTCGGGGGCCCTTATGACCCAAGGGCCCCGATGCAGTCGCTACCTCTGCAACCCCTATTGCTACGCCCCTGATCATGCCTAAACTCAGTTTAGGCATGATAAGTTTAGGTGTGATAAGTTTAGGTGTGATAAGTTTAGGCGTGATAAGTTTAAGCACCAACTGGGTTAGCACCGCAGTGCACAGCTGATCAAAAGTTTTGCGCTAGCAAAGTCTGGTGCACTTCGCATAGAGTTTAATGGCGCTGCTTTGCGTGCAGGACTTTGCGCGCAATCTAAACGTATCTAAACTTAGCATGCCTAAACTTATCATGCCTAAACTTATCACACCTAAACTTATCACGCCTAAACTGGCTTTTCACCAGTGTGGCGCAATGGTTATCACGCCCAAAGTCTCTAACTGGGTTAGCACCGCTTTGTGAATCGAGCCCATTGTATTTATTCATTTCAGGGTGAAAGAGTTCACTTTCTGACTGACGTCAGGAAGTGAAAAATAAAAATCCCTCTGCAAAAGCGCTTAAAAAAGCACTTTATACAGCGCAGGGAAAGGAGTTTTAAAAAAAATCACAAAACTTGATCAGCGCTTGCAAAAGCCCTGGCGATTTATAGTGTGAACATAGCCTAAATGTCATGTTTTCTTCTATCTTTCTCCCCGCAGGGCTATCTGTAACTACTGTTCCTGACTACCCAGCAAGCTCACGGTAAACCAGAACTCATTGGAGTGTGTAAGGGGACTACAAAGGACCAAAAAGCTCTCTTACTAAAATGCATGGAAAACAAAAAATTGCTTTCTTAAAACAGAAAGCATTTGCAATAATTCAGGTTGGAGTTAGCTATGAGATTTCTCCCAGTCCAATGAGTTCTGGTTCACCATTAACTTGCTAGGTACTCTGCACCTCTGGGTGTTTCAAGTCCTACTCCATAGAGCCACATTAATCCGTTATGCACTGATCAGGATCAATCAATCCGAAACTGTAGTCTGTATCAACATTCACCTGGTTAGTACTGCAGTTCTGCCTTCTACCTCTGGAGGGCAGAGTTGCCGAAAAGTGAGATTTTTGTTTTCTTTTGAAACAGATGTTCAGTTTTAGTACAAAAAGATAGGAGATCTGTAATGTGTTCCTTGTCATTACTGAAATTTAGCTCTGTAGAACCACTATTACGAAAATTCTAAAACGTAAAATACAGTACATATGTCGGCATACATATAAGGTTACAGTACATTTGTCGCAGAGTAAAATGCACTATACATTAAGTTACCTTTTTCCTATGTCGCTGTCACTTACCATAGGTATTATTTATCTGACGTCTCTAAACATTTTACTGGCAGGTTTTGGCTTAGTAGAACTGTTAAAGGGGGATTCTCAAACTTTCCTTTATTCGTTTCAAAAGCAGGAAAGGACCTATGCAAAAATACTGGCCAGCTTGCCTACCCGCCTACATACTATTCCGGCAGTTGGGCTGTGCCACTGACATCTGAGGAGTGCTTTTGAAAATATAGAAAAGCATCTGGTCCAAAACATTTTGGAGAAAGGTTCAGAATTGTCCGACTAATACTACACTTCAAGTGGCAGATACATAGGAAAAAAAGCAATTACAGTGCATTTTGCTCTGGGACAAATGTACCTCTTATTTGTATTTGTACAGACAGGCATTTGAACTGGAATCAGTGTTCCCCGTAACATAAAAGCAAATATGTATAATGAATGAAAACAGCCTTTTTTTAAATAATTTTTTCGAGGACTGCAGGAATTTTACTTCAAAGCTGAAATACCTGACTGTAGTGGGTGATCAAAAGGAATAAATGGCATCAGCATAGATTTGATTTCCTTGGTGTAGGTGGATATGTTTGTTGCAGTTCCCCTGGCTGGTTGTTCTTTATAAAGTATCACTTTTTTCTTTGATATAATCATTACTATTGCTTTACTGTTGCAGTGAACAAATCACTGAAGTTACAAGAGCAAAGTCCCCGGACTTGAAAAATGATAACCAGGCCCTATCGTTCTGATCTTTATGTTGTTGTACTGCAGCAAAACAAGCTTTTTATTATACTGAAGGTGGCCATACATCTATTGAGGCGGTAGATGTGGCGTCCCAAGGCAGATTTCCGATCAATTTGAAATCGATCGCCAATCGGTCTGTGGTGGATGGGCAGGCTACACGTCTCTCTTTGATCAGATTCGATCAGAGAGAGATCTGCCTCTTGGTCGATCTGCTCATACATCGTCTGATGTATGGGCACCTTTACAGCTCTGGTTGGTCACACCAGTTGATGGGAGCAGTTATATTAAGCTAATCTGAGTTAATGCTGCTTTTTAGCCATAGAATATCAGTCTGGGAGCACACGAGGCAGTACAGAAAACCATGTGCTTTAATAAGCTGATTTTAATCTAGCAAATGTGCAGGCCTTAAATCAAACCTGAAGCAGAAAAACCTCAAAAAAAGTATTATACAATGAATTGTATGTGTAGCATGGATAATAAATAGAACATTAGTAGCAAGGAAAAGAGTCTGATATTTTTATTTTCAATTATATAGCTTTTTTTTTTTTTTAAAACATTGCATCAGACTGTCACAGTTGCAGTTTAAAAACCACACTCTTTCTTTTGAAGTGTACCAGAGCTGTAAATTAAAAAGATGTATACATACCTGGGGCTTCCTCCAGCCCCATCAGCTCCGATCGCTCTCACGCAGCCGTCCTCCACTGCCCTCAGCTTCGGGAATTAGATGCCCTCACTTTCGTCATTTGAAGCCAGTGTGGCGTAAGAGAAGTGCGCCCTCTACATATCTCGCCAGCAGCTGCTGGAAAGATACGCAAAGAGCGCACTTCTCCTGCGTAGCTGGCCGCGACTGACGGAAGTGCGGGGACCCGGTTCCCGAAGCTGCAGGCAGCAGAGGACGGCGGCATGGGAGCGATCAAAGCGGATTGGGCTGGAGGAAGCCCCAGGTATGTATAAATCTTTTTAATTTTACAGATTTGAGTCCCTTTAAGCTATAAAACAAATGCAGAAATAATGACCCTTTGAATTTTTCTGCATTAAAAACTTATCTCAAGCTGTCTCACTGTTTCGGCGATCCGTCCTGTTCCGCCTCTCACAGACATCAGCCTATGAGAGGACGGCGCTCCCCGACCAATCAGAGACCGGGAGTTGCCGATCTCGTACAGCGCTGCGGCCCCCAGCAGCGCTGTACGCATGTAAACAAAGGGGATTTCTTTCCCCTTTCGTTTACAAGCAGCCTGCTAGCCGCGATCGGTGGCTAGCAGGCTATTCACGGAACTCCGTTTCGTGAACGGGTAGGGAACGATCACGCATGCGTGCGGCCATTCCCTGGGAAACTGCAGCCCCAGGACTTGACGCCAATTGGCGTTAGGCGGTCCTGGGGCTGCCGCCGCGGTCACGCCCATTGGCGTGACGCGGTCGTAAAGTGGTTAAGGAAAGATTCAATCACATTCTGTGATCGCACTCATCGATATGACAGATCACAACGTGCAATCCTTTGTCTTAGTAGATTAGGCCCTTGTCCATCTTCAGCTCGGGGGACTGTTATGTATTAACCATTATTCAGTAGACCAGGGGTCCCCAAACGTTTTGGGTCGAGGGCAGGTCAACATACTTCAGACTGCTGGGGGGCCGGAGTATACATAAAATGATGTAGAAGTGTTTGTGGGAAAGACAGTGAAGCATACCCAGGTGACAACATGCAGTCCAATTGGACAGCAGTGTCACCTGATGTGGAATTTGATTGGAAACCAGCAAATTACTGCTTTCTGGCTTCCATGTGGATGTGTGGTGCCAGCACTGCTATTCTGTATGCGGAACACCAACATTTAAGATGTAGCTGACCGCATCTATAAGTTACACATTTTGAGTGGTGGGGGCCGGTAAAAAAGCCTCAGGGGGCCACATTCGGCCCGCAGGCCTTAGTTTGAGGACCACTGCACTAGACCTTTTTATACTATAAACATTGTAACACTCTTCAATTTTAATTTCCTACATGCAGCTTCTAAAGAAAACTGGTCTTCAAATCCATCACAAAAGGCCCAGCTTTCCAGTCCTGCTACAGACGCCTGTTTCGTATTCCTATATAGTCTCAGATCACTATAGTCATGTTTTGATTGAAGCAAACGCAGTGTGAAATTGACAACATTTCTTTTCTATTTTGTTTTAAATGAAAGGAGAGTTTCATTAAAAAAGACATCTTGCAATATCCAGCTCATCTTTGATGCTAAATCCATCATAAGAAAACAAAGAAAAATCTACATGAGATGTGCTTCCGCTCACGTACTGCAGTAGGTAACACAACACTCTGTATTGGTGCCTTGAACTGCATATTATAAGAAGTTATGGTGAATCAGATCACTAGTTTAGTGGGTTGGATGGTTCACCACTGACATGTCAGTCCTGTGATATAAACATTTACATCACATCAGGGCTGGCACAAGTCACAGAGTCCCTGGGGCAAAAGTAAACTGGGGGGGCCCTCTCTGTCCCCTTCCTCCCGCCCCCATAGTATATTCACACACCAGAAACCTCGAGCCAGCCGCTGTCCCCTCAGATGTCCCCATGAACTTTACTTCGGTCCCCTGCATTGTTTCTATCAGACTAGCAATTCACGCTACTCCAGTTCATATTCTCTTGTCTTCATCCCCACATCGGTGCCTCTTTTCAGTGACCTGGTTCGTGTAACTGCATAATGGCGTGCATTAAAAAAACGGCGCTGTAAAAAAAGGGCCCAGCTGGATAATTAAATGGCGCCGGTGGATAACGAAAACTGATAACGATAAACACCATTGTCAGACTTGGTTAACGATAAATACAGTTGTAAAAACAGACAGGAAATAATGACAAAAAGATATTAACGTTAAAAATTGTTATATAATTCAACAATACAGCTTAACCCAACCCTACCCTCACACAGAAATCTTCCCTGGTTGTGCCTAAAACTAACCACTCCCCTGGTGGCGCCTAACCCTAACCACCCCCCTGCTGGCGCCTAACCCTAACCACCCCCCTGGTGGTGCCTAATCCTAACCACCCCCTGGTGGTGCCTAACACTAACCACTCCCTCAGCTGAAACACCCTTTTCCACATAGAAACAATATCTGTACATACAAACAAAATAATATGACTAGTGGGGATGAAGATGGGGAGCTCGACGGAGCAGTGTGCTGAGGCAGGTGAGTTTCTATGCTGACAAAACTTTCCATGGACCCTTGGGGAGGAAGTCAGGGGGATGCCTAGCAGTGCTCAGAGGCCCTGAGGCAATTGCCCTCTTTGCCTTTATGGCGCTCTGGCCCTGCATCACATGAGTAACTACTCATTGTGACACATCAAGAAATCCTGAGGACACATCTGGAATAAACAAAAAACAAATTTCTAACTTTAAAGAGGAGCTGTTAGGTATAAGGTTTCAGAGAAAATAAACACATATATCAGTAGCTAAAGATTGGCTGTACTTACATTACATATGCATTTCACTGTCCACGTTTGGATTTCACAGAATTTGTATATAGTATATGCAGAGATAGATGCTCCTGACAGCTCATGGCAGGCTCCATGTTTTTCCTGTCAAATGTGTCGTCATGTCCTGCCTGCTTCCTGATCACAGATAAGCTCGTACTTGAATAACACAGTGTGCAGTGAATATTAATGAGCCATGTGGCTAGGAACAATAGCTGACTCCTGCAGTGTACTCTGCCCCGAGATTTATCAGTGCTACGCGCTGGACTGATTACAAGCTGCTGTAACGTCTCATTAGCAGCCGAGGGGAGGGCCCCAGAATGCTTTGCAGTTTAGTATGCGGCTTGCGTCCTTATGGGTCTGTAACAGCCTTACTGATAAGCACACATCAAAGGTAACTGAGATTTTTATCTTCACTAATGGCTTTTGGGCTTCCTTCTAAACTGTTTAACACAGGAGAATAGAGGTTTAAATTAGCTTCTGCAGCCTGACAGTTAGGGCTCGTTTCCACTATCGCGAATCTGCATGCGTCCAACGCATGCAGATCCGCACATGTAATACAAGTGGATGGGCCTGTTTCCACTGTAGCGTTGTTGAGGTGCGTTTTTTTCAGCGTGAAAAAAACGCACAAAAGAGCCAACGATTTCGCCTGCGTCGGGAATCCGTGCGAATCGCCGCTAATGTATTTAATAGTAAAAACGCATGCGTTTGTTACATGCGTTTTTACCCGCGATTTCGCGTGCGATTTCGCACCTTTTTCTATTTTATTTAGCCCTGGCAGTGTCATGGTTAATTTCGCATGGCACCCTGCCATGCGAAATCGCAGGCGAAATCGCGGGTAAAAACGCATGTGGAAACGCATCCGCATGCGTTTTTACAAGCGTCGGAATGCGGCCGAAATCGCGTCGCAACAGTGGAAACAAGGCCTTACTCTTTAAAGGCCTGTGCGTACATAACATTACACTAAGTAAGGAATCCTATTTAATATTGTTCCTCTGCTTTGCTTTATAGTAAGATACAAAAGCTTAGTAAACCGGGTCCTTATGACAAAGAGCAGATGAGTTAACTCAGTCAGTTTCAGTCTCTGTGGATGGGTCTGACAAAAACCTGAGCGGTTCTTGCCTTTTTCATAATTGCTAACTCAGTAAAGGACCAGCCCTTAAAGAGTTGCTATCATATAAATCCAGCATAACGTGTTTTGAACCCTCTATAACAGTAATTATAGATTGATGGTATACCTTGAAATAAATCAGAGCACTCAGTATATGATTTTATATAAAAAAATGTATTTGCTTATCATACAGCATATATACAAAATATGAACAGTTCCAAGTAGTGTTTCCTTCTAACAGTATTCCATCTTATCAAGGCTTTATAGCCAAGCGTTCATCAATCTTCTAAGTACATTCAAAAAAGAATATAACAGTTGTGTTATGTAGAATAAGATCAAAAGTAGTCTCATCTGTAGCAGTAGCTGTGTATCTAGTAGCTGTGTAAAACTTGTAAAAAATCTTCTTAAAGAAATAGCATAAAAAATAGCTTCTAAAAAAACTTCTTGCTAACATCTTAACAAAACTTAATGCTGAAAAAATTAACAAAGTAAATCACCAGAATAATAAGCATATTACCCCTTCTCTGTCATCTCTTCAGCATCTAGAATCACGTGTGGGAAGGTAGCTTCTGCCTCGTGTGTCTTCTCAGGAGATTGTTGGGCTTCTGCAAACTATGAGCTTTCAGCTCCTACTTTTATAGGGATAGGAAGCAATATGGCTGCCTAATCTTGAATGTCCCTAATTCCCAGGTTCTGAATGGCTAAAGCTTCCATGCGTAGCTCGCTATCTTTGACATTTAAAATACCCATAACACTTTTTTTGTTTTGAATTCCTTAATTATCTTAACTGTGAGAATCTACGTCATTTGGAGTGTTTGACATTTAATTAATGAGGGTGATATCGTAATTAATTGGGGACACACGCATGTAGACATCTTGACTACATCATGACCTCCCGATAAGAGAAATGTCATGAGACACTGGGTCTCCAGAATTAAAAACATCTCCCATATCTATGTTCCATGCTGTGTTTGCTTATTATGACATCTGTGTCTTAATTGGCCTGAGGTATACCCATTTCTTTCTGAAATGCTGTTGGCCATCTTGACCTACCAAAATACATAGGCCTGTAACCAACAGTATTCAGACTTACAGTAAATTAAAACTTATTTAAACACTATACTATCCTTAAAGGGGAACTGAAGAGAGAGGTATATGGAGGCTGTCATGTTTATTTCCTTTTAGACAATTCCAGTTGCCTGGCAGCCCTGCTGATCCACTGCTTCTAATACTATTAGCCATAGCCCCTGAACAAGCATGCAGCAGATCAGGTGTTTCAGTGGTTCAGACTTATAAGTCTGATCTGACAAGACTAGCTGCATGCTTGTTTCTGGTTTTAATCAGATACTACTGCAGAGAAATAGACCAGCAGGGCTGCCAGGCAACTGGTATTGATTAAAAGGAAATAAACATGACAGCCTCCATATACCTCTCTCTTCAGTTCCCCTTTAAAGAATAATCAAATATTGTGTATACTGATCAGCTATCTAAATAATTTCATTCTATAATTTTTTTATGAAGAAATCATTAATTTTTTAAACTTATAAAAGATTACAAAAAAACGCCAGATGGCAGTGTAATATTACGTATTAAGCTTATGATTAAAATGCTTTATCTATCTGACATTTTATAAAAGTCACAATGAACTACCATAACCATAACATGATGTTTGCTGTCGTCACTAATTTCAAAATAAGATATTGTTCCCAGTTTTCCCCACAGTACGCGTATCTGTAACCTTGACATTTGAAAGATGCTTTGTATCATAAACAAAAAATGTTTTTACTTCTTGTAACTAGAATAATCCAATTATGAGTTTCACTGCCTGGAATATGCTGATATGTCTCAGAGCAATATTTTAAAAAAGTACCCTAACTTTACAGTTTACAATGAAATTTTGCATAGAACATTAAAACTTAAAACATACACATATGACAGCTTTTCCTGCATAAATAGAACCGCTAGAATTCTGATAGGTCTGTGCTTCTTGGATTGTATCATTGAGCTGTTCAAAATGCAGTAGTTCTGCCACAGATCGCTCTGAGGTTGCAGCCTACAGGAATAGTAGTGGTGCAGAAGGTTGCTAATAGTCTTCTACCCTGATTCCTCCAAAGAGATTTTAACAACAATTAACCACTTTGGTACCAGTGGTCTCTGGCCCCTTAAAGGGACTCAGTGCTCTTAACTTAAAGATTTTATACATACCTGGAGCTTCCTCCAGGCCCATCCGATCCAATCGCTCCCACACCGCCATCCTCCACTGCCCGCAGCTTTGGGAACCGTGTCCTGTCACGGACCAGAGACCGCAGGTATGAAAAACGGGTCCCAACCACATCACGTAGCACGGATTCACCGCTACTGTTGACTTTGTCACTCTTCCTTTGCTGAAACGAATTCGCTTTGCTGTCATTATGATGGCAGAGCTTTGTGAGCCGGTCAGACTCAGGAACTGATTTAATTGGTTCCTGACCCTGTGATTAGTGTGAGCCATCGGCGGTAGTACGCGGCAGGGAAAGTTGAAATCTACGCCCTGACAGGGATAACAGTTCCCAAACAAGGCGTAGATTTCAACTCCACATGTCCACAAGTGGTTATTGAAGGGCCTGTTCACAGCTTTCTGCTTTAATTTTATGCATTTGTATTCGCGTGTATTTTGTAAACCTTATCTACATATTAAGCTCCATGCCCTAATATCTGTATTTTTTTTCCCTTTTTAATGAAATCATGCTACCAATTAACCTCCACTGCCGAAGAGCGTAATTGTCGGTATCATTAATCATCTCTTTGTTAAATCTGATGAGCATATGCTGCAGACGGACATGAAACAGCAACGGTAAAGGTCAATTCTTCATCATTAAGCAAGTTTAGATGATTCCTGTTTTCATTTTCCTCCTGTCTCCTGAAGTCTCACCAAGTACCAGCAACAATCAAGGACATTCTTCTCCCAAGGAACAAACAGGCATCCTCAGCTTGCAAATGGAATGATTCATTCTCTGCCTCTTACTGCGCTATCTGAATTTTAAGGCCGCGATTGTGGTTTTACCATTTCAATCAATAGCGCTGTCCTAGAAAAAGAAATCCCCCAGCACAAATAACAGACCTTGACCTTTCTAAACAACAAACACAAGATCCTACTCACTGTGAAAAATCTCTTTTCAATTCCCCCCAAACCTCACAAACACAGGGACTATTTTTAGAATAGTAAAATTAATTCAAGCAAGAAAACTAATTTAAAGTGCTATTATGCTCAAATTTCATCTTTGGTCTAAAGCATTAAACACAGCATCAAATTAAAGGACCTGAACTCTTGCACAGGACAGAAGTAAAACATAGAGAAATTCACCCTGTATGTATTTAGAGAGTTAAAGAGAATCTGTACTCTAATATTCTTACAATAAAAAGCATACCATTCTATTCATTATTTTCTCCTGGGCCCCTCTGTGCTGTTTCTGCCACTCTCTGCTGCAATCCTGGCTTGTAATTAACAGTTTTAGGCAGTGTTTACAAACAAACTAACCAGCTTCTAATAGGCTCAGCTAAGCATAGTGTGTGAGTCATTCATAGTATGCAGGGGGCCTGCAGAGGGTGTGTATCGCTTCTACCAATCACAAGCAGCCCTGCACATTCCACACAATCAAGCTTTAGCCCGACAAACAGGACAGAGGAAAGATACATTGATTTATTACAGAGACAGTGTAATTAGGAAGAGCTGCAGTAAGCCCCAGCACATTAGAACAGGCATAGGAACTCATAGGATAGAAGAACTAAGGCTGAAAAATTTGTTACAGAGTCTCTTTAAACCTGTCTAATTCCCCCTCATCTGTGACTAATCATCACTGTAATTTGATCTCTCAGCTGCATCAGCTCAGGAATCTCCTCTGCCAAGGCAGAGCAGCTAATTTGTAAACACAGGACGTGAACCCTATGTCTGCTTCCATGAAAGTAGGAAGTAGACACACTGCTGATTTATTGCAGGATTTGTATCAGCTGTAACAAAGAAATGTTTTTATTTTAGAAAAGAAACAGGTAATTATGCAGTTGCTTATCCTTTAGAGCAGAGAGGAAGTTCTGAGCTCGAGTCCGCTTTAACAGCTAAAACAATCTCACTGTTTTTCGAGGTACTGGAAGGGTTAACTCTCAAGATTTTTACCTCATTTAGCTGCTAATTGATAAGCTTGTGTTAGCCAACTGTTTATTTTTAAGGGGGGGATAAGGGGGTTTTATGTGGCAGTAAAGCATTTTTTTCAATAAAGCTGAAGTTTGTTTAAGAAGACATCCCTCATTCTTTGGTTTTTGGTGTCTTTGCCAATCAGCATAGCTCCCAACTGTCTGTCCCTTTTTCGAAGGAACAGTCCCTCTTTGGGAACCTAATCCCTCTGTCCCTCTTTTTTCCCCTAATTTGTCCCTCTTTCTGATGTACAGATCTATGTAAATATATGGATTTGTCTCCTGAAAAATGTGTTAACTTGACGCTAAATCTTTATTCTTGTCCTTTAAATGAATATATTTCTTACTTCCAAATGTTATTATGAAATAAAACTAAAGGTGGCCCACTAACCATACAATTTGCGGAACAATTGTTTAAATACAGTCGGAAATGATCGATTCGGACCACTAACAGACAAAATCTCCTGACCAATCCTATCACATTAATGAAATTGATCCCATTTTCGGATCTATCCCCTCAATTTCATCAGATTGGTTAGGAGATTTTTGCCCATTAGTGGTCCCAAACAATCATTACTGATCCTTCATATGAATAATCGTTCATAAACAATCATTCAGCAAACTGTATCGTTAGTGGCCACCTTAAAGGACACCCGAGGCGAAAATAAATGAATGAAATAAATGATTGTATCTATCTTCCTTCCACTAAAAATGACTTTTTAAGATATTCCACAGTTTTATTTTGTTTAAATCTGCTTTTTAAGATTTAACTGTTTTTGCTCAATGACACATTCATTGAAGTATGCCAGAGCTAACATGTATGAACAATTGACCTTTTTTATCTCTTTCCTGCTCTCAGAAGCCATTTTCTGCTAAGAAAGTGTTTTATAGTTGGAATTTCTTATCAGTGAGTGGCAGACTGTAGTCACCTTCTGTCTGAGTCAGGACTGAGTCAGCCACTTACATACCTGATATTTAACTATTTCAGGCAGAGAAAGAAAAAAAGGAACACAGCATAGTTATTTGTGTGCTAGGCACTGTACAAACACATGTCTATCTCATCATGTCACATGTCACCCCGGTTATCCTTTAATGATAATAGAAAGGACCTAGGTGGTTTGAATGATACAACAAAAAATTTTGCTGATGTATTCTTTGTGATATGCCTGACTAGGGGTGTGGCTAGGTGTGGCTAGAGGTGTGATTTAAAGTGCCCCTCTTTCTTAACTCATAAAGTGGGAGGTATGATGTATGTGTAAACACAATTTCTGAGGAAGTGTTGCACAGCAGCTCTCACAGCTGTCATTCTCCAGGTTTTCTGTTTACAAAGTTATTAACAGATATCTATGAGGTGTGCCTCCTTTCCTAATTTCCTTTGCTACCTAGGCTGCCTGCGTACATGTGACCGAGGCTTACGTATCTGTGTGTGTGTGTCATCATTCAGAATTGTTATCTACCTCCCTCATAAAAGAGGATGGAAATGTGTTTGAGGCCTGTGGCCTTAAAGTCACATTCTCAGTCTGGGGAAATATTTCACCTCACAGTTACAGTGAGATCAATGAACGTCAGAGCTTTTAGGAAGCAAATGATTTGTGACACACGTCACTGAATTATTATTTCCATTGGTCCAGTTTGGAAATTGTAAAGCTTACCAGTACTGTGATATATGTGGAGGCTGCCATTGCTGGCTGTTCCTCTGGAAATGGTAGTTGCTTGGCTGTTGGATACAGTCTTTGCCTGCTATATGTCGAGCCTAATTAACTATAAATGAATATCATGAGTGATCCATCAGACCCTATTTGTATTGTCTATGATTTAGGCAGATTATCCAGAAGACAACTTTGGCAGATGCCTAGGGCCAGATAGGTGTCCTGCATGCCATCACCTCTAATGCTGCTGCCTGATACTGTTCCTTACCAAAAAGATCAGGTTCCCAGTAGGGCGTGCCACGGTACATCAATTAGTTAGCAGCACTGTTTGGCTATAAAATAAACCAACACTGGTGTTCAACCCATGCACACCAGCTGGGTGCAGGTATCTGATTCAAAAACACCCTTTGTCCAAAATAGCTACCTATATCAATTCATTAAATAGTGGTGCCCAAAATAACACTGGGGTACCTCTGCGCGGTGTAGGTGACTGTGCTTTTAACTTAGCTGTAGGGATAGCACTTGTTCCTGGAAGATAAATTTGGCTGAAAGCATTTGTATAAACATTTGCATGTGAGTGTGTAAAGGGTCAACTGACTTTGTGATTATATTATCCAACAAAACACATTGCAACATGTCAGTGTGAAAGCAGCCAGGCTATTATTTTGGCACAGTCAGGCGCAATCAAGGAGCTCTCAGCTGTACCAAAGTCAGAACTTCAAAGAAGCTGCCTTTCACGACAAAATATAAATCAAACAGTGCAACTCATTTGGACCATAGCGTCATGTTAAAAACATACAAATCAAAAGCATATCCATTGAGAGCCCCAGTAGGGTATCTAGATGGGAAGCAGTAGATTTGGGCGCATGAGACAAGTGGACAAAAAGGGCGCCGCATTCACTTCCATTATAAATATCGTTTAATGGGCGCTGAACAGGGAAAAAAAGGCGCCAGAGATTTTTAAGGATTTATAACGGCGCCCGGAGATTTTTAAGGATTTATAACTATGTTTGTGATGATTTAAGTTTACAAAATGAGCCCGTGACGAATAACGTTTATGAAGATACTAAATCACTATTTCTAAAACATTTCTAAAACATTATTATCCACCCAAAAAAATAATTTACATTTTTTTCTTTACATTTTTTATTTATTAATGTCTGTAAAACATTATTATCCATAGGGGGTTTTAGGTTTAGGCACCAACAGGGGGGTCTTAGGTTTAGGCACCAACTGGGGGGTCTTAGGTTTAGGCACCAACAGGGGGGTCTTAGGTTTAGGCACCAACAGGGGGGTCTTAGGTTTAGGCACCAACTGGGGGGTCTTAGGTTTAGGCACCAACTGGGGGGTCTTAGGTTTAGGCACCAACTGGGGGGTCTTAGGTTTAGGCACCAACAGGGGGGTCTTAGGTTTAGGCACCAACTGGGGGGTCTTAGGTTTAGGCACCAACTGGGGGGTTTTAGGTTTAGGCACCAACAGGGGGGTCTTAGGTTTAGGCACCAACAGGGGGTCTAGGGGTTAGGGATAGGTACAGGGAGGGTTTTTAATAAACGTAAATATAAGTTTCACTTTACAAACAGGGAAGATTAACGTTTTAAGAATTGCCGATCTCATACACATTATTTAGTGATTTATAAATTATTAAAACACTATTTATAAACGAAATTCTACAAAATATTTCTATAAACGATATTTCCATTTATCGTTTATACCACGCGCCCTTTTTTCCCGACGCCCTTTTCGTACGTACGCATCTAGATGATATTTCTACTCCAGCTTCCCGATCTTAAAAATAATTGAACACATCAGGGCTATTGTGGTGTAAAGTGCTGCAAAGCTCTTATGAATTGAGCCTACTCTCTGTAATATATTTTGATTGATTATTTTCCTTGAAATATGGTTTATGGGAACAGCGCTATACATAACTAGTTGGCACCGTCAAGTCATTATTTTTGATAAAAAGTCTATTATAGGTTTCGCTGGCTCACAAACACACTACTTCCTGTCATTGAAAGAAATTCCTCAAAAACTACCGGTGTCCGCTGGTTCTATTAATAATTGGAAGGTGCCGAACAGAGTAAATTATCTGCTTGAAGACCCTGTAGAATTAGTCATTATGAAGCGGCCTGCGTGTCCGAATGAGAATGATCGTTTATATAAGTTAACAGTATAGCAGACGGAATAAATCTCTATTAGAGTCAATTTTGCATATACACAGCCAGAGTGGCATTATGGATTCATGTATTCCGTACTCTGCTATAATCATAATAGAGATTTACAACATGCAGCTGTCTATTAGTGCAAACGAATAACCTCCGATGCTATGTGTTTCAGGCAATGAGTTGTGGTTGCAAGCAGGGAATCGGCAGGGCAAGAGAGGCTCCAGCCTCAGGGTGCAGTGTAGGAGGGGGCGCACAACTCACTCAGCTATCATTCCCCCTATTGTGTTTGAAGCAGAGAGAAATAAGAACAGGGGATAAATGTCAGTGACTGCAAGCCAGATACATAGAGATTAAGGTGTTGGGGTGTTAGGGGGCCCTGGGGCGCCTCTTCGTGTAATAGCAATCCATGTGTGACAGCTGGGGTGGGAGGGATGGAGGGGCGCACTTTGGTGTCTCAGCCTTGGGTGCTGGAATACCCATTACCGACTCTGGGAATCGATGAACAGAATGGTGCCATATATTTGATCTCTATGGGGCAAAATATTTGCCTTCTACAGAAAATATCATAGTCTTATACAGTATTGATCACTGTCACCATCATCAAGAAAGCGCAACAGAGGATGTATCACCCACAGCAACTAAAAAGTTTACCACAGAAAGTAATGGTGCAGTTCTATAATGCGATCATGGAATCCATCATGACATAATCTATGACTGTCTGGTCCGACTCATGCTCCGTACGAAGAAAGGAGAGACTGCAGCGCATCATCCAATCAGCAGAAAGGATAACTGGCTGTAGCTTACCTTCCCTGCAGGATCTTTACGCTAGTGCAGAAATCTTATGCAGGTGCAGAAAGAGAGTGACCAAGACTGCCTCTGACCCCTCTCATCCTGCTCACTTCATCTTCCAACTTATGCCTTCAGGTGTAAGATACTGGTCAGTCTCAACAAAAACTTTCAGGCACAAGAACAACTTCTTCTCTCAGGCAATAGCTATGCTTAATGTAGGACCATGCTAAAACTGCTAGAAAGCATTACAGCTCAAAACTGAAAATAAACGATTCTCACCCTGTTTGCTACCACTTTAACCACTTCCCGACCGCCTAACGCACAGCGGCAGCCGGGAAGTGTACCCTGCAAGGACCAGCTCACCCACAGAGGCGGCGGTCCTTGTAAGGGCATGGGCGGAGCGATCGCGTCATCCGTGACGCGATCCTCCGCCGGCTCCTGACGCCACTCACCCGCTGCAACATCCCGCCGGCTATACGGAAGCGCCGGCGGGATGTTAAACCGACGATCGCCGCATACAAAGTGTATAATACACTTTGTAATGTTTACAAAGTGTATTATACAGGCTGCCTCCTGCCCTGGTGGTCCCAGTGTCCGAGGGACCACCAGGGCAGGCTGCAGCCACCCTAGTCTGCACCAAGCACACTGATTTCCCCCCCCCCTGCCCCCTGATCGCCCACAGCACCCCTCAGACCCCCCCCCTGCCCACCCCCAGACCCATGTTTACACCCAATCACCCCCCTAATCACCCATCAATCACTCCCTGTCACTATCTGTCAACGCTATTTTTTTTTATCCCCCCCTGCCCCCTGCTCTCTCCTGATCACCCCCCACCCCTCAGATTCTCCCCAGACCCCCCCCCATGTACCTCTATGCATCTATCCCCCCTGATCACCTGTCAATCACCTGTCAATCACCCATCAATCACCCCCTGTCACTGCCACCCATCAATCAGGTTAGGACCTGCCCTTTGCGGGCAATCTGATCACCCACCCACACCAATAGATCGCCCGCAGATCCGACATCAGATCACCACCCAAGCGCAGTGTTTACATCTATTCTCTCCTCTAAACACCCACTAATTACCCATCAATCACCCATCAATCACCCCCTGTCACCACCTGTCACTGTTACCCATCAGATCAGACCCTAATCTGCCCCTTGCGGGCACCCAATCACCCGCCTACACGCTCAGATTGCCCTCAGACCCCCCCTTATCAATTCGCCAGAGCATTATTTACATCTGTCCTTCCCTGTAATAACCTATTGATCACCTGTCAATCACCCATCAATCACCCCCTGTCACTGCCACCCATCAATCACCCCCTGTCACTGCCACCCATCAATCAGCCCCTAACCTGCCCCTTGCGGGCAATCTGATCACCCACCCACACCAATAGATCGCCCGCAGATCCGACATTAGATCACCTCCCAAGTGCAGTGTTTACATCTGTTCTCTCCTCCAAACACCCACTAATTACCCATCAATCACCCCCTGTCACTGCTACCCATCAGATTAGACTATCTGCCCCTAGGGCACTCAATCACCTGCCCATACCCTCAGAATGCCCTCAGATCCCAGCCCTGATCACCTCGCCAGTGCATTGCTTGCATCTATTCCCCCCTCTAATCACACCTTGAGATAACCATCAATCACCTCCTGTCACCCCCTAGCACACCTACCCATCAGATCAGGCCCTAATTTGCCCCGTGTGGGCTCCTGATCACTCGGCCAAACCCTCAGATCCCCCTCAGACCCCCTTCCGATCACCTCCCCAGTGCATTCATTGCATCTATTTTCCCCTCATACCACCCCCTGAGACACCCATCAATCACCTCCTGTCACCCCCTAGCACTCCTATCCATCAGATCAGGCCCAATACAACCTGTCATCTAAAAGGCCACCCTGCTTATGACCGGTTCCACAAAATTCGCCCCCTCATAGACCACCTGTCATCAAAATTTTCAGATGCTTATACCCCTGAACAGTCATTTTGAGACATTTGGTTTCCAGACTACTCACGGTTTTGGGCCCGTAAAATGCCAGGGCGGTATAGGAACCCCATAAGTGACCCCATTTTAGAAAAAAAGACACCCCAAGGTATTCTGTTAGGTGTATGACGAGTTCATAGAAGATTTTATTTTTTGTCAAAAGTTAGCGGAAATTGATTTTTATTGTTTTTTTTCACAAAGTGTCATTTTTCACTAACTTGTGACAAAAAATAAAATCTTCTATGAACTCACCATACTCCTAACGGAATACCTTGGGGTGTCTTCTTTCTAAAATGGGTTCACTTGTGGGGTTCTTATACTGCCCTGGCATTTTAGGGGCCCTA
Source organism: Hyperolius riggenbachi (assembly GCF_040937935.1). Taxonomy (NCBI): domain Eukaryota; kingdom Metazoa; phylum Chordata; class Amphibia; order Anura; family Hyperoliidae; genus Hyperolius; species Hyperolius riggenbachi. The sequence goes on from NC_090646.1 coordinate 96,105,240, forward strand.
AACCGTGAGGAGTAGTCTACAAAACAAATGCCTCGAAATGACCTGTGAATAGGACGTTGGGCCCCTTAGCGCACCTAGGCTGCAAAAAAGTGTCACACATGTGGTATTGCCGTACTCAGGACAAGTAGTATAATGTGTTTTGGGGTGTATTTTTACACATACCCATGATGGGTGGGAGAAATCTCTCTGTAAATGGACAATTGTGTGTAAAAAAAAATCAAAAGATTGTCATTTACAGAGATATTTCTCCCACCCAGCATGGGTATGTGTAAAAATACACCACAAAACACATTATACTACTTCTCCTGAGTACGGCGGTACCACATGTGTGGCACTTTTTTTTACACCCTAAGTGCGCTAAGGGGCCCAAAGTCCAATGAGTACCTTTAGTATTTCACAGGTCATTTTGCGACATTGTTGGTTTCAAGACTACTCCTCACGGTTTAGGGCCCCTAAAATGCCAGGGCAGTATAGGAACCCCACAAATGACCCCATTCTAGAAAGAAGACACCCAAAGGTATTTCTTTAGGAGTATGGTGATTTCATAGAAGATTTTATTTTTTGTCACAAGTTAGCGGAAAGTGACACTTTGTGAAAAAAACCCAATTAAAATCAATTTCCGCTAACTTGTGACAAAAATAAAATCTTCTATGAACTCACCATACTCCTAACGGAATACCTTGGGGTGTCTTCTTTCTAAAATGGGGTCATTAGTGGGGTTTCTATACTGCCCTGGCATTTTAGGGGCCCTAAACCGTGAGGAGTAGTCTTGAAACAAAAATGACCTGTGAAATCCTAAAGGTACTCATTGGACTTTGGGCCACTTAGCGCAGTTAGGGTGCAAAAAAGTGCCACACATGTGGTATCGCCGTACTCGGGAGAAGTAGTACAATGTGTTTTGGGGTGTATTTTTACACATACCCATGCTGGGTGGGAGAAATATCTCTGTAAATGGACAATTGTGTGTAAAAAAAATCAAAAGATTGTCATTTACAGAGATATTTCTCCCACCCAGCATGGGTATGTGTAAAAATACACCCCAAAACACATTATACTACTTCTCCTGAGTACGGCGATACCACATGTGTGGCACTTTTTTGCACCCTAACTGTGCTAAGGGGCCCAAAGTCCAATGAGTACCTTTAGGATTTCACAGGTCATTTTGCAGCATTTGATTTCCAGACTACTCCTCATGGTTTAGGGCCCCTAAAATGCCAGGGCAGTATAGGAACCCCACAAATGACCCCATTTTAGAAAGAAGACACCCCAAGGTATTCTGTTAGGACTATGGTGAGTTCATAGAAGATTTTATTTTTTGTCACAAGTTAGCGGAAAGTGACACTTTGTGAAAAAAAACAATACCAAATCAATTTCCGCTAACTTGTGACAAAAAATAAAATCTTCTATGAACTCACCATACTCCTAACGGAATACCTTGGGGTGTCTTCTTTCTAAAATTTGCAGGGTTCCTATACTGCCCTGGCATTTTAGGGGCCCTAAACCGTGAGTAGTAGTCTGGAAATCAAATTCCGCAAAATGACCTGTGAAATCCTAATGGTACTCATTGGACTTTGGGCCCCTTAGCACAGTTAGCATGCAAAAAAGTGCCACACATGTGGTATCGCCGTACTCGGGAGAAGTAGTACAATGTGTTTTGGGGTGTATTTTTACACATACCCATGCTGGGTGGGAGAAATCTCTCTGTAAATGGACAATTGTGTGTAAAAAAAAATCTAAAAATTGTCATTTACAGAGATATTTCTCCCACCCAGCATGGGTATGTGTAAACATACACCTCAAAACACATTGTACTACTTCTCCTGAGTACGGCAATACTACATGTGTGGCACTTTTTTGCAGCCTAACTGCGCTAAGGGGTCCAAAGTCCAATGAGCACCTTTAGGCTTTACAGGGGTGCTTACAATTAGGCACCCCCCAAAATGCCAGGACAGTAAACACACCCCACAAATTACCCCATTTTGGAAAGTAGACACTTCAAGGTATTCAGAGAGGGGCATGGTGAGTCCGTGGCAGATTTTATTTTATTTTTTTGTCGCAAGTTAGAAGAAATGGAAACTTTTTTTTTTTGTCACAAAGTGTCATTTTCCGCTTACTTGTGACAAAAAATAATATCTTCTATGAACTCACTATGCCTCTCAGTGAATACTTTGGGATGTCTTCTTTCCAAAATGGGGTAATTTGGGGGGTATTTATACTATCCTGGAATTCTAGCCCCTCATGAAACATGACAGGGGGTCAGAAAAGTCATAGATGCTTGAAAATGGGAAAATTCACTTTTTGCACCATAGTTTGTAAACGCTATAACTTTTACCCAAACCAATAAATATACACTGAACAGGTTTTTTTTAATCAAAAACATGTTTGTCCACATTTTTCGCGCTGCATGTATACAGAAATTTTACTTTATTTGAAAAATGTCAGCACAGAAAGTTAAAAAAATCATTTTTTTTGCCAAAATTCATGTCTTTTTTGATGAATATAATAAAAAGTAAAAATCGCAGCAGCCATCAAATAGCACCAAAAGAAAGCTTTATTAGTGACAAGAAAAGGAGCCAAAATTCATTTAGGTGGTAGGTTGTATGAGCGAGCAATAAACCGTGAAAGCTGCAGTGGCCTGAATGGAAAAAAAGTGGCCGGTCCTTAAAGAGACACTGAAGCGAAAACAAAAATATGATATAGTGAATTGGTTGTGTACTATGAATAATTACTAGAAGATTAGCAGCAAAGAAAATATTCTCATACTTTTATTTTCAGGTATATAGTGTTTTTTCTAACATTGCATCATTCTATAATATGTGCAGATTACACAACACTCAGCATTCAAAATGAGTCTTTCAGAGCAGTCTGTGAAGTAATGACCTCTCCTCTAGCAGAGAAAAAGTAAATAGTCCAGGAACAGTTGAGATAATAAAAGTCAGATAACAGCCCTCTCCACGACTAACTTAGTCGGAGAGCTTAATGGCTTGTTTGCATAGAGATAACAACTGGAGTTTCTCAACTCTTCCTGTACTGGAAACAATTACACTGATGTATCTGATCTTAATGTTTTATTTCTTAGCTGTGCTACACATACAAATCATAATATCATCATTTTTTTTTCGCTTCAGTGTCTCTTTAAGGGGGGTAAAGCCCACGGTCCTCAAGTGGTTAACTCATATACCGTCTCTGACTTGTAATAACTATGCTGTCTGTCCGTGTATTGCATTGCATTGTCTGTGTCCTTTAACCATTTCAGCCCACAGGGATTTTTCACCTTATGCAACAGAGCAATTTTCACCTCCCATTCATTCACCAATAACTTTATCACTACTTATCAAAATGAATTGATCTATATCTTGTTTTTTCCACCGCCAATTAGGCTTTCTTTGGGTGGTAAATTTTGCTAAGAATTATTTTTTTCTAAATGCATTTTCACAGGAATATTAAGAAAAATATGGAAAAAAAATAATTCTCAGTTTTCGGCCATTAACCAGTTCGGCCTATCTGGACGAGCTTCCTCGTCCAGATAGGCACTGGTGCTGCCGCCGGCTCGTGCGCGCGATCGGGCGCGCCCCCGCGCGCGCTCCCGCTGCCCGCCGCTAGCCCCCCGATCAGTGAATGGGAATATAATTCCCATTCACCGATCTAACTTCCCCGCAGAAATACCGACGCTTTCTCTCCAGAGAGCGCGGTATTTCTGCCCCCAGGAAACAACTTCTCAGCATTTTAGTTCCTAGATGCGAGCTGGTTCGCATCTAGGAATTTTTTCACTGTGGCCATCTTGTGGCCAAATAGTAAACTGCACCCACATACATTTTTGATAAAAAAAAACATTATTTTACATTTAAAATTAGCAGTTTCCCTCCCACACCAAAAATTACCCACATACACTTTTTTTATTTAAAAAAAAGAAAAACAACAATTAAAAAAAAAAAAAAAACAACATAAATAGTTACCCAAGGGTCTGAACTTTTTAAATATGCATGTCAAGAGAATATGTTATTATATTATTTAAAATTATAAGCTTATAAATAGTGATGGACGCAAATTGAAAAAATGCACCTTTATTTCTAAATGAAATATCGGCACCATAAATTGTGATAGGGACATCGTTTAAATGGTATAATAAGCGGGACAGATGGGCAAATAAAATACATGCGTTTTAATTACGGTAGCGTATATTAATTTCAAACTATAATGGCCAAAAACTGAGAAATAATGAATTTCTTCCGTTTTTTTCTTATTCTTCCTGTTAAAATGCATTTACAGTAAAGTGGCTCTTAGCAAAATGTATCACCCACAGAAAGCCTAATTGGTGGCGGAAAAAACGAGCTATAGATCAATTCATTGTGATAAGTAGCAATAAAGTTATAGGCGAATGAATGGGAGGTGAACGTTGCTCGGATGCATGAGATTTTCGGACCGCGGCGCTGAACCGGTTATAGCTTTAAAATAATACATGCTACCATAATTAAAACCTATGTATTTTATTTGCCCATTTGTTTCGGTTATTACACCATTTAAATTTTGTCCCTATCACAATGGTGCCAATATTTTATTTGGAAATAAAGGTTCATTTTTTAGTTTTGCGTCCATCGCTATTTACAAGCGTATAATTTAACCTACTTTGGTTCCTGGACATAGAAACTACGTCCAGGAACCATGCGTGCTCCCGCGGCCGATCGCGCGCCGGCCCGCGGTTCGTTAGCCAGGCAATCAGTGAATCGGGCTATGGTGCCCGATCACTGATTCCTCTCCCCCGCTGAAAAAGTGACAGCTTCTCTCAGAAGCTGCGCCTTTTCTGGCTGTTACCTCCACCATGCGTCGCTCTAAGCGTATGTTACGCTTAGAGTGACATCATGTAAACAAACTCATGGCCGCCATCTTGTGGTCAAAAAGTAATACTACAACTAAAAGTAAAAAAAAAAAAAAAAATCAACACACATATACATTATAAAACAATTGTTTACATCCCACCCTCCCAAAAATACCCAAATAAAATGTTTAACCACTTTACCCCCGCGCGTACGGATTTCTCCGCCCCTTTTTCCATCCTTTCACCCCCAGGGACGGAGAAATCCGTACTCTGCGCACTCCCGCCGCTGTCCGCGCTCCCGCTCGTAAACACGCCGCCCGCCGCTAGTAAACACGCCGCCGCCCGCTCGCCCAGAGATCAACGAACGGGAAAATCCATTCCCGTTCGTTGATCTAAGCCCCGCAATGATCTGCTGCCGCTCGGCTGAGCAGCGCGATCATTGTGAAAAAATAACAAAGTCCCAGCCTCTTTCTACTTCCTGCAAGCGTCCGGAAGGACGCTTGCAGGTCGCATGAAACAAATTGGTAATGTTGCCATCTTGTGGCCAAATAGTAAAACTACACCCTAACCATTTTTTACACACAAATAAACTTGTTTTACACAAAAAATTAACTCCTTACCTCCCACACTCCCCAATTTTTTTTTTGTAATTAAAAAAAAAATAAAAAATTTACAATTTAAAAAAAATACATAAATAGTTACCTTAGGGACTGAACTTTTTAAATATTTATGTCAAGAGGGTATAACACTGTTACTTTATAAACTATGGGCTTGTAATTAGGGATGGACGCAAAACTGAAAAAAATGCACCTTTATTTCTAACTAAAATATTGGCGCCAAACATTGTGATAGGGACATAATTTAAACGGTTTTATAACCGGGATAAATAGGCATATACATGTAATGGGTTTTAATTACAGTAGCATGCATTATTTAAAAACTATAAAGGCCAAAAACTGAAAAATAATAAATTTTTTCCCACATTTTTTCCCATTTTCCCATTAAAACACATTTAGAATAAAATTATTCTTGGCATAATGTCCCACCTAAAGAAAGCCTAATTGGTGGCGAAAAAAAACAAGATATAGTTCATTTCATTGCGATAAGTAATGATAAAATTATAGACAAATGAATGGAAGGAGCGCTGAAAGGTGAAAATTGCTCTGGTGGTCAGGGGGTAAAACCCCTCACATTACAATAAAAAACAAACAAACATGTAAATATTTACCTAAGGGTCTAAACTTTTTAAATATCAATGTAAAGATGACATATTTCTATATTTTTTTTTATTTTAAACTTGAAAATAGTGATAAATGCAAAACGGAAAAAATACACCTTTATTTCCAAATAAAATATTGTCGCCATACATTGTGATAGGGACATAATTTTAATGGTGTAATAACCGGGACATATGGGCAAATACAATATGTGAGTTTTAATTATGGAGGCATATATTATTTTAAAACTATAATGGCTGAAAACTGAGAAATAATGATTTTTCCCGTTTTTTTCTTATTCTTCCTGTTAAAATGCATTTACAGTAAAGTGGCTCTTAGCAAAATGTACCCCCCCAAAGAAAGCCTAATTGGTGGCGGAAAAAACAAGATATAGATCAGTTCATTGTGATAAGTAGTGATAAAGTTATAGGCTAATGAATGGGAGGTGAACATTGCTCAAGTGAAAACGACGGAACGCGAATGGGTTAAAAAATATTCGTAATATATCCTCTTCACATGCATATTTAAAAAGTTGAGACCCTTAGGTAACTATTTATGTTTTTTTTTAAATTGTTTTTTTTCCCATTAAAAATTTTATTTGGGTAATTTTTGGTGTGGGAGTTAAACAGTTAATCTGAAATGTAATAATGTACGTTTATTTTATTAAAAAAATGTATGTAGATGTAGTTGTACTATTTGGCCACAAGATGGCCACAGTGAGATTTGTTTTTTTTTTCATTCTGGAAGCGAGAACTCACTTCCAGGAAGCACTAAGAGGACGAGAAACTTTTTGTTTTCAGAAAAAACGCAGCCTCTGGCTTTGATGAGAAGCCTTTGGTTTTTCTGCTGGGGACTTAGATCGACGAATGGGAAATATATTCCCATTCATTGATCTCTGGGCTAACGGGGTGCGGCATGGGCACGTTGCAGTGTGCAGCAGCTGCCGCCTGGACATGACAATCACATCCAGGCGACAGGAATGGTTAAGCAACTGCCAAGTCAAATGCCTGTAAGTGAAAACCTATTTGGCAAAATAAAATTGATTCTGATTATTGGTAGAGATGCTGTTGGAGTTGGATAGAAAATTACATTTATCCTGAATATTTGTCGTTTGGTTCAATTAAAAATGAAGTAACATCGATTTGTTAAAGCAAAGCCTGAACTGAAAATACTTTTGTGAGATAATGAATCCTGATGTACAGCAGTAATGGGAAATAGAATTTTCCTGGCATGTTAGTACGTGCTGCCGGGTCACGTGAGGCGCCACTGAAGTCAGAGAGGAAACAGAAAGTATGGATGGTGATCCCACCCCTAAACCACTGAGACTGTGGGAGTGTTGCGGCGCCACATCTATGCTATATCTCATCTCTGCCTCCCGGGGCTTGAGGAAATGAAGCAGCACCCTTTATTTTAAATGGAGAAAATGCAAGGAGGAGGGGGCACTCCCACAGCAGGATAAATAAACCTTCAGCAGATTTTGAATCAGTATTGTGATCTGATGTATCAAATTAATCAAATCACTGCCTAATGGGTGTAGGGGGGAATTTATTTTGTATTTAGGCTTTACACTCCAGAGGCAAAAACATCAGGTGATTACCGCATTTGTTTGGTGGAGGGCATGTTTGAGGTGAGGCATCTTCTCAATGTTTGCTTCAGGCAGCAAAAAGTCTAGAAGAACCTTCCTTGAAGGCACACAGTGTGAACGTAGCTTAACTCCTTGTATCATGTAGGACCTCCCTACAGAGCACGAATTTGGAATTGGTTGTGTAGAAGATGTTGGTGTGACTGGAAAGGAAGAATCCTCTATTCATATCTGAATGCAGCCACAAAGCAGCGGGACAGACAGAATGAAGAACTATTTGTACAGAAAACTAGCATAGCCTATAGTCTGGTAGTGAACTGTTTAATGTTTGAAACATTTTGTATGGCTTTTACCTCTCAGCGGAGCAGAATCCTCTTTGAGCACTTACCCATATATGGCTTTGTCCCCGCCATAGATGAAGCTTTCTCTGATCCCTTCACAATTGTCGCTATGTTGAAATCTGTAATGTGCACATGTCCTGGGATGACACAAAGATAAATAGATCTTGTTCAGCATTAAAAGTATTACATTGGTCCAGTCATATATTCAATGAAAAAAACTTGTACATTTGTTTCCAACTATTCTTGTACGTTAAAATCTGTCTTTGACTTGAAGCAAAACTTCAACCATTATGTGAAGGTCATTCCAGACTTCCACAAAGCATGGTTTCTCATAGGCAGAAAGATCAGAAACTATTTACGCTGGCATTTTCCCTCTGAAGGCTGCAGACAACCTGTAAGAAGAGTGACATTGCTAAGGAGGCCCATTTCACACATGAGCCAAACGGATCCGGTGAGCGGATCCGGTCTTTGCTTCACCGGATCCGGATGGCTCTGTGCACATTGGCAAATGGATTGTGAAAACTGATCTGATCCCAGATGGATCGGATCGGTTTAAACTTCGTTTGCCAGCAAATACATACTTAATGGCAGCGGCAGAGGCTTCCTCTTCTTGTGCTGTGATTACACAGTGAGTCATGTGACTAGTCACATGATGCGACATGTAATCACATAACGTGGAAGAAGACAGAAGCCTCTACTGCCAGCCTTTAGGTATGTATTTGACTGCTTTCGGACCGGCAGCCCCAGGACCGCCTAACGCCGATCGGCGTAAAGTTCTGGGGCAGCAGTGTGCAGGAGATCACGTGCAGGCTGCATGTGCATCTCCTGTTCAGGGGGCGGAGCTCCGCCCCTCCTTCAGTTTCCGAGCGGCGATCACCGCTTGGGAGACTGTTAGATGGCTAAACCGCCGTCTAAATTACATAGTACAGCGCTGCGATCTGTACTGGGGACAGCCGTGTGACACGGCTGTCCCCCTGGGGGACACAGAAGCAATCAGCGGTGATAGGCTGAAGCCTATCACAGCTGATCACAGTGACAGGCTGGTGAGGGGAGGGAGGGAAAAGTATTAAAGAAATAGGGGTTTTTATTTAAAAAATAATAAAAATATTTGTCAAAAAAAATAAACATGGGGGGAGTGATCAGACCCCACCAACAGAGAGTTCTGTGGGTGGGGAGAACAGGTGGGGGGAATCACTTGTGTGCTGAATTGTGCGGCCTTGAAGCTTGGCCTTAAAGCTGCAGTGGCTCATTTTACATAAAGTGGTCTGGTCACTAGGGGGGTTTAACACTGCAGTCCTCAAGAGGTTAAGGCCCGGTTACCCTCGCAAACGTTCTGTTCTCCATTGCCTTAGTGCAAAAGCATTTTTGTCCAGTCCCGTTCCGCTGGGCAGAACGGTCCGGAAAATTAGGGCCTGCTGCACTTTTTTGGTCTGGGAACACATCCGTACCAACAGACGCATGTGAACGTTCCAATAGGCTAACATTGGATCCATTAACATCCGTTCCGTTTGTACAGTGTACGTTCCAGTTACATTCCATAAACGCAGATGTGAACTGGGCCTAACCCCCACTACGGCATATCAGGTGATTCAGGCACAGGGATCGGCAGGTGTCCAATACTCTCTAATGCAAATGATTGGTAATGGGGTGCCCAGGTCGTGAATTGGGCACCCGATGCGAATAGTAGCTGATCGGCTACTACATAGGGAATAGCGATTGCAGCTGATAATCTATATGTAGACAGCCATTTGGGCGCTGGGATTAGTGTGAGGTATAACAAGGAGGAGGTTAATTTGTTGAGCAATGTCACCTGCCCCTGCCCTAGGGGATATGAGTTGACTGGGCAAAGTTCATTCCTATGCAATGTATACGGCAATATATACTATGGGCACGGAGATAAAGTCAAAGGGTGGAGATACACAGGAAAATTAATAGTGAACACATCAATTACCACTTGGGCCCCCTCTGCTCCAGAGCCCCGTAGCAGTTGCTATGGCTGTTGTTACGCCCCCGGTGACACATGATTTTGCTTTTTCCTGAACTATTCATGGAGGAAATCCTGCAGATAAGAGTCCCTTTAAATGGATAACTGGTTAATTCCAGTGGTATTAATCTGCTGTGATGACACATTCAGGTCCTGCCTCGCTTTTTGTCTCGGTACATTAGAATGTAATGGGGTTTGGTTCTGTCCCTCACTAAAGCGTTCTACATTCTGCAGTGCTTCACACCTCATTAGTGATCATAGTAAATCAAGGAGGTTCTGCACACGAATGAGCAGCCAGGAATAGGGTCAGTGTGCAGACAGTCTTTACTTATTGTGAAATATAAAAGTCTGAGTCTCCCTGACAGCGCAGGAGAACCTTCTGAATGAACGCCTAGGGTCAGGGAGATTGGCCTCTCCTACATTAACCAACCATTAGTATTTCTTTCAGTTACTGAATGCAGAGACATATACGCCGCGCCGGCCATCAGGATCACTGCCTCTGAATTACAGATTACAGGAATGTGCAGTCACTCATAATAAAATCCCTGACATGACCGTTAGCAAAGAACTGTACATAATACTGTTATCAGTGGGCATGTGAGCAGGGTATGGAGTGAAAGCAACGCTGCCTGCGGCCTCTAATGCTGAGAATCATAGCGGGTCTCCAAAGTATAGGATATTTAAGCAGCAGTTTGACTGGCATCTGTAATTATACTCCATACTGAGCTGTTCTCTCCATGGTATTGCGGCAGGCTTGCTACAAATGTAGACTAGTCTATACAGGGCAAGAATGTGGCTGGTCGCTCAACCCTATGATGGATCTACCTACCAGCAACTTATAAATGGAGAAGGAACATGCATGCATAATAAGAGGATTGGTCAAGGGTTTCAGACACACCTGATTCTGATTTAAAAGCCATTAAATCTGGCCAAAATACAGAAAGATCCGTAAATTGTCTTCTGGCCGACTCAAAGCTCCAGAGCTGCACTTAAGGCACACTCCATGGGTGACCAGGATCCTTAGGGACCGTTGCCCAAAGACTCCTTACTGTTTTACATTCTGGCTTGAGCTGGGATTTGAACCTTTAGTGGGCTACATTCTCCAGGAGGATCCAGGAAACTTCTGGACTATTCAGAAGCTTCCCACTGCTGAGGTAAGCATGTAACTTTTTTTTGATCCTCAGTTCAGATATACTTTAAAGTTTAAAGGATACCTGAGAGCACTCGTAAATTGTAGAAACAGGGGGAGCAGGCATGTGTAGAAAGCAGTCCTCATGCCCACTAGTGTTGTCCGGACCATGAACGATTCAGATCTTTGATCCAAATCTCTTTTGTGAGTCGAATCATCCGAATCATCAAAATTAACGATTCGGTTCACAAAGGGGGTGGAGTCAGGAGCGGCACGCCCCCCCCTCTCAGTGGGCAGGGGGGTCCTGGAAGCAGAGCAGAGATGGATCGCTCAGTTGGAGGGAAGCCAGCCTTGCACAGGGACAGGTAGATGAGAGAGAGGGGACATCGGTGCCACTGCCAGATATGTGTTGAGCACACATACTGGCTATAATGTGCTGCTCATTATAGGCTGTCTGTTCCGTAGTTGTGCATAGTGAACAAATGGGATAGCTTTGGCTCAGAAGCACAGCTCAGTAACTCTGCAGACAGCGTGCTGGGCTAGACCGACAGGGCAGGCACTGTGATTGCAGTGCAATATGATCCTCCTGCACTCTGCTCTAAACAGCTGCACTTAACTTCTCCCTAAATTTATGATGAGTGTTGGAGGTGAGAAAAGGGCACATTGGGGAATGATTTATTTCACTGTGAGATGTTTGCATTCAAAGTATGCAGATGAACATATAGGTGAAATATATTTAAAGCATATGATTACAACATGTGGGTAATGTGAGCAAAAAACATTTCTGCTCTCTGCTCACCCCTCTTCGTTCACCTCCTCCCTTCTCTGTCCACTCCCTGCCCTTCTCTGTCCACCATCCCCTGATTTCTGTCTGTCTACCCCACTCCCCTTCTCTGTCCACTGCAGGGAAAGTCCTGTCCTGCTAGTCATTTCACCCCCGAATGCTTCCCTAGCAAAATGATTTGAGATTCGGATCAAAGATCCGGATCTTTTCAATGCATGCGCAGAGCACTCCTGGGCACGTGTGCGCGATCATTGACGCGTCTCACTGAGTAGCACCTGCGCACTACTCAATGACCTGGCCGACCTGGAAATAGCTTCGGGGGAGGGGGGGGGCTTTAGGAGATAACGGAGGGGGACAGAGGAGAATGGGGGGAGCAGTGGGCATGAGGACAGCTTTCTACACATGCCTGCTATCCCGTTTTTACAATTTTCGAAAGCTCAGGTATCCTTTGAGATATTTTCTGAACTTTTTTTTTTGTAATTCTAACTCTGCTTTATTAAATAAGGCTAATGGGTGGGGCTATATCCCAGAATTGGACTCTCATTATTCGAATCAAAGCTTTCAAAGGAGGCCTGGCCTGAAGGTGTCCTGCCGACTGCCGAGAAAGCCCTGCTCTATATCTTATACAACCGTGATGTAATATAAATTAGGTGCTTCCATAACTTATATTTATCTAAGCCGTAAATACATATATAGAGATCCTGTGGGTTTATAAGAGCCTAGGCTGCCCTGCTTAATTAAACGGTAAGCAGGTTTCTTCTGTTCTGCTCTTCAACTCAATGACATTTATTCAGAAGACAAGCTGGAGTTTATTTCCGGATGGAAAGTGATACACGATTGTGACAGGAATGTAACCTTGAGAAATTCTCCTATTCGCATCTTACAGTGAAGGATTTGAGGCTGACAGAACAGGTACTTGAAATAAATGTCAAGGTATGGCAGGAAGCCTCTGCTCACACATATTTATAATAGATGAGTCTGCCCCATAGAAAGGTGAGAATGGAAGTACTGAATGAGAGTAAAACGAGTCCCTGACTGGGGCTGGAGATCTCAGCAGGTAAGACACTGGCTTTTTCAATAACCTAGATCCTTGTATTTGAAACTGTGATTTGACAGCTCATATCCCTTAGTGACTGCAGCCTTTGTCACATGCCTAAGCTACACAGCTAGACAAAGGTACTCAGGTAATTACCAAACACACAGGGAATCATCCCTGGTTGCCTTGTGTAAGGGTAGCTCCAGACAACCCGTATGTGACTTGTCAGTGCCAGAATCACTGCGCAGTATGTCTGGAGGTCTTAGAGCGAAGTAGGAAAAAGGGGGCAGGAGCCCATATAGAAAAAATGGTGCAACAAATGGCCCCTCTTGGTGGTAATCTGGTGTCTCCAGGCGCCCAAATTTACCTTCACAGTCGCACATCGTGCCTTTGTGGAATGGGGGGAGGGGTCAGCTCAAGGAGTGGGATTTAGGGTTAGGCGCCACCAGGGGGAGTTAGGTTTAGGCACCACCGGGGGAGGTTAGGCTTGGGCACCACCAGGGGGGTTTTAAGGGTTAGGCACCACCAGGGGGAGGGGCTTAGGGTTAGGCACCACCAGGGAGGGGGACTTAGGGTTAGGCACCACAGGGGTGGGGATCTTAGGGTTAGGCACCACCACAGAAGGGTTCTGTGTGAGAGTAGGGTTTTAGTTTAGCCATTGTAACATGAAAGTAAATATTTTGCCATCAAAATTCACTAGTACCATATTGCTAACCTTAGCAATATTTTACTATTGGCAATCCATGCGCCCTTTTTTCTAGGTGCCTTTATTTAATGTATGTGTGCCTGGGACCATATAAAAACATATTCAATCCAAAATGTAGCCTAAAACTATAAGACGTTATCATTCAAAAGTGGCTTGTGCTCAGCACAGCAGATCAAGATCAGATGTTGAAAACTGGAATTACAGAAATCTGTAGTAACAGGAAATGGACAGGTTGTGACCCCACTGGGGGCCTGGAACTAATAGTCCACAAGGTGTCCTCCCTCCACAGCTCCATGAAGCTGTCCTCTCTACAATCAGCACAAATAAAAAATTCCATCATGTGTGGTTAGTGCTATGTTCGTGCCCATTTGTGCTGCTGCTTTCGTTTTGAAGATAATAGCATCTATTTTTTTTCTAGGTGATGAGGTCACTCAGCCCCCCCTACAAGGGCGCACGAACATGAAACTGGTATGGTTGGTGTGAGAAAACGCGGAAAAGCCGCCGCGTGTACTCAGAACAAGGCGGCTGATTCCGTGTCCAACGCGGCGGTTGGCACGCGTAGGCCTACACCTAGTAGTATGGCCGAACGCAGAGAAACCGCCGCATGCCTTGATAGCGGTGCGGCGGTTTCCGCGTCCAGCGCGGCGGGTGCTTTACATCACATGTCTGGTGTGGCTGGGACTGATATTCCACACAGCTTCAGAAGGACTCGCGCACGTGCTGAGAGGCAGAACTTATATGACAGCCAGAAGGGAGTCAGCTGACCAAGCCGGTCAGCTGACGGCAGTACCACTTCCCATTGGTCCAGCACAAAGGGGAGGCGCTGGAGAGCGCTTTGCTATATATACTGGGTGCTGGTCATTCTCTGGTTGTCTGCCGTTGCGATCACTACGTGGAAGCACTCAGACCTGTTTGTCAGAATTTGTGTTATTCTCTAGACTAGTTCCAGGGTGTCGATGACTACGGAGCTCACACCCAAGACTAGGAATACTGTGTATTATCTGTGTTATCATTCAGACTAGTTCCAGGGTGTTGATGACTACGGAGCTCACACTCAAGACTAGGAATTAGCTTTACCATCCTGTTATACTTCAGACTAGTTCCAGGGTGTTGATGATCAAGGAGCTCACACCTATAGACTAGACATTGTTGATTATTTGTTATGACCTTCTGCTTTCCTGACCTCTCTTCTGATTTCCGATTCGGTACTTCACTATATCTGATACTCCGTTGCCAAACCTTGCTAGCCTTAGGATTCCGAGTCTGTCTCCTTCCTCTGTACCTTGTTTGTCTGTCTGTTGCCGACCTGGCTTGTCCGACCTCGAGAACTATCTCCTCTGTTTAGAGATAGTTCACAGATTTGTCAGTGACACTCCACCATTGGTGTCACTCACACTCTGGTCCTTCCCATTCTCAGCCTGACTCCTCCCCTTGGGGAGCCTCAGGCTTTTGGAAGGAGCCTGTTCTTTGGGCAGTGTCTCTACGGCCTTGCACCCTCTATACGGGTGCTCTCCTCTAAGTATTACTGTTGCACCAAACACTCATATTACTCAGGTGTCCAGAGGTTAGAGATACAGTGGTGTGAAAAACTATTTGCCCCCTTCCTGATTTCTTATTCTTTTGCATGTTTGTCACACTTAAATGTTTCTGCTCATCAAAAACCGTTAACTATTAGTCAAAAATAACATAATTGAACACAAAATGCAGTTTTAAATGATGTTTTTTATTATTTAGTGAGGAAAAAAAACGCAAAACCTACATGGCCCTGTGTGAAAAAGTGATTGCCCCCCTTGTTAAAAAATAACTTAACTGTGGTTTATCACATCTGAGTTCAATTTCTGTAGTCACCCCCAGGCCTGATTACTGCCACACCTGTTTCAATCAAGAAATCACTTAAATAGGAGCTATCTGACACAGAGAAGTAGACCAAAAGCACCTCAAAAGCTAGACATCATGCCAAGATCCAAAGAAATTCAGGAACAAATGAGAACAAAGTACTGTAACTGAGATCTATCAGTCTGGTAAAGGTTATAAAGCCATTTCTAAAGCTTTGGGACTCCAGCGAACCACAGTGAGAGCCATTATCCTCAAATGGCAAAAACATGGAACAGTGATGAACCTTCCCAGGAGTGGCCGGCCGACCAAAATTACCCCAAGAGCGCAGAGAAAACTCATCCGAGAGGCCCCAAAAGACCCCAGGACAACATCTAAAGAACTGCAGGCCTCACTTGCCTCAATTAAGGTCAGTGTTCACAACTCCACCATAAGAAAGAGACTGGGCAAAAACGGACTGCATGGCAGATATCCAAGGCGCAAACCACTTTTAAGCAAAAAGAACATTAAGGCTCGTCTCAATTTTGCTAAAAAAACATCTCAATGATTGCCAAGACTTGTGGGAAAATACCTTGTGGACTGCCGAGACAAAAGTTAAACTTTTTGGAAGGTGCGTGTCCTGTTAAATCTGTCGTAGAAGTAACACAGCATTTCAGCAAAAGAACATCATACCAACAGTAAAATATGGTGGTGGTAGTGTGATGGTCTGGGGTTGTTTTGCTGCTTCAGGACCTGGAAGGCTTGCTGTGATAGATGGAACCATGCATTCTACTGTCTACCAAAAAATCCTGAAGGAGAATGTCCGGCCATCTGTTCGTCAACTCAAGCTGAAGCGATCTTGGGTGCTGCAGCAGGACAATGACCCAAAAGACACCAGCAAATCCACCTCTAAATGGCTGAAGAAAAACAAAATGAAGACTTTGGAGTGGCCTAGTCAAAGGCAAAGCCCTGACCTGAATCCTATTGAGATGTTGTGGCATGACCTTAAAAGGCAGTTCATGCTAGAAAAACCCTCAAATAAAGCTGAATTACAACAATTCTGCAAAGATGAGTGGGCCCAAATTCCTCCAGAGCGCTGTAAAAGACTTGTTGCAAGTTATCGCAAACGCTTGATTGCAGTTATTGCTGCTAAGGGTGGCCCAACCAGTTTTTAGGTTCAGGGGGCAATTTCTTTTTCACACAGGGCTATGTAGGTTTTGAGGTTTTTTTTTCTCACTAAATAATAAAAATCATCATTTAAAACTGCATTTTGTGTTCAATTATGTTATCTTTAACTAATGGTTAACGGTTTTTGATGAGCAGAAACATTTAAGTGTGACAAACATGCAAATGAATAAGAAATCAGGAAGGGGGCAAATAGTTTTTCACACCACTGTATATCTGATTATCGGTGATACTGCAGATCATCAATAATCTGGTATATATCTGTATTCTCGGTGATACTGCAGATCACCGATAATCAGATCCTCTCTGTGTTACACTGATCGTTACAGTTGGGTAGTGTTCTGTTCGTGGGTGGACATAGGCCTCTGCAGGCCATGCAGCTGCACAG
The DNA here is from genome assembly GCF_040937935.1 of Hyperolius riggenbachi. Classification (NCBI taxonomy): domain Eukaryota; kingdom Metazoa; phylum Chordata; class Amphibia; order Anura; family Hyperoliidae; genus Hyperolius; species Hyperolius riggenbachi. Next base: position 96,122,220 of record NC_090646.1, read on the forward strand.
GAGCCCCAAGTCCTCTGGGACCTATGCAGCTGCACCACAGCCACATTACCCTCTAGGTTCATGGATGTGTCAGCACCCAGCCTATTCACAAGCCGACTCTTCCTCCGTGTCACTAGCCCTATGTAGTTGTCGTTCCCTCCATGTGGCTGTCTCTCATTCATGAATTTCATTGCTTTGTGAAGTGTTGCAGATGATGGCAGCAAGATATACATACACAATAATAATATGGTAGAGAGATTTTAGGCTATGACTATGGTAGAGATTAGATTGTAAGCTCCTGTGAGAACAGTCAGTAACATAACTGTCCTTTGTAAAAGCACTGTGAAAGATATATAGATACAGAAAAATAATAATGGTATGGTAGGTTTTTTGACCATTTACATTTTTACAAGTTTTCGTTTTTTCTTAGCAACATGTGTACGCTTCACGAGGAGTAGTAATAATTGCTTATAGCCCAGTTACAGTATGTATGAGACATTAATGAATAGGAAGAAAATATGTTCAACTATAATACAGTGCCTGCAGAATACGACTTAGGTTCACATACTTTTATGCTATTGACAGTTTTTGGATTAACCCATGATTTGTTATGACCATAGACACAGAACATTTATATCATGCTTGTCTCCTGGCGGACTCAAAACCAGAGCTACAGCCACTAGGATACGCTCTATAGGCAATAGCAGTGTTAGGGAGACTTGCCCATGGTCTCCTACTGAATAGGTGCTGGCTTACTGAACAGGAATAGCCGAGATTCGAACCCAGGTCTCCTGTGTCCGAGGCAGAGCCCTTAACCATTACACTATCCAGCCACCATACCCACCATACCCACCTACATGGGGTCCGCTACACAGGCCTCGATTTACATCACAGGACCCTATAGGCACAGATACCCTGGCACCCTAGACTTTGCCCTCCATGAACCTACAAACCCCCACCGAACTGCACCATGAGTGTGCTGGCTGGCCCAGCTGTCACTTCTCTCTTACTTCCCTTGCCCATCATAGGTAGCTACAGGTATCCCTTAGCATTAGGTAGCCAGTGGTACCCTCAGTATTAAGTAGCTAGAGCTGTCCACTATCCATGACTGATGGGAGATCTCTCCAATTGAATGCTAAGAGCTGGTGAGAGTAACCTCTCATTTACACTTTGCTCAGAACTAAGCGAAGGGAAGGCACCAGGGGAGGGGAGTGAGCCATCTTTCCATCATCAGGCACCTGTAGGCACGTGCCTACAGTCCCTTTTGGTAAATTCGGCCCTGCCGCTACATTTATTCTGTAGAGGGGCCCACTGTTGGGTTTGTCCACCACTGCCTATGTTTGAGCTCATTTATGTTGCAGAAATCAACAGTCTATGTTTTATAGTTTTTGAGATATTCAAGTTTTTATAAAGGTCAAAGTTCACTCAGCCATTGCACTGTTTTAACGTTTTACCTTTATAAAAACTTGCATATCCCTAAAACTATGAAAGGTAGAATGATGATGGTAATGAGCACAAACAGAGTACTACACAACCATACCATAAATTGCTGTTTGATCTAAAATTTTTGGAAGCAGGAAATCGAAGCTAATGCAAATATCGGCTATTAGGCGGTCAAAGCAAAAATTTGAACGTGGGATAATGATTGTTTTAAAAATTAGAATGTTATAGTTTTTGAATGTTTTATTTTACACATTATTATTTTTGAAAACTATTAATTTTGAAATTGTGTTTTGTATTTGCAAATATTTCTGTTTTGAGAAATTATAGTTTTGAAATGTATCGTTTTGAACATTATAAGGTTAGGAAGGGTGGTTCTAAGCTTTGGTGTAAGGAAGGGGGATTTTAGGGATAGGCGTCAGCAAGGGGGGTTTTAGGGTTAGGCATCAGGAAAGGGGCTTTTAGGGTTAGGCATCAGGAAAGGGGCTTTTAGGGTTAGGCATCAGGAAAGGGGGTTTTAGGGTTAGGCATCAGGAAAGGGGGTTTTAGGGTTAGGCATCAGGAAAGGAGGTTTTAGGGTTAGGCGTCAGGAAAGGAGGTTTTGGGATTAGGCGTCAGGAAGGGGGGTTTTAGGGTTAGGCATCAGGAAAGGGGCTTTTAGGGTTAGGCATCAGGAAAGGGGGTTTTAGGGTTAGGCATCAGGAAAGGGGGTTTTAGGGTTAGGCATCAGGAAAGGAGGTTTTAGGGTTAGGCATCAGGAAAGCAGGTTTTAGGGTTAGGCGTCAGGAAGGGGGGTTTTAGGGTTAGGCATTGGACATAGCAGGACTTTGAGAGTAGCATTTACCAATGTTTTACAATCATTATTACCACTGTTAGTATTTATCATTTTCATTTGGCACCCAAATCACACAAGGGTATTTATCGTTTACACTTATATTGGCTTCACCCTGCGCCCATTTTTCCTTCTGCCTCTATTTCATGCACACAATTTTTACAACAAGTGATTGATATGGCAAATGGGACTTTTTCCCTTATCTGAACAGCAGCACTACTGGTGAAATATCTTCTGTTTAAATATTTCCTATTTGAATTAAACCACCCAAAAAGCACACAGTGATCCTGTAGTCTTTTATGACAAGTACACTTAAATATTAGAACAACAACAATAATTATAACAACAACAACAAGAAAAATGCAAAGAAAAACTTCATGAAGGTTCACTGTAGTGAGCATAGATTACTGTATTTTTTGGACTATAAGACTTTTTTTCTCCCCCAAAAGTGGGGAAAAAAGCAACTGCGTTGTATAGTCCAAATGCAGGAAGTTCCTGACTTGTGAATGCCTGCCAATACGAACCTCCAACCCGCCGCAATGTCGGGGACTCCCTGTACTGTGCCCATGGAGAGGAGTACACAGGGGGACAAACGGAGGACACAGAGGGGACACAAAGGGGCACAGAGGAGGACACAAGGGGGACACAAAGGGGCATATTGGAGGTCACAAGAAGGAAAGAGGCGGCAAAGGTGGACAAAGGAGGACAGAGGAGGACACAAGAGGTACAAGGGGGCATGAGGTACAAAGGGGGCATAATCAACAAGATGTCCCTTCACCATAGATGCACCAGGTTTAGTATATATTTTTCCCCCTGGTTTTTGTCCTATAAACCTAGGTGTGTCTTATGGTCAGGAGTGTCTTATAGTCTGCAAAATACGGTAGGTATAAGATTTTAATCTATAACTTTTTGCTCTTTAAATATTATAAGCCGCAAAAGTTGTAATTCTTCTTATTCCTCTCTCTAGTTGGATCTCTGAATCGCAGCCCCTGAATGAACTTGAAAGATAACTAGAGTGATACATTACTTGACAGGCAGCTTCAAAGATAGCGAGTCACCTTGAGGGACTATAGATTGAAAGTGCTTATCGCTGTTGACACAGCAGGAAGTATAGAAACACCTACTAAACTTCATGCAATCTCATTTTTTTCAAATACAGTCTCTGTGGGAGGGAAAGAAGCAAATTTTCCATAGTTTTAATAGTGGATTATAAATGTTTTAAATTAATATATTCTGGGATTGGATATACTGTTACAGTCAGTAATGCTTCAGGTTAAGAGCGAACCTACAGTCCCTATTTTGTCCGCTAGCCAGGGACTACCCGTATACTGGAAGTTAATACTTAGTAGTAGTCACTGTATGGTTTGATGTCTGAGGTCGGAGTAAAAGTGTTCAGGAGGCTGCAGAAGAGTATTGCTGGGAGAACATTAATACATTTACTGTAGTTAAAAAGGTTTTTCTACTCACCATGTTCATCCAGCAAGATGTTATCTGGTTTAATATCTCTGTAAGAAAAGAAAAACGTGTCAGTTCTATTTAATGCTAATTAAACATGGCAGCATGTTGGCTAGCTGGTTAAATCATCTGATTATGTTTATATAATTCCTTTGTGAAGGGGACTGAATTTGACTTAGTTTCCACAGACAGATCCCTAAGTGCTCAGTGTGTGGCGTGACAAATCCACAGGGCATACATTTGAAATCGGCGCCGGTAGACTTGGGCGCAGGATACCGCCGATATATGGCTGATCCTGCTTCTGCACAAGTCCGGGCCGTCTTAATTACTATTCCTCCTCCAGGAGGATAGTGGTGATTGCCGGAGGCTGAATTATTGTGTTTTTTAACCAACTTCAGCTCCGTCTTCTGACGGCACCGACGTTACTCACTGAGCGCTGCTCACTTGTGATTCCCTTTGTAGTCTATGGTGGCGCCGGCTGCGCCCAAATCTAGAAGCGCCGAAAAGCACTGCTCCGTCCACAGGTGAGGCAGGAAACTGTGAGATACAGAAGAGGACTTTTTGCAATACCTGTTGTTGTGGTGCAACAATGAGGACACTCCCCTAGCAGCAATTTTTACTGATTGTAGAAAGCCAGGTACAGGTTATGAGGGGCTGGTCAAGCCAGCTGTCGTGGGCCTTGCTTCCCTGTTCCTCCTACAGCCCACTATTTCAGCACTGAGTCCTTCTACTCGATAGTCGATATGAGCCATGCGATCCAGATGCCAATGAGTGTATCAAATGACTGTCATCTGATGGCCACTAGGTCAATGGGATGCAAATAATTCTGAGTTGATGATGTAGGATTATTTGGATCGTAGGTAGAGCAACAGCACCAACCTATGTTAAGAATATTTTATTACCAATAAAGGCACAGCAACTTAGTACAGAGTGCAGATCAAGATGTCCAGGCTGGTGGGTGGCAGGAGTGGGTGTGACCGAACAGCTAACAGCTGCATCCTGTGGTTTTACACTTGGTCACAGTGGCATAGTACATAACATAGGATTATGTACATTTTGTATGAAAATGTATGCAGCGTGAAAAAGGACCAACTGAATTTTACCTTGGCAGGATTCGATTGGCCCATTTTCACGCTGCATAAATTTGCATAATGCTGCATCAACTTGGAATTACCAATTGCATCTCGCTGACCATCCCTAATGGGCATCCTACTAAATATGGAGTAACCTGGAAAATTCTGCTAAACATGGTCCATTCTCCTACATAATTATCTCTATTACTATTTATCTAGGTCTGACATCTTCCACAGCACTTTACAGTATGTAGTCTTGTAACTAAGGCCCCGTTTACTCTTAATCGGTTGGTACGCATTTTTTTTTCTTCTCCATAGCAGTGCATTGGGAACAAGATTTCAGTTAAAACGCGTTAAGTGTGAACCGAGCCATTGGAAGACATGGGACTTACTTTGAAAATCAGTTGTCCTTTCAGTTATAACTGAGAGCAACTGATTAAGTGTGGGGCCTAACTGCCCCCCCCAGAAGATCTCACAACCTGCATAGAACACAGGAGAACATAGTTATATGTCCATCATACTCTACACCCAATACACCCAATTTTTATGGGGAAGCCAGTTAACTTATCTGTATGCTATTGGGATGTGGGAGGAAACCAGAGTGCCCAGAGGAAACCCAGGTTGACAAAGGGAGAACATACATCTACATACCTTGCAGATAGTGCGCTGGCTGGGATGGGAACCAGGATACCAGTGCTGCATGGCAAGAATTCTAACCACTACACCACTGTGCTCCCAATGTGCGGAATAGAACAGGAAGCATGAGTTACACATAACCACTACTGATGGCAAAACTTTTTCCCAAGTTGTATATTTCCACAGAAAGAGAAAGAAACTGAGCCCATTAAAGCAAGCGTCAAACTAATCACTTAGCTGACAGCTGGTTAATTAACCAGCAGCATGAGGTTTGACTGGCTAAATTTAAATGCATCCATGGTTACATGAAGATTTAAATTTTAGGACAACTTTTTTGCATGTGATGTGATCACGTGACTGAACTAGTCATTTGATGTCAGTGTACAACTTAAGAATCAGATTAATTTCTACATCCTGTGTCATTTCCCATGATTTTGCCTTCAGGAGAAATTTCTGATGAGGCAATAATCACCTGCAGTGGCGACAGCCACCAATGTTTAGAGGGAAAAGTAGACAGTCTTTTGGGAGCCCTTAAATGATTGAGGCTAGGAACACACTAGGTAGAAATGCTTGTGTTGCAGAAAATGCATGCGTTTTTGCCGCTAGGACAAGACAAATAACATTTATATTGCGCTTTTCTCCTTGCGGACTCAAAGCGCCAGGGCTGCAGCCACTAGGACGCGCTCTATAGGCAGTAGCAGTGTTAAGGAGTCTTAACCAAGGTCTCCTTACTGAATAGGTGCTAGCTTACTGAACAGGAAGAGCTGAGATTCGAACCCTGGTCTCCCGTGTAAGAGGCAGAACCCTTAATTAGTAGCTGGATCACGTGCGGCCAGCGGGAGCAGACAGTGTAGTGTCTGCTCCAATGGTCTGCTCTGATCCAGGATGCATTACCCCCAAGGGCTATATGAGGAGATACATCCCCCTGCCCTGGCTTACTGCGGACTGCACAGAAGTGCGGACCACTTACTGCAATGGATCTCAGACATCCGTTGCAGGCTGACAAGTGTGACCGGTTCTTATATATAAAATAGGAGCTGTGTCAGTTTAGCAATGAGCGGAGAACAGACAAAAAATGTCAGTTGTCAGCTTAAAGAGGAACTCCAGTGAAAATAATGTAATAAAAAAAGTGCTTCATTTTTACAATAATTATGTATAAATGATTTAGTCAGTGTTTGCTCATTGTAAAATCTTTCCTCTCCCTGATTTACATTCTGCCATGTATTACATGGTGACATTGTTACTGTGGGCAGGTTATGTAAGCTGCTCCTAGCTGTTTTGGCTGTTGCAGACAGCTGTAAACAGCCATTTCCTGTCTGTGAACATTGTTACATTGTGGCAGTTTGCCCAGAGTACCGCGGTACTCAGAGCTTCTTGTGGGAGGGGTTTCATCACAAAATCAGTCATACAGCGCCCCCTGATGGTCTGTTTGTGAAATGCAATAGATTTGTCATGTAAAAGGGGGTATCAGCTACTGGAATTAGAAAACAAACACACTACCAGTATATGCCGTTCAACCACCTGATATTTATTGAGAATCAAAGGTTTTTTTTAAAACTTGATTAATAATAGTTAAGTCTGTAAAAAAAAGGTTTTTTTATAGCACACCATAATAATGCACAATTTTTCATTAAACGGGGTGTTACCCCACAATGTCTCAAACAGAAAGTCTCAGGGGACTGTGCACAGACCAGAATATAACCAGTTGACCATATCACTCCCTCAACATGGGGAGAGGCGGGCACGGACACCTACAATGCCAAAAGATTAAAGCATCTAATATGCTAATTGCCCGTCAAACGTGTCCGCATCACCCCATGCACTAATATCACAGTGGTCAACAGCAATAAAAATGTGCCCCCCCAAAGCCCCCCTATGCCCCCCCGCAATCACAACACCATGCCCTGCATGCAGACATCCACATCAAGATACCAACTAACATGGGTCGTCACCCACGGAAAAATCATGACACTTGAGAACACAGTCCATGAGAGGCATATATGAAAAATATCCCACGGCAAGTCCTGCTTTCAAAATTCAATGGCATGAGATAAAGTTCCACATTAAGAAGATCGTCATAGAAAGATCACTATATTCCTTCAAGAGTCTTTTCAGACCATTTAAGGATGGTGCACCTAGCCAGTTTGCTGTAATATAAAGTTATAGGCCTATGCGGACAAAACAGTTCAGTATTTCAGCCAAGCCATATATCGTGACAACGAAGTTTCCATGCATGTAATACTTCACCATAATTGGATATACACATGAACTTTGCGGATATAGATGCCGTATGCACTGTTTCACATAGTTACCACCTCCTCCATTGATGCGATATGCAGTGTCCGCATGGACGGTTTTTAGCCTGCCCAACTGACCGCAGTGTCCACGATGTGTATCTGCGGGAGTATCAAACTCAGGGCCTCAGACTTGTATTACCCCGGCCAAGCGGGAGTTCAGTCCTTGAAAGTATACGCCATAATTCCGGGCACCGTGCTCCGATCCGGCGGGAGGGCAGAGGGGGGCAGAGAGGCACATCTCAGCGCGTGACGCAGGCCTACATCGACGCGTTTCGCCCCGCCCAGGGACTTCCTCAGGACGTACGTTTTAAAAAAAAACCTTTGATTCTCAATAAATATCAGGTGGTTGAACGGCATATACTGGTAGTGTGTTTGTTTACTAATTCTAGTTTTTTGACCAGTGCATGTACCCACTTGTTTAGCACACCCTAGCATGTACACTTTCTGTGTAGTAGGTTTTTGTTGGTATCAGCTACTGATTGGGATAAAGTTCAATTCTTGGTCGGAGTTTCTCTTTAAGTGGGAATGCAGCCTAATGCAAGTCTAGAAATGCATTTAAGTGCGTTTCACATTATGTGTTTTTAAAAAAGCACAACTTGCTGCATAATTTTAAAAAATGCATGTAAAACGTACGTAAAGTATCTCAATGGAGACGCAGAGGTATGCGTTCGTACAAGCGTTGTTTTTTTTTGCAAATATGCTTCTGTATTTTACTTCATTGATTATTGCAAATAACATAAAACTCAAACCTGAAACGCACCAAAAATGCATAAAAACGCATGAAAAAAACAAACGCAAGAAAAACGCAGCAAAAAATGAGAATGGTTTTCTGCACTGCTGAGTGTGATCCCAGCCTGATTGGCTATTTCCATCCAAAGAATCTTTGTCTGGTATGTATTTTTGTAAAGGTGATGTAATTTATCAGAGAGTTCAGGGTGCTCCTGCACTCCCACAATCCACTCTTCTGTGCAAAAGAACTGGGGGGATCCATTGCTGGGCTCACTCTGTGAGAAGCATGAGTGAGTGCTCCTCGTTGTCTGGCTGCCATGATGCCAGACACTGACTACACCGCTCTACAGGAAGTTGTAATAAATCAGGAAACTGTCAGAAATGTTGGTGAAAGAAGCACACAGGCAAACAAGATTAAGGCCTCATTCACACTTGAAAGCGCAAAACGACGGCAGGAGTGATTTTTCCACGATTTAACACGGAAAAATCACTGGACACTGCAGCGACTTTCCCGCGATTGCATTTAGTGCTTCTATAGCACTGAAACGGGATTGCCAGGAAATCGCCTGAAAATGGAGCAGGCTACGCGTTTGCGTATGGCGAAATTTGCGTTCATCGCCAGCAATTAACGCAAATCGCCCAAGTACGAACGGGCACATAGGGTATTATAGTACTAGCGCTTACAAAAGCGCTAGCACTTGAGCGCTCTAGTGTGAATGGGGCCTCATAGCTCCCAGCATCCCAACTGCCCCTCTTTTGGAGGGACAGTCCCTTTGTTCCTCTTTCTTCCTCCTTGGTCCCACTGGTGTACAGATCTGTGTAAATATATGTATTTTTTCTACTGAAGATATATTTAATTGGTTCTAAACTTTATTCCCATTCTTTAAATTGATATATTTCCTATTTTTAAGTGTTAATATGAAGGACAAAGACCAGGATAGAAAGGACCAGTGTGGTTTGAATTATAAAACAACATATTTTTCTTATGAAATATTTATGGTATGCATGACTAGGGGGTGTGCCGGGGGCATGGTCAGGGGTGTGGCAGGGGCGTAGATGAAGTGTCCCTCTTTCTCATCTCAAAAAGTTGGGAGGTATGAAGATTTTGCATTTCTATGCGCTTTTCTGCACATTTACTACACACACATTGAAGTCTTTTGCTGTGTGCAACGCAAACAAATGTAGACAACTATGCGTTGTGTTACAGAACTGCCTTGCAACGCACAGATTATTATTATTTATTATTATTATTTATTTATAAAGCGCCAACATATTCCGTGGCGCTGTACAATGTAAGAAAACAAACAAGGGATACATAATGATACAGACAATGATATACATCAAATATGAACACTGATACAAAATACAGAACTGGTGATTACAATAGTAAATTTAACATGATGACTAAAATGTATAAATGTCTAACAGATGGATGCTAGCCTATGGAAGATAAACTGCTCACACTCACAGTACACATAACATAACATAACATGAAAGGATGTGTTTTATGTCATGTGCATATTTTTTGTGCGTTTTTGCTGTGTTTTTACTGCATTTTTGGTGCATTTGCGTTTTTACCGCAAATGCATTTTTCAAGCATTTTGCATGCATTTCGCATATGCGTTTTGTATGCGTTTTACAATTGCGTTTTATGCAAATTAATAGGGAGACAACAGGAAGCGGAAATACATCACAAAACAATTTTTTAAAAATAAAAATGCATAGCAAAACGCATGGAAAACGCATGAAAAATGCATATCATTGCATTTGCATTTTTAATTATGTGTGTTTTTGAGGCGTTTTTGCATAGCATGAAGAAAACCCACCGTTTTTTAAATTGCATATGCGTTTTTAATATGCGTTTTTTCCTGCGGCCCATAGACTCCCAATAGCGGCAAAAGCGCAGCGTTTTCCGCAACGCTAGCGTTTCTGCCAAGTGTGCACCCAACCTCAACATAGCTGAAACGCGGATTGAAAATCAGCATTCAAACGCGCAGATGTAATCAAGGCCTGAATCATTTACTCTCCACAAAGAGTGGATAATTATCAACAGGCAGGAAGTCTGTCTGTGCTTCAGTAATGTTTTCCTTCAGCAGATTTTTTTTCAACATTTTTACAATAACTCCCGATGTAAATTACCATTCCCATAGGCTTAGCTAACTTGCTCTGTATCATTACTAACATATCAGTTTTTATCCTCGTTACTAAATAAAAATGAATATAGTATCAAAACCATAACTAATTAGACCCGAGGAGAATGAGAGGCTTGGAGTTACGTAGGAAGGAACCATATTGTGTTTGTTTGACGTTACTATAGCTTAACTGGTAAAATAATGTTCCCCTAATAATATGTCTGGGGTGTTGATTACCGTACCTCCTACGGCGAGAGAATAGATATGTATAATAAATCTCAATTTTAACAATGGACACTTTTGATGGCGCATGCGGCTGATGTGGGAGTGCGTTTATGTCAAGCTGAGCGTCTACATAAAGCAATTAAATAAATGATCATAGGCTTCCCAGCCTGGAATAACCTCATGGTGCGTTCATTCACGGCAGCGCACTCCCTGTTTGTATGCAGAACATAACTACATCTAAAATACAGATTGCCCTCATTTTCAGTAGAAAAAAACCTTGAAATAGGTTGCAATGTCATTTCAGCTTTTTACTGTAGTGAATCTCTGAGGTATAATGCCAGATCAGGCCTGTCCTTTCTTCCTCCTGATTTAAACTCATTTAAAGGACACCTGGAGTGAGAGGGACATGGGGGCTTCCATATATATTTCCTTTTAAAGTAAACCTGTAAGGAAAAATTCTCCACTAGGGAATACTCACCTCGGGAGGGGGAAGCCTCTGGTTCGCAGAACGTCTCCACCATCAAGCTACGCACACACATACGGCAACAATCGTTCGTTGTGAACGACGAATGTTCTTTTAATTGACGAAAGAACCACCTAAGTAAAGTTAGCTTTTAAAGGTGTGTAACGATCTGATCATTTGTTAACGAACGATCCAGAACAACGTCACATACTGATCCTGGAAGTGACATCATAGCAAGTTCCACCCGCACGTAACGAACGGTTCAAAACGTACGTTACACTGTAAAACTAACATTACGTATATTACATTACAGTACAAGATTTCATACTGTAGTTATGTAGGTAGAGCATTTACATAATATAGCGTTGACAAAACATACAAAAATACACTCTGTCCTGTTAAAATGACAATTATGGTATAATCCTGTAGCAATTAATGTGTCACAGGACACATTCATAGAACGAGCGTTACATCACGAAAAGCAACTGTTGCGCTTGCACATTAAAATGAAAGGTTCTATGGAGATATTACTAAATGCGCATGTCAAGCCTGGTACGAACTACCGTTTTGCTAACAATGTACTACTATTGCAAACGATCGTCGTTTAAAAAAATTCGCCAAGGCAGATCTTGACTTAATGATCGTTGGATGTTTTTTTTTAAACGATCGTCGTTTAAAATAATTGGGGAACAATCGTTTCAAACGACTATAGTCGCATGTGTGTACGCACCTTTAGGATCCCCAAACAGTGTGCGCTGCGCACAGGCACAATAGCTGCTTGCTGATCGGGCTACAGCAGAAACAGCAGAGTCCGATCGGCAAGGAGCTACTGGGCTTGCATGACCTCATTGGTGGCAGCCGTTAGTGAGCCTGCGTGAGCCGCCAACAAGACTTTCAGAGGGGCACTGGATTGGCAGGTGCCTGGGGCCCACCTGCCACGTTCTTTGACCTCTCCCTACTTCAGCTTAGCCAAAGGACCACAAGGGGGTGCCAAATCTACAACCTTGCCTAGCTCCCCATTACATCTTAATCCATCTCTGTCGAGCAGTGAGTTAGTTGCTCTGCAAGTCACACCTCTGGGAAAGATGGTTCCTTAGCTGATAGGCCTTACAAGTTATTAACTCGAATAGGCTTCAATCTCATAAAGTACAACTACAGAAATGGTAAAGTACAGCTTCCAGCAGAGTAAAGTAAAAATCTAATAAACTGCTGATACTTGTAGCTGTTTACATTAGTACATGCAGGGCCGGATTTGTACTTTCCAGCGCCCTAGGCCGGCTGTCACCAACCCCCCCCCCCATTCTGTCCAACTCTGACTAGTTTGAACGGGCCCCCCTCTGTTTTGCTGCTTTGCCCCGTTCAACGAAGAAGCAGTGCATGCTCTGTCCACTCCATGTAATTTTGCCCTCCTGCCTGGATGCACAGCAGGCGATAGTGTTCTGGGCTTGCATACTTCAGAAATGACGCTCATATATGAGCAGCACTTGTCAAGTATGCATACCCATAACACTCCCTCGGCTCCTGTGCACATGCATACAGGAGTGCAAAATCACAAGGAGCCCCAGTGGACAGCGCTGCTTCTTTGTCCTCTGTGCTACTTGCTGCCATCAGAGCCACAAATAGGGGACAGTGTAGCACAATGCAGAAAAGCCCATCCAACACAGAGAACAGGTAAGTAGAAGGATCCGACACTACACACGCTGGCATACATGTAGTGTAATGCTAGGTACACATATTGCAATTTCCTGACAGATTTACTGTCAGGTCGATTGATTCCATCATGTCTGATCTAATTTCAATTTTTCGATCAATTTGCTTTTCACTTCTATGAAAAATCATTCAGAAAATTGATTGGAAAGCAGATCGGACATGTTGGAAATAGTCGATCTGACAGTAAAGCTGTCAGAAAATTGCATTGTGTGTACCCAGCATAAGCTCAGGTGTACTTTACACAGTGACAATTTAGCACTTAAGACAGATTTTAAAATCAGTCAGCAGGAAGTTTTGTAACAGAATAACACTTTTTATTGGCTAACCAAAAGAAAAACAGTGAGCCTTTGGTTAATGAGCCGTCTTCAGACTGTGTTACTGTATACAAGATACTGCACACAGCTATATAAACAGTCAGCAGGAGATGCATTGATTGTTTTGTAAATATAAATAAATGTAACACAGTTTTAATTCTGTTTCAAAACATCCTGCTTTCACTGATGGTCAACACAGTACTTTGCTGGCAAAAAAAAGCCAGGAAAGAGTTAAACTGTAGAAAGAATGTTGTTGGCATTCTCTAGGAGGAAAAAAAGCCATAAATTCAACAGATCTGAGGTCTTTAACAGCACTGACCTACTAGTAATAAACTATCATCAGTCAGGGAGGGGGAGAGCTGCTAATTCCTGCCCGTGTATGCGTGTTGCATGAAAAAACTAATCGGAACTCAAGAGTTCTGCTACTTGAGCCCATATATTTTTCTTCTCACAGCAGATTGTTTGTCCCCTCTCATCATACAGGTGACAGCAGATGCTGACTGCCATAACACACACTTTGCACAAGTAAGAGAGATGCAGGGATCTCTGGAATTCAGGCAGACCAGAGCAAAGCAAGAGTGGTGATTTACTTTGACATGTGACCTCTTATCTCTCCAAGTCCTGCGCCCTGCTAATTTTTATCGCCCTAGGCCACGGCCTCTGTGACCTTGCCAGAAATCCGGGCCTGAGTACATGCCATCGCTTTCTGAAACCTTCTGCATAGAAATCTGTGATCCTATAAGCTAACTAACCCCTTGACAAAACATGGCTGTCATTTTGGACTACTGTCTATAGATGAAAGGGAAGTGTGTCATCTCCCCACACACATTCCTAATCCTCACTGATTGGCTGGGGGCAGTTCAGTGTGACATAAAGTTGAAATCTGATCTATGCTCTGCTCACATGTGTTTACAAAGCAAGCTAGACAGTGCAGTTTCTAGAAGAAAAAAAAGAGTAAGGGAGGAAATGACATCAGGATTGGTTTCAGTCAGTAGAAGTAAAAATGGAAAATACCCAAATTAAATATTTTTCTTTTTATTTACTATTTAAATGTCACTGAAATCAAAACATACACAGTTCAAAAAATATGTTATCTAAGTAAAACAAGTATTTATCTACTTATATATGTGATTTTTTCCTGGAATAGTATGGTTGTCCCTGCTGCTTTAAATACCCAACAAAGCACTTAGATTATTTTCTCACTTGATATGTGCCTTGATTAATTTTTTAAACTTTTAAAACTTGAAGTCACGATGAACCATAATATCATCAGAGTATAAACTTGTAAATTTTAATTTAATCACCCGGGCAATGTGTGAAAATGCTAATAAAACCTTCAAGGGATTAAGTACTTTGCTGTTCTTTGAAATATTTCCTTAGATCAAAAAAGTTAAATAAAAATAAAAGAAAAGAAAATCTAATCTTTCTTCTTCTTTTATCAAATGGAATCAAACGATTTCATTAAATAGACCTATGCCAGACAATTTTATTGCTTTATATGCCAGAACAGATTGAGATTTATGTTTCAATGTAATGTAATACAATACAATAATAACATTTGTAAAGTACTTTTCTCCCATAGGATTTAAAGGGCATAGATATGTCTCAGATCAATACACAGTTGTAGGGTAGACAGTGTTACAGAGAAAATAGTTAAGTGTTCATACAGTATATACCCGACAAAACAGGTAGCTTTTCAGTCCAGGGATAGAGCTGTTTTGATTGGGTGTGGAAAGGAGTTCCAAAGAGTAGGGGCAGCATAACAGAAGGCTCTGGCTCCAAAGGTTATGCTTTATGTGTATGTTTTCATATATTTTAATTATTTATTTACTATATTTACCTTTAACTACTGATCTTTTTACTTTTAACTTCTGTTCCTCCGCAAGTCCCAACGGTGTTAATTACTATTCCTCTACCCGGCCGCCATGGATAGTGGGGGAAAGAAATCATTCGTCTTCCAGCTATTTCTGGCGGCCAAATTACAGTGTTTTTGTAGTAATTTGTGCTTCGTCTTTAGACGGCATCCAAATTACTCACTGAGCGCAGTTATAGCTGTAATTCCTTTTACGGCCTATGGTGGCGCCGGCTGCATCCAAATACCACGCGGTGGTGATGTGACGATGACTTGACGTCTGACGCAGGCAGCCCAGGAGGGGTCAAGGAAGGCGATTGCGTTGGAAATCTTCTTCTTTCATTTGGCAGCACCGCGAAGCACCAGCTCCCTAGCGGTTATGTCCTTCTGCCTGCGCCCCCTTTCTTCATCTACTTGCTGGTCTGCGCCCAGGGTGGTTGCCCTGCCCAAGAAGCAGCCCTGATTACCATGAATTACCATGAACTTACGGCTATCTGTATGTCTTTCCATTATCTTAGTGTGATGATTTGCTCAGCTGCCTGTGCAGGCAGCCAGCCTTTTGACCATTGTGTAGGTTTGCATGTTGCAGGACTCTGGAAAGAAGAGCTTCTGTCAGTTTTGCAGCTTGTGCTTGCAGAGGAATTTGCATACGTTGTCATGCAAATTGCCCGGCCACATTCATTGGAGGCGTGTACTATAAGTACTATGTCTTTCCCACAATGCTTCGCTGTTCATAAGGATTTCGTCCTATGTAACACTCCTGGTGGGGTGTCAGCCTTGCTCTCTGTTTGAACATCAGCTTAGAGTAATTCCTAAATCTGCGCTAGGCAGATTTCCCTAGTGCTGTTAGGATTGTATTATCTGTATTGCCTGTTCTGTCTTGTCTTGCCTGTTTGCCATTGTCCTGTTCCTATGGTGGTTGACAGGAAATGGTTCTGATCTCTGTTCTTGGAGTATAGCTGGTGCAGCGGTTGCTACCAGCTATCTCTTCTGTTCTGTCTCCTGGGATCACACTAGCTACTTTTCGCTAGCGCTGGGGATCCTTCTGTTCTGTCTTCTGGGATCGCGCTAGCCACTTTTCGCTAGCGCTGGGGATCCTTCTGTTCTGCTACTCTGTACTTGGATCGCGCTAGCCACTTTTCGCTAGTGCTGTGGATCCTATCTCTCGCTTGTCCCTGTTTTCGTGTGTCTGTCTGCTACGCTTGCTGGAGGCTCGGTGAGGTAACCGTTAAGCAAGCGCTCGCGTCCTCTGTTTCATGTTTGTCTGTAAATGGTTAGTTAGGCGTGCTTGTCTCTATTGTGCTTATCACGTGGAGACCGCGCATAACCGCGTGCACTGTTGCGAATGAGTGCGGTGTTCGCGGTTAGCTAGCATTTGTTATTTTCCGTATCTCCTCATTGTATTATTTGCTGTGCCTTTGCTAACTTCGTATTCTGTTCTGATCTGCCTTGTGTCTCGTCTGGCGATCGCACCTCTCGCGATCGCGTTCCTATTTCATATCTGCTGTTGTGTGTATGCAGTTGCGGGGTGGCGACTGGATTGGCACACACACATACAACCTGTCCCTTTGCTCATTCTCATTCGCAATCGCCTCTTGCGATTGCGTTCTGCGTTTCGTACAATTCCTGTCTGGCATTTGTGGAGGTACAGAGGATTGGTTCCTCTGCACTCCCCAGCGCCATCTGCCGACAGGAATTTTCCCTCTACGGGTGCGTAGCACCTTTTGCTGGGTTCCTGCAAATTATACGCTTGTGGAGGATTTCCGCCGTGTCAGCGCACGCGTTGTGCGCTGATCACGGGGAAAGTTCCACAATCGTTACACTTAGCATTGCATTAAAGATTCAAATACTTCTGCTGTAATGATCAGTGAATTCAAGGCTACAAATCTGACACCAGCATCTTTATTGTCCCTCTTAGTCACTATTATAATAGGAGATGACTAATGAATGTGAAGGACTTGCTTGGCAGGAGGTAGTGCTACAGCACAGATACTTATAAAGAGAAGGTATGATAAGATCCCCAGGATTTTCTCATTGTGCTCCTGGATTGTACAGCTGGAGTACTTTTATCTTCGTCAGAATATTTTTATCTTTATTTCTAGGGAATCATTTTTCTTAATCCCCCATCCTCTTACAGAGGCAATCTGCACAGCGCACTCCACCTGTTACAGAGCCCAGCTTCTACATAATTGGATGACAACGATACATTTTTCTGTGAAGTTACAGGGACCTATTTAACTACTAACCTTCTTCCACCAATTCAGAAGTCCATCCAGCAAATCAGGTGTTTTTGAAGATACTCTTGTTATGAGTGTGAAGATCATGACACTTGTTTTACAGTATGTCCCTTGCACTCGAGCTGTGATGGTCACCAAGGGCAGGGAGGATGAACATTTGGTAGACTCCAGGAAAACTTTACTAGAGTGCCCAATGATTACGTTTCTGTATGAGACCTCTGCTGCCAGGGCCAATTTAAGTGGCACGGGGACCCAAGGCAGAAGTAATTTGGGGTCCCCCTAACCAGTGGTGCAGAGGTCGCAGGGAGCACTTACCACATCTAGGGCCACGCTCCTCTCCCCCTTGCTCCAGTCCTCTTCCTGCAGCAGCTTGCGATACATCAGAACACTGCGGCTGCCTGACACTATACAGCTCCTCTGTCCTCCGTGATCCCACATTAGAGGTCTCTTACTGTAACCCCAGTGGCACACATGCACCGCACGACATACATGATCCTGGCACATGTAACAGTAAGAGACCACTCATGTAGAAGTACAGAGGATCTGTATAGCAGCAGGCAGCCGCAGTGTCACACTGCAGAATAAAGAGGACCTGAGCAAGGGGGAGAGGAGCGGGGTGGCAAGATCAGGTACAGTACTGAAGTGTTAGTGTAGAGAAGTGAAGTGTAGTGCAGTACAGTGTAGCAGTGCAGTGTAGTGTTAGTGCAGTGTAGTGCAGTGCTGTGTAGCTTAGCTGGTTGGGCAGCAAGGGAAAGTGTAGTGTAGTGTAGCATGTAGTGTAGTGTGACTGGTGGGTGAAGCAGGGATTAGTGTAGCTTAGATAGAGTAGTTTAGAGACAACTTGGGGGGTCTATAAGATGCCCCTGCACTATAAATGAACCAGGTTTGGTTTTCTTTGCCCCGATTTTTGGCCTCTAGAACTTAGTGCGTATTATAGTCCAGAGAGTCTTATAGTCCAAAAAATACCATATTTCATGACGTAAAGCATACCCGAAGTAACATGTGACATAATGAGATAAACATGGGTGCATATAGTTCTAGCCCCACTAAGATATTGTCTAAAGTCCTTTTCAGTTTTCCAGTATAGGAAGAGATAAAAAACTAGAGCTGTTATCTTATTTGTTGAAAACAAACAAACCTAGAGCTGTTATCAACGTAAATGAGCTCTTTGAACAGCTCATCAAATTCAGTCCGGTTTCCTAAAAAGTAAATAGAAGCTAAAACAGCGGAGAAAACGTTAGATAAGGCAGATTTGTGGGTTGTTGTTCAGAAAGAAGAAGCCTAAACTTAAGCCATTAAACTGAACATAAAAATATGAGACTCAGCTCTGTGTTTAAATTTTTTTTGTAAAATACATACAATTACTCACCTCATAAGGTTATTTTTACTTCAGGTTCACTTCAACTATTTTGTGCATCCAGCCTGTAGGATACTAGCACTGTACTGTTACTTGTTATACTCTGGCTGGGTAATTCAGTCAGTGATCATCTTGTCATTATAGGATAACTTTGCATTAGTGGTGCTGTACAGAAGTGCTCAGGCGATGTCCAGTTCTTAAATTACACAGTTATATCTCACAACAATCTAAAGGCAATTGAAAAGTACTTTCTGTTTATCCCTTATCTTTCTGTCTGGGATTGTTTTTCCAGCTCCCTAGCAGTTTGGAGCAATCAAAATAACCTTGCACTGTTGCCAGTAAATAGGTTCTTTCAGCAAAAATACAAACAAACCCACAAACTTCTGCCAAGTTAGTAATAGGGCTTCTTATCTCCTCAAGGTGAAGTCCATCAAGTTTTTTGTGCAGTTAACAGGTACATTTGAAACTGAAATGCTAGAGAGAAGCACAGAAGTCATTTTTGCATCCCGTATATAGTGATGGACGAACATTGCAATGTTGCATTCGTGAATTTTACCACAAAAATTTGCAGAAATTCGCGGCAAGCCCCATTGATTGGCAGGCAAACATCAAAAACATTCAAGGCATCTCTGAAGCCAGAATTTCTTTTAAAAAGGTGTACAAAGTGCCCCACTATGGCGGAGGGGAATCAAGGGCAAAATGTTCCTCCAAAAAATACGTATTTTATGCAGAGGCTTTTTATTCATACCTAAATGCCAAAAACCACATATAGTTTCAAGATTTTTCAAATAAAGGTCTTTAGAATGGCCGCTGTGTGTTCCTGCCTAAAAATTGTTATGAGCAACCAGTGCCTGAGATACCTGAAAAATGTACCGTAATTACCAGCTTAAAACATTGTTCTTTGCAGCCACACTGGAGTCCTGAAAAATTGGGCAATTACCTGCCGAATAAAATATCTGAATTTCAGCTTTTGTATAGAACAGAGGCCATAAAAATTGGGCAATTACCTGCCAAATAAAATATCTGAATTTCAGCCTCCTGTCTATTAGCCTAATTATTATTATTATTAAACATTTATATACTGCTGACATAGTCCATAATCCTTTACAGAGTACACTGCTGATGACATGAAGCCAGGACCCAGTACATGCACAACACTTCCAGCAACATAAGTTACACTGCCGCCCGCCAGCTTGTCCATCCACCAGCCTGCTTGTCTGCTCACTTCCGCCTGTCCGTCCACCATGAAGGAGGAGGAGCCAAGACTGAAGGAGGGGTGACCGGGACCCACTGCAGGGAGAGCCACAGGAGCTGGAGCACTGGGGCACACAGGAACCACCTTGTAAACCTATACTGGGGGCACCTATACCTGGCTACCTATACTGGTGGCACCCATACCTGGCTACCTAAACGGGTGGCACCTTTACCTGGCTACCTATACTGAGGGCACCTATACCTGGCTACCTGAACTAGGGGCACCTATACTTTGCTACCTATACTTGAGGCACCTATACCAGGCTACCTACACTTGGGACGCCTTTACCTGGCTACCTATACAAGGGGCATCTATACCAGGCTACCTATACAGGTGGTAACTATACCTGGCTACCTATATTGGGAGACCTATACACCTATACCTGGCTACCTATACAGGGGGCACCTATACCTGGCTACCTATACTGGGGGCACCTATACCTGGCTACCTATACCGGGGCACCTATACCTGGCTACCTATACCGGGGGCACCTATACCCGACTACCTATACTGGGGTCACCTATACCTGGCTACCTACCTACTTATTCTGAGGGTCTGTTTCTCTTTGGGCCGCACCATAGCTATAACGTGCGGTGCAAATTGTCAGGTGCTGTGCTCCAAATGTGGAGGGGGGCATCCTCACAACTTTGCTTCAGGCAGCAAAAAGTCTGAAACCAACCCTGAGGCTACATACACATGCTGAGTTAAACTTGGCCAAGGCGTCTGAAAAAAATTAAAAAGTCTAGGGCCTGGATCAAGTGTTTGCACTGTGGCCCTCAATACTCCTCGGCGTGCCAGCAAGCAATCTGCCTAGTGGATCAACTGAGCCAAGCGCTGGCTGAGGACACTGTTCTCCTTGTTGACACTGTTTTCCTTGTTGACACTGTTCTCTTCTTCTCCCTGTCCTCTCTGTGGCACTGTGTCGCCTTCATCAGTCCTCCTTCCCCCCTCCATGGTAACAGAATACATTGCTGAAGGCTGGGAAAGCATCTGTACAGCCTTCGCCTAGCACTATCACCCGAGTTCCAATCCTCCTGCTTGGCGGCAGTGCTGCTACATGTGTCCTAGGCTTCATGCAGACAGAGGTATATATGTATTCACACAAGAGATCTGTTCTCCAATGTACTCTTCTCTGAAGCAGTTCTTTGAAGGTGATCTTCATCAATCATCATCTTACCTGTGAATGATGTGGTGTCTCTGTAAGTAATCCAAAGCCAGGGAGAGTTCACAGATGTACAGCTTGACTGCCTCCTCGCTAAAGTGCACATTCTGCTGCAAATGATAGCGGAGGTCTCCTCCCAGCAACAGATCCACCACCATAAACATGTCCTCTTCATCTTGGAAGGAATACCTGGAAAAATAATTATGTGATTCTTAGTATCATATGGGATATTTGCAGGGGAAAAATAAAAGAAGAACACAAGATTTACAGGTAAGAATCATAAAGATACTCATCAGCTTTCAAGACTGGTCATGCGTGCTGTAATACCAAATACCAGACATTTTCAAAATTTGTCTTCATGTGTTACTTTAGAGTGCATGTTGTAAATATTTTATCTGCTATATGTATGCTACATTTTGAGTAACATCCAGGTAATATCAAACTCTTACAAAGTATCCTTGCAGAGGGCATCACTTAAAGGGAACCAGAGGCCCCAGGAAAAAGATTCTATACATACCTGAGGCTTCCTCCAGCCCCATATGCAAGGATCGCTCCCACGCCGCCGCCCTTTGCTGCCTGGATCCTCCGGTACCGAGTTCCGTCATGGCCGCCAGTCGGCCAGCAGACGCGGCCAATTGTCCGCATCACATGGGGGATCCCTCCATATACGTATGCATGAGACTGCTTACTGCGCAGCCGCATGCGTACGGGTATGGAGGGAGCCCCTGTGATGCGGACAATTGACCGCTTCCGCCGGAAGTGACGGGACCCGGTACCGCCGATCCAGGAAGCGGAGGATGGCGGCGTGGGAGCGATCCGTGCGTATGGGGCTGGAGGAAGCCTCAGGTATGTATAAAAGCTTTTTCTTTTTTTTCTTACATTCCTCTCTGGTTCCCTTTAAAGGACAACTGAAGTGAGATATATATTTATTATTATTGATTTATAAAGCTCCAACATATTCCATGGCAATGTACAAAGTTAGAAACAGACATGGTACATAATAATACAGACAATGGTATACACCAATATACAAAATACAGAATTGGTAATTACAGTGACCAAATACCTACTCCCCTGGAGCCATTAATAACCACCAACGGGGCATAGATATAGTGCCTCCGCTGCAGTAAACGGTTAAGGTAACCATACACTGGTCGATTTGCCATCAGATTCGACCAACAGACAGATCCCTATCTGATCGAATCTGATCAGAGAGGGATCGTATGGCTACCTTCACTGCAAACAGATTGTGAACCGATTTCAGCCTGAAACCGTTCACAATCTGTGGTGGTGGTGGTGCTGCCGCCGTTTCCCCCCATCTTGCATACATTACCTGCTCCGCCGGCGCGACTCCCGGGTCTCCTCTCTTCTTCTCCGCTCTGGTCTGGTCTGGTCTCCGGCATGCTTCCCTTCTTCCTGTCTGGGGGAAGTTTAAACAGTAGAGCGCCCTCTACTGTTTAAACTTCCCCCAGACAGGAAGAAGGGAAGCATGCCGGAGACCAGACCAGAGCGGAGAATGAAGAGCGGAGACCCGGGAGTCGCCCTGGCAGAGCAGGTAATGTATTGCAGCTCTATTGCGTCGGTCGTCGGGCACTCGAACGCCGCTAGCGACGCGCTCCCTACCCGCGGGCGATCGATGGTTATTTTCCGCACGGCGCGATTGACGGGATCGGACGGAATGGATCGAAATTCGGCGTGTAGCGCGAACGATTGGCAGCAGATTCGATCCCAGTGATCGAATCTGCTGTCGAAACGGCGGCAAATCGGGCCAGTGTATGGCCAGCTTAAAAGTGAAACTCAAGTGAAAAGAAGCTGATGAGAGAAACAACTGTATCTATCCTCCTACTCCAAAAAATGACATAAAAATTACGTTTACATATCACACAGTTTTATGTTATGTTTAAAAAAAATAAAAAAGTAGATTTATTGTTTTGCCTCAGCTCAATGAAACAGTCTGTCCCGTGTCTCAAAGTGCTAAAATATATGAACTGTTGACCTTTCTTATCTAATCCCTGCTCTCAGAAATCCAGTTATCTGTCAGGAAAGTATTTTATGGCTGTAATTCAGACGCTATGGTGCAATTGGGTCCCGACTGGAGAAAAACAGTCCCATAGCTGAACAATAACTCTTTCATACTGAGAAACAAGTCTAGCAACACAGCATATTTATTTGCAAGGTTGGCATTGTAAATACACATGTCTATCTCATCATGTCATGACACTAAAGGCTGGTTTCACATATGACATACCGTGAAAGGCTGCGTTTATGTCATATTATGTTACTGTTGTGTGTGTTTTTACTATATTTTTAGTGTATTTGCGATGCGTTCTCCATGCGTTTTGCGTGCGTTGAATGCGTTTGTGGTTCGTATATACGTTTTCCATGCGTTTTCATATTTCCATTTATGCAAATCACTAGGAAGACAACAGGAGGCCTAAATACAACAAAAAAAATATTTTGGGGAAAAACGCACATAAAAACGCATGGAAAACGTATGAAAATCGCATACCATTGCATTCCCATTGACTTTCATTATGTGCGTTTTGCAGCTTTCCTGCATAATATGCAACAAAACCAGCATTTTTAAAAACGCAGGTTTGAAAACGTTTAGAAAATACATATGCGTTTTTATAGGCGTTTTTTCCTGCGACCCATAGACTTCCGTTAGGGGCAAAAACACAGCGTTTTCCGAAACGCTAGCGTTTCTGCTATGTGTGCATCCAGCCTTAAGGCTGTACCTGGGCTGCAGTGTAGGTTGTCACAGAAGTACAAAGGAATGACATACTGTATGCGGCTGCTCCTACTGTAGTTATATGAGAAATGAACAATTGAATCATCCACATGAAACAAGGATATGGCAAATCCAACCTTGTTACTGTATTTAATTTATTTCTATAGGAAATAATTACCTGTGGATATGCTGGATAAAGAAGGAATAACTACTTTTACAGTGTTTATTTGTTGATTGGTAGCTCTTTAGGTTTTTTTTTTGTTCCAGTATAGAAGGTCCTATTAGTTCTCCATAATTATCCTCCTTTCACATCTATCTATGGTGAGTATAGTACAAATTACGGTACATAACACACAACTCCATATACCCTGCAAACACTTGCGAGATCTCTGTGGAAACACATGGGGGACAGTAGAGAGACGAGTAGCCCAGTGACAGACAAGTCAACATGAAGTCAGAGGGATTTCCACACCATCATTACAGACAGCAGTAAAGCCACAGCTGGGGACCGATTTCCCTTTCACTCAAAACACAGTCATTTGTGTTGAGCAGAAGTGCCGGGATTTGTAAGTTACTTTATTATTTTACTTGCTTTCTTGAAGGAAAATGCCTTAAAGATGAACCCCTATTTTTATAATGGATAGTTACCTCTGCAGTAGCTTTTGAAGGATTTTCTCCTTGAAAGTGCTAGAGTCATCAATACTCAGTACAGATGAAGTTGCAATAAGGGTGGGGTCACATTAATCCTTTCCAGACCAATCTTTGGATCACCTACGTCCCTCCCAGCACTTTTTTTTCTGTTATAGGTGGGGAACGTGGGTGATCCATGGAGTGCTCCGGTCCGGAGGCGAGAATCCTGAGAGTCTCTACCTACTGGCGCTAGAGTGAGGAAGGGACCCGGCGTTGGGTAGAGGGGACCAATTCATAAGGTGATGCTATGCTAGGACAAGATTCGGTAACGGTTAGTTACATGTGCGTATTAGCTTCTTGATTAGCTAATGTCAAATCACTTGTAAATTATTGGTCAGAGTCCAGACACTGGCCACTGCCTGTTCAACAGACTGTCTACACTAAATACTGCAATCCTTACTGCCTTTGCCTTCCACCTTGCAGTCTGAACAGTAGGGATGATGCAATCCAGGCAAAAGCAAAAGTTCCACCCACACAGCATGAAACAGTGACCAGGTATTCCTATGCTACTGATGCAGAAAATGGTCATGGCTCAGTTGTATCAGAGCAATGTTAATATACTGTATATACCGTCTTTCCCCGAATATAAGACACTGTCTTATATTGTTTTTGGGGAGTAAATATGTGCTAGGGCTTATTTTTTGGGGGAGGGGCTTACTTAAGGAGAGGGGTAGAAGCTTGTAGTGTATGGGGAGTTGTGTGGTCTCTTAACGCACCTCCCTTGTGGCTGTGTCTCCCTCCGTTCCTTGTAGCTTCTGCAGTGACCGGCATAGAATTGAAGCTGTACGGGCCCCTTTCTCCCTCACACTGATGGTACACGTGAGGTCGACTCTGCGCCCGCGCTCCCCTCTCATCATAATCAATATGCGCCTGACTGATACATCCCCTGCGCACATTGATAATGACAAGAGGGGAGCGTGGGCGCAGAGGGGACCTCATGTACCCTCAAGAGATCACACAACTCCCCATACACATAGAGTCCTTAGCTACTGGTAGGTCTTATTTTCGGGGGATGGCTTATATTTCAAGCATGGGGGAGGTCTTATTTTAGGGGAAACACTGTAGCAATCACATTGTATACATCACAGTGTGAGACAGAGCACAACGTTTCAAGGTGTGCCCTACCACGGTAGGAACATACCACATTTATATATACACAAAACACATCCCTTTCCCAGCCAAGAAGGGGTGGGCACTCATTTAGATAATTAGCACAACAGGTATGAGAAGAGCAGCTATATCAATACGCAAGGTACAGGGAACCTTACTGGATCGTGTTGATAAGAATGTTGAAGGGATGGAATCTTACTGGATTGACACGTTGGGAACGTTGAAGCCAGGAGACTTTAATGAGGAGTATAGTTTAAGAAACTTTTTGTGATTAAGTTTCACTTTGCACATTGATACACTATTCACAGACAGTGTGATGTCAGGACCTAGGCCATGACATCACACTGTGGGAGGGGTTTCACACAATATCAGCCATATACAGACGTCCCTGACCCTGATGATCTATTCTAGGAAAGTTAAAGATTTCTAATGGGAAAGGAGGTATCAGCTACCGATTGGAATGAAGTTAACCACCATGGCGGTATTGACGAGCTCAGCTCGTCCAGGAAAAACTTGCTGAAAGCGGTATTGACGAGCTGAGCTCGTCAATACCGCCAGGGAGATTTATTGTTTCTCTTCCCCGCCGGCTGCACTTTTCCCTCATCAGAGGGATTCCCCAGGATGGCTGGATGCCTGCCAGCACGCTGTGGGTAGCGATCTGTGCTACCCACAGCATACAGAACTAGCATCCAGCCACCCTGGGAATCCCTGTGCAGCCGGCGGGGCAGAGAATGTGTGGGGCTGTGCAGGGATTCCCCTTCTTTGCCGGCGGGTGGCTGGTGCGGGGATCCTCTCTGTGCGGGGGGCCGGGGATCCCCGTACTGTGCATGCGGGGTGACCCTTTTGTGTGTGCGGGGGGGCGGGTATCCCCTTCTATGGGGCTGGTCTTGGCCGGTCGGGGACACCCCCTTCTGTGGTGGGGGGAAGGTGGGTGTCCCCATCTATGTGGGCTGTGGGTGGCCTCTCCCTCCTCTTCCCCATCCCTCCCTCTCTGTCCCCCGTGTCCCCCCCCCCCCCCGATCCCGTGTCTCCCCCCTGTAAGAAGCCCTGATCTACTCACCTGAGGGCTTTCTCCTGCGGCGGCCACGATGGACACCCTCCTCCTCCATCGCCGAAGTCCCGGTCTGTGTAATTACAGTACGCGGCTTGGTGACGTCACCAAGCCGCGTACTGTAATTACAGAGAACACGAGACTTCGCGATGGAGGAGGAGGGTGTCCATCGTGGCCGCCGCAGGAGAAAGCCCTCAGGTGAGTAGATCAGGGCTTCTTACAGGGGGGAGACACGGGATCGGGGGGGGGGGGACACGGGGGACAGAGAGGGAGGGATGGGGAAGAGGAGGGAGAGGCCACCCACAGCCCACATAGATGGGGACACCCACCTTCCCCCCACCACAGAAGGGGGTGTCCCCGACCGGCCAAGACCAGCCCCATAGAAGGGGATACCCGCCCCCCCGCACACACAAAAGGGTCACCCCGCATGCACAGTACGGGGATCCCCGGCCCCCCGCACAGAGAGGATCCCCGCACCAGCCACCCGCCGGCAAAGAAGGGGAATCCCTGCACAGCCCCACACATTCTCTGCCCCGCCGGCTGCACAGGGATTCCCAGGGTGGCTGGATGCTAGTTCTGTATGCTGTGTGTAGTGGGGGGGACACAGGATCAGGGGTGAGACGGGGGGCATGGAGGACAGAGAGGGAGGGATGGGGGAAGAGGAGGGAGAGGCCACCCACAGCCCGCATAGATGGGGACCCCCACCTCCCACCCACCACAGAAGGGGGTGTCCCCGACCCACCACGACTAGCCCCCATAGAAGGATGATACCTGCCCCCCCCCCAATGCACACACAGAAGGGCCACCCACACGCACAGTATGGGGATTCCCCCCCCCCCCCCACAGAGGGGATCCCCGCCGGCCACTACCAGCCAGCACAGAAGGGGAGCCCCCCCCCACAGAAGGGACACCCGGCCACAGTTAGGGGGCATCGGGGGCAATGGGGTTGGGGGGGCAGAGGCACCCGCAAACCTAGCTCCCTATACATATGACTCCCTAGACCTGGCTGCACATCTGTCTCCTATACACCAGCAAACATCTTGCTCCCTATATACCTGGCAAAACATCTAGCTAACTACACCTGGCTGCACATCTGGCTAATACATCTGGCTATACATCTGGGTCTTATACTCACCATTGGCATGCTGATCCCTCGCCGCGTACCTCTGATAGCTTCTCCAGTGCCTTCTTCCATGTCCCTTGGCGGATTTTGCTTCTCCCTTGGCGATCACATGTCCCCCGTCGATCGGCGTTGATGGCACCAATGTCACACAGCATCATCAAAATCTCGCAGCAAACACTTTTTTTTTATTGAATTCAATACAATAACCTGTATTGAATTCAATATAAAAAAAATGATTGCAAAAAAAATTGGTTGAAAATTATTGGAAATTAATTGAACCACTTTTTGCACGGAAATCCTGGGGAAATAGAACGCCAGGGTGGCTACACCCTTGGTTACGGTTCCTCTTTAAGCTCTGGACCTCAATAAAGGTTTTTAGGGCCAGGAAGTGAAGGCTTTATCATTTCACTAGTCCTCACACATATGATTAAGTTCTTTCAACTTTTGACACCATTTACCGGCATTCTAACGTATTAAAACGTCATGCTTTAGCCTGTTAACGGCAACATGACGCTTTAATATGTCGCGCGTTCCCGCCACCGCTCCACACATGTGCGCGCCGCTACCACCGCTGTTTCCATCAGGATTCCGTGTTGAGCGATTGGGGAAGAGGACCGAGCAGTCCTCTACCCAATCGCAATGCCTGGAGTGAATGGACGTGACCGCGAACAGCAGCCACGTCCATTCATAAAACAGGAAGCCGTCACATTGTATTTAAATGTAGAAAAAAAAAATGTGAACACTTTCTATAACGAGAAAGTGTTCACGAGAGCCATCTTGTGACCAAAAAGTAAAATTACACATACAGACACATACATACTTGCAATACCAATAAAAAAAAATCAGTAAAAAAATAAAATATATAAATAGTATCCTTAGGGACTCAGCTTTTTTAATCTATATTTTATGAGGGAAAATTACTTTTACTTTACTACATAGGGGCTGGTAATTATGGACCGGACACACTGGCGTAACAATAGGGCCTGCAGCCCCTGCTCCCGAGGGGCCATTTTGTGGGGGTTGGAGGGGTCGCAGCATGAGGGGAAAGCCATGGCCACATTCGGCGGGGAGAGGGGACGTTCCCCCCCCCCCTCCCTCACCTCGGGGCTCTCCCCTCTGCGTTCCCCTCCACTTTAAATTAGCGTCCGGGCAGCGGCGGGCACCGGACAGATACATACCTTCCGTGCGCTGCAGCATGCGTTCCTCTCTCTAGTCTCTGACACGACTTCCTATATAATCGGAAGCTGATACCCCCTTTTCCTGTATAACAGGAAGTCACCTCAGAGACTAGAGAGAGGAATGCACGCTGGAGCGCATGGAAAGTATGTATCTGTCTGCTGCCTGCCGCTGCCAGGACTCTAATTTAAGCTGGAGGGGAGCGCAGAGGGGAGAGCCCCGGGGTGAGGGAAGGGAGGGGGGGAACGTCCCCCCTCCCTGCCGGATATGGCCATGGCTTTCCCCTCATGCTGCGACCCCTCCAACCCCCACAAAACAGGCCCATGGGGCGCTCAGAAATTCTGCAGGGGACCCGGTGGGACCTAGTTATGCCTCTGAACGGACAAATGAAAAACAAAACAGAAAAATAACACCTATATTTCAAAATAATATTTTTAAACGGTTTAATAATCGTGACAACTGGGCAAATAAAATGTGTCTGTTTTATCCACAGGAGAATGTTTAATTTTAAAACTATAGAGGCCGAAAACTGAGAAATAATGATTTTTTTCCATTATCTTCTTATTTTTCCCATTAAAACACATTTAGAATAAAATAATTCTTAGCAAAATGTACTACCCACAGAAAGCCTAATTGGTGGTGAAAAAAAACGAGGTATAGATCTTTTTCTTGTAATAAACTGAAAGCAATTTGATTCAAGCACTATTTAAGTGTATATCAAATCACAGAAAGCGAGGGTATTGCTTTTCACATGGCCAGGTTTATGTTCATTACATTCTGATATCATTTTTGATGCAGAAATTGCTGTATAAGTGTCCTCCATCACCTTGCCTCACATCTTTCTTTCTGTAGCCTGTTAGTGGAGCGAGTGACAGAAATGCACCTCTACACTCACCTCCGGGTGGTATCACTTGTTTAAACAATTCTCTTTACTCCTGATCACCCAAAAGAGGGATATACCCTCATATTCTGTCTATGTAAAACTAAACTCCAAATAGGGATAGTACCAGGGGCGTAGCAATAGCCATAGCAACCATAGCAACTGCTATGGGCCCCTGGAGAGGAGGGGGCCCAGGAGGTACTTTATGTGCTCACTTTGCTTCTCCACCCTCTGACTGTGTCTCAGTGCCCATGGACTATGCACAGTGTACATTGCATGGAAATGTAAATTGCCCAGTCAACTCATTGCTATAGAGTAAGGGCAGATGGCATTGCGCATAAGTGCCTAGATCTGATGGCCCCATTAAAATGTTGGTATGGGGCCCCATAGTCTCTAGCTACGCCCCTGATTAGTACACAGAGATAGTTAACTCTGGATTGCCAGGGCCGGTTCTAAACTTTTTGCTGCCTGAAGCAATACTTTGTAAAGTTGCCCCCCCCCCCCAACGTTTGTGTGAGAGGAGAGACACATCGGGCTGTGCATTGCAGGCATGGCACCAAGCTTACCTCCCTCTACTTTCTCCAAAACACCATCTCCTCCTTGCTGGAGCTCAGGATCTGGGTATGTGCTGCTCCATCACTCACCCGCTCTCAGCAGATTACACTGGTTCACCAGCCACAAGTAAAGTCCAGATTCCTCTCTGACTACAGTGGCACCTCATGTAACCCGGCAGCACGTAACAGGTAACATGAAGCAAAGCTGTAGCCATGGATACAGGACGCTGGACGGGTGGATGGAGATCCCATCCCTGGAACACTGAGAACAGGTGAGTAAAGTAGCGCGGTCGAGAAAAGATGCCCCCTCCCCTCCCACGATTTGGAATGATTGCATAGTACCCAACAATTTACTCTGCTTCATTTAATAGTCTCAGTCAGCAAGGGAGTATATGCAACAAATTGAGACATGACAGCTCAACACAATAACACACTGGCTAGCTGCCAGGCTGGTGACTATGAAAAAACAAAACTGCTCACCCTTAGCCAGTCCTCTATTCCTCCTCAGTCAGGCCACAGTGCTCCCTTTTGCTGTGCAAGTCAAATGAAACCCTGCTGCTCTCCTGCCTCCCCCCTCCTCACTCACTGTCAGACTCCTCACACAGCACAACAAGCTGCTTTTCCCCAATGATGATCTCTTCACCTCACTCTCCTCTCGCTTCTCCTCCTACTCTGACTGCACACTGTAAGTGTAAACACAGTACAAACATGCTGCCCCTGTAATCTGATGCAAATGTTTCACCTTGCCTCATGAGAGAACTGGCCCTGAACCTCAGAGGTCAGTATGAAGTATTGGTTATTGATGGCTATACAACTGAGATAGTTGTGAAAAGAGGAATAGTGAATTCTTTTTTTTATTTATCAGGAAATGGGTTTTAAATGACCCC
Organism: Hyperolius riggenbachi; assembly: GCF_040937935.1. Lineage (NCBI taxonomy): Eukaryota > Metazoa > Chordata > Amphibia > Anura > Hyperoliidae > Hyperolius > Hyperolius riggenbachi. Next base: position 96,153,570 of record NC_090646.1, read on the forward strand.
TATAGCAGAAAATTGTAAAAATGTAGAACACATATTTATAAAAAGTACATTTCTCTAAAAGTGAAATGCACTATAAATTACTTTTTTTCTGTGCTGCTGTCGATTACAGTAGGCAGAAAAAGTCTGATAGCTCTGACAGGGTTTGGACTAGTCCATCTCCTTATGGGGGATTCTCATTATTTCTTATATTCTCCGCAAATGCACTCCAGGGAAAGGATCTATGTAAAGATGCCATCCAGCCTCCCTGTTCACTCACATGCTATTTTAGCAGTTGGACTGAGCAACTACCATTCAGCTAATGCTTTTGAATATAAAGAAAACCCTGAGATTCCCACATGAGGAGATGGACTAGTTTAAAACCTGTCGAATCTGTGAGATATTTACTGCCTACTGTAAGTGACAGGAACATAGGAAAAAGGTAATTTATAGTGCATTTTACTCTGGAACAAATGTACATTTTATACAGCTGCATACACATGCATTCTGAATTTTACATTTTTTTTATTTATTTTTTTAGATAGTTGTCCTTTAATCAATCAGAGATCATTTATCATAACTTTGAACAGTCATTCATTAATTTTGTGTATTGTGTCGTAGAGCCGACATACATTATTATACAGTATAAAAAAGACACACTACTAGGGGAATCAGGAAATGTGGGTGCCTGTGGCAAATCGACTATTTGGGCACACCATAGGAGCTAATGCAAAACATCGACTATTAACCACTTCACCTCGAAGGGTTTTTCCTCTTAAAAAACCAGAGCAATCTTCACCCATCAGTGCTCCTTCCATTCATTCACCTATAGCTTTATTACTACTTATCACAACCAAACAATCTATATCTTGTTTTTTTCACCACTGATTAGGCTTTCTTTGGGGCAGTTACTTTTTGCTAAGAATTATTTTATTCTAACTCAGTTTTAATGGGAATAATAAGAAAAAATGTAAAAAGTTCATTATTTCTCAGTTTTCGGCCATTATAGTTTCAAAATAAAACATGCTACCATATTAAAAACCCACACATTTTATTTGCCCGTTTGTATCGGTTATTGCAACGGTTAAAATTTTTCCCTAGGACATAAAGGTGCATTTTTTTCAGTTTTGCGTCTATCCCTAATTACAAGCCCATAATTTATAAAATATTTTTTTTTGTATACATGTTAAAAAAGTTCAGTCCCTAAGGTAACTATTTATGTATTTTTTTTATTTGTAATTTTTTTTTAATTAAAAAATAAATAAAATAAAAAAATGGTAACTTTAGGGGAGTGTGGGAGGTCAGGGCTCAATTAAAAAAAAAAGGTAACTAGGGATGATTAACTGAAAAAAAAAGGGGGGGGGGGGGATGTAATATTACAATTTGGCCACAAGATGTCCTCAGTGGTGACTTCAGGAGCGTACTATTAGTACGGAAACAGAAGCACTACGTGGAAGGAATTTATGAATGGCAGAGCCATCTGAATAGACGTCTGCAGCCATTCAGAGGGGAACTTAGATCAATGAATGGGATTTGTTTTCCTATTCATTGATCTAGCAGCTGACGATCGGCGGTAATGAGCAGTGCAAGAATGGCAGCAAATAAATACTCCCCCTTGAAAATCAATAGGTGGATTTTGATTGGCTTTTGTAGGCTCCACTCACTTTTCTGAATATTATTCTATGTCACCCAGTGACCGACTGTGAAAGTTTGAGAACCCTACCATTAACAGTGTAAGAATGGCTGCAGTTTACATTTTCCCAATGAAATTTGTATTTTTCTCTGCCCACTGATGTCCCGACATTGCTCGGGTATGTATTTGGCTGTGTTGACTCCGCCCACTTTTTCTAACCCTAACACACAATTACTCAATGACCAAGTTTGTGAGCTTTGCGCTCTTTGGCATCAATAATTTGCATTGAAATGAAACAAATCTGATTGGCTGTTTGTGGCTCCACCCCTTTTTTCTGAATTTAAACCCCAGTCACCCAATGACCAACCGTACCAGATTTAAGGCTTGTGCCATTAACAGTGCAAGAATGGCAGCAATTACATATTCCCCTCAAAAATCAATAGGTGAATTTTGATTGGCTTTTTTAGGCTCCACCCACTTTTCTGAATATTAATCCCAGTCACCCAGTGACCAACTGTGCAAAGTTTGACAGCCCTACCATAAAGAGTGTAAGAATGGCTGCAGTTTACAGTTTATCAGTGAAATTTGTATTTGTCTCCGCCCACTGATGACCCATAATTGCCCGCTTATGTATTTGGCTGGTGTTGGCTGCGCCCACTTTTCCTAACCCTAACACACAGTTACTCAATAACTCAATGACCAAGTTTGTGAGCTTTGCGGTCTTTGGCATCAATAACTTGCATTAAAATGAAACAAATTAGATTGGCTGTTTGTGGCTCCACCCCCTTTTATTAATGTAAACCCCTGTCACCCAATGACCAACTGTACCAGGTTTGAGGCTTGCGCCATTAACAGTGCAAGAATGGCAGCAATGAAATATTCCCCTTAAAAATCAATAGGTTAATTTTGATTGGCTTTTGTAGGCTCTGCCCACTTTTCTGAATCTTAATCCCAGTCACCCAGTATTCAACTGTGCAAAGTTTGAGAACCCCACCATAAACAGTGTAAGAATGGCTGCTGTTTACATTTTCCCAGTGAAATTTGTATTTTGTCTCCGCCCACTGATGACCCGGTTGTTGCCCGGTTATGTATCTGGCTGGTGTTGGCTGTGCCCACTTTTCCTAACCCTAACGCACAATTAATCAATTACTGAATTACCACGTTTGTAAGCTTTGCAGTGTTGGGCATCAATAATTTGCATTGAAATGAAACAAATCTGATTGGCTGTGTGTGGCTCCACCCCCTTTCTCAATTTAAACCCCAGTCACCCAATGACCAGCTGTACCTGGTTTGAAGCTTGTGCCATTAACAGTGCAAGAATGGCAGCAATGCAAATATTCCCCTTGAAAATCAATAGGTGTACTTTGATTGGCTTTTATAGACTCCACCCACTTTTCTGAATATTAATCCCAGTCACCCAGCGACCAACTGTGCAAAGTTTGAGAACCCTGCCATTAACAGTGTAAGAATGGCTGCTGTTTACATTTTCCCAGTTAAATTTTTATTTGTCTCCGCCCACTTTTTGGTTATGGGAATAAAAAGTATCCTGTACTTTATTCCAGGTAATGTACTGTGTGTGCCAAATTTCATTCAAATCCATTCAGCCATTTTTGCGTGATCGAGTAACAAATATCTAAACCTCCAAACATCCGAACTTTCCCATTTATAATATTAGTAGGATATTTATCAGTGAATACTAGGAACTGATTTGTTTTATCTCTATTTATTCTCCCTGATCTCAGCACATTTCAAAATTGTTGCCCTGAAAAATTCCTGAAAAAAAAGTCAAGCCTTTCACGACTGGTTTAAATTTCCAATAAAGTAGCCTCTATAGTTGGATCCAGCGTATAATCACTAAGTATATGACACACTGAGATTAGCTTTTCCCCCCTTCACTCAGTAATTGTATTTCTCTAAGCCTCTTATATGCTTAGAGTCAAATGACACACAGAAATGTAGATTGGTTGAAAAAAGGTAAAGATGATTACGCTCTATTTTATTTATAACCCGGTTCTGGGATTTACAATAACGCTCTATGGATCGAATTACAATTTACATGGATAAAAAGAAACGGACTGAGCAGCTCAATATAGAAATATGGAAATAAATATTTGTTATTTTAGTAAACATAACTTAAAGCTGGCAAACAGCGCCAGATTTACCATAAGGCACTGAAGGCACGTGTCTACAGGCGCCTGATGATGGAGAGGCGGCTCAATCCCCTCCCTGAACGCCTCCCTCCTTCTCTATGGAGAGTCCTGATGAGAATGTAAATGAGAGGTTACTCACCCAGCTCTCAGCATTCCACTGACCAGATCTCCTTTCAGTCAGGGGCACCTCTAGCTACCTAATACTTGGGGGCACCTTGAGCTGCATAATACTGAGGTTCTTCTAGCTACCTAATACTTGGGGGCACATCTAGCTACTTAATATTGAAGGTACTTCTGGTTATCTAATACTAACAGACACCTGTAGCTACCTATGCTGGGCAAGGTAAAGTAAGGGAGAAGTGACAGCTAGGACAGTCAGTAAATTTGCGGTGCGGTTTCGGTGGAGGTTTGTAAGTTAATAAAGGGCAGAATCTAAGGTGCCATGGCATCTGTGCCTATAGGCTCCTGTGAGGTAAATCCGGGCCTGCTGGCAAATATGGTTTCTAAGAATCGCATAGACTGTTCTATATATACAACCTGCAAGATAATGCTCCATATGGTAAAGGCATTTTTTAAGCTATCTCCCTTAGAGGTATAATTTGCATATTTTCCTGACTGCCAACCAGAGCTGCGCACTTTTTTTCAGTGAATTGGCAGCCAGGGGCATGCTGATTGGTGCTCATCAATTTCTGAGTACCAATTACATAGTTGCAAAAAGACCTACGTCCATCAAGTTCAGCCAGCCCCTATTGTTATGCCCCTGGTCCCCCTAAAATGCAGATCTAGAATTTGCCATAACTACTTCCTGTGGCAGTACAGTACACATTTTAATCACTCTTACTTTAAAAAAAAAACCCTTTCCCAAAAACATAGCTAAAAAACTTTTTTCCTCCATGTGCAGATTATGTCCCTAGTCATTTGCATAAAAGCCTAGGGACAAAAGCTCATCTGCCAAGATGTTATCTTGCTCTCTGATGTATTAATACATGTTTATTAGATCTTCTCTAAAGAACCAAAAAAGCAAGCAAAGCCTCGGTATACTGCACCAAAATAGGGTTAATAGAAAATAACAATCATTTATTCAACTACACAACAATTAAAAATGACTAAATGAGCAGAACCAAAATGGCGGAGCATGTATTAATATAATGAATATATATATTATATATTATTAATATTTAGTATTTATATAGCGCCAACATTCCCCGCAGCGCTGTACAGAGTATATTCTCTAGTCACTTAACTGTCCCTCTGAGGGGCTCACAATCTAATCCCTACTATAGTCCTATGTCTATATTGTGTAGTGTATGTATTGTAGTCTAGGGCCAATTTTGGGGGGAAGTCAATTAATTTATCTTTATGTTTTTGGGATGTGGGAGGAAACTGGTGTACCCAGAGGAAAGCCACACAGACACAGGCAGAACATACAAACTCTTTGCAGAAGTTGATTCGAACCAGGGACCCAGCGTTGCAAGGCGAGAGCGCTAACCACTACGCCACCGTGCTGCCTATTATATAAAGAATCGTAGAGCGGAGCAATCCAGGGAGAACAAAAAATGCTAGTGCATAATAATATATCAAACAATTGCACAAGTGTAAACACAGATCAATGCAGATTATGCATAAATATTGCAATAAAGTGCTGGTGCATGTAGAAAATAAGGGTGAATTAAAGGTTAGGTACCAGAACACTAAATAGCTGTAGCAAACTAGCATTGTGAAATTGTGAAAGTAATAGGAAGGGTAAGTGAAACTGCACAGTAAGGAAAGGGAAAAGGATAGGAACAAAGTGCCATGCATCCAATCGGCTTCCTCAGAGAAGAGTGGAAGCCGATGACATCACGGGGGCACTGTTACCATGATACAGGACGCCTAAACCAGGAAGAAGGAAGGACATGTGGCACGTGGATCCCAGGAGGTAAGTGGAAGCTTCTGATATGCACTGCTTGCGCTCAACCCTCGCTGCTGCACTCTTTGCCCGCCCCTAGAAATGGCTGAATATACGTTGCGGCAGGAAAGAGATTTTCGATCTGTGGTAAATGATTTTAATTAAGTAGTTATTAATCATTAATCCCATCTGTGTAATGTATGCCCAGCTTTAAGCACCGTACACATGTGTGATCATGGTTGTTAGAAAACGAGCGATCCCTGTTGGTTAGCGATGAGCAAATGACATGGACGCACATTAGAATTTAGCGACAGCACAACGACAATTTCTCAGTTGGATCGTTACCGGAAGGACAAAAATGAGGATCTGGAAGTTTGAAATTCGCAAATCGAGAGTAATTTGAATGGATTGATAACTTGCTGTTGTATGGTATGAATGATTAACAGCAATTATCATCCAAACCGATCTCTGCATGGGCGATAATCGCTCTCTTTTACCGTCTTGAAGACAATTTTTAAATGATTATCTAATCTGTAATTCGCTTTTGACTTGCGCAGTCGCACATGTGTACAGACTTTAGACATTGTCAATGTGACAGATATGTGGGTGGGGCCATCTCTTCACACGACAGATGCCAAAGCTAAAATTGTACATACCGTATTTCAATCTACTTAATGTCATTACATTTACCGTTTCTGGAAAAAACTTGCATCAAGTTAACATTTTTATCAAAGTTGTCAGAAAACACAAGAAAATAATATTAAAGAAAAAAAATGTTAGCCATACCTTAGTCAGCTATGGCAATTTATGCAAAAAAAATTAAAAATAAACCGCCATTACTGACATACAGCTTTGTAATAATATTTCCTTCAGCTTATAAAGCTATTTGCTACCTTGATTTATGAACACACAGCCTCTGCCTGTCTTTCCGAATGCGCTTAATAATCCTGATCCACTGTGCTGAAAATAAAAGGTAGATATATGCTATAATGTCATATGCTAGCAAGCCCTGTTGGCAGAAAGGACCGCCATCAGAAATTTTGGGGCCCCTCTCCTCAGGCCTGGGCCCCCCTCCCTGGGCCTACTCACTGGTTGCTGTGCTCACCCACTAGCCACCCCACCCCTGTGTCCGTGCGCGAAGTGCGCTGCGGCAAAAAATGTGCATGACTCCAACACTGAAGAAAGTGGCATGCACAGCGTGATGCGGCAAAAAGTGGGCGTGACCGGGGAATGTTGTGGGTGGAGCCAAATACTAGCAAAATCCAGGTAGTCCCCGGTTAACAAATGAGATAGGGACTTGTAGGTCCGTTCTTATCCTTCATCCGTTCTCTTTTGTCCCCCTCTGTCTCGCCTCAGTTTGTGCCTTTTCTGTGTCCCTCTGTGTGACCTCATGTTCCCGTCTATGGCCCAGTATAGGTAGTCTGTAGCCAGATATAGGTGGTGCCCCAGTATAGAAATTCCGCTGTAGCGGGCTCAATCATCTGCTCTCCACGTTCAAGTGCTAATGTCACTCTTCTCTCAGTGCTGGAAGGCAGTGTGCTGGTTAGTGAGCCACAGGCCCGCAGCTAGCACATGCGGCCCTTCCAGCGCTTTGGGGGGGGGCAGGGCCCCCAGAAGCCCTGGGCCCTTCACTGCAGTGTCAGTTGCCCCCCCCCCCCCCCCGATGGCTGCCCTGTTCGCAGAATTATTATTTTAACAGTATAATATCAGTGGTTCAGTCATGCATAGACCATGTTTGTCACATAACAAACCCGCTGAAGATGAAGAGTAAGATAACAGATAACACTTTTATATAGCCACAATTCACACAGGCTTTTAGAAATTTGCAGAAAGCAAGTGGAAAATACTGCAGAAATGATCTCCTGTGGTTCATGTTGGATATCATTTTGAAGTATTCAGTAACAGCTCTGCCTCCATCAAATCAAATAAGGTTTTATTGGGGCTCTGAGGTCTTTCTTGAGTGAACATTAGAATCGGAGCAGTAGGCATGTTACAATGGGAGCAGCTTCTCTTAAACACTAACAGCACTCTATCACAAACAATATTTATCCTCTTCTCTCTCACCCCTGCACAGTTCTGGGCACATTATCATCCAATCCAGGGACCTCTCACATACCTCATTCTACTCTGGTAATTTCTACATCCTGCACTGACTATCTTCATTTTCCTTTACCCACTAACCCCTCTAACCTGAATAACTTCAATAACCTCCATAGCGGTAACCCCGAGTCAAGCTTGGGATAGAAATCCACAGCTCATAGCGGTAACCCCGAGCTGGATCCATGGGAGGTGTGTAATGTGCAGGGCTGCCGCAGATCTAGTGGTATGATTTTTAGGGTTTAAAAGCTCTTGGAAAAAGGGCACTGCTTTTAGACAATAAAATCTGAAAATAATGATACCGCCAGACTTTATTCCCCTTCCCCCCCCCCCCCCACTCATATCTGATGCCCTCTGGAATGCCCCTAAGTAACTAGTGCACATCTATGACCTGTTCATTTCTAACTCTTTCACCTTCTTCAGCTTACCAAGACATGGCTAACTCCAGAATGCCCTCTCATATGGTGGGCTTAAATTTAGCCACACCCTTAGATCTGGTGGAAAACATTGGAGTGGACGGGGTATTCTCCTTTATGAACGCTGTTCTTTGAACCCACTTACACCGGTGCCTTCACTGTCTCTTTCATCTTTTGAGGTTGCTGCCTGTGTCTACTCTCCTCCTGACTTCCAGACTGAAGTCATAGACCACTCCTCTAGATAGGGTTGCCAGGTGTCCGGTTTTACACCGGACAGTCCGGTTTTTGTGCGCTGTGTCCGGTGCAAAAAGGCATGCTAAACCGGACAATTAAGTTTAGAGCCCCCCCCCCGCAGCGCAGGAGGAGAACAGCGCAGCAGAGAGAGAGCTGGGAGCAGCGGTGGAGAAGGGGGGCAATCTCCCCCCCCTTCCCTCACCTTAGGGTGCTCTCTCTCCCCCGCTGTCTCCTCCAGGATGATGTGCAGGCTGGCGAGTGGCTGCAGGCGGAACTTACCTCTGTGTCGCTCCAGCGCCGGAAGTTCGGGTCCCGCAGCCGCTGAGATTCGACTCAAAAAAGATCCGGATCAAAGATCCGAATCATTCATGAGCCGGACAACACTAATCAGTCTGAATAGTGTTGTCCGGCTCATGAATGATTAGAATCTTTGATCCGGATCTTTTTTGAGTCGAATCTCAGCGGCTGCGGGACCCGAACTTCCGGCGCCTGCGACACAGAGGTAAGTTCCGCCCGCAGCCACCCGCCAGCCTGCACATCATATTGGAGGAGACAGCGGGGTAGAGAGAGCACCCTAAGGTGAGGGAAGGGGGGGGAGATTGCCTCCCTTCTCCACCGCTGCTCCCAGCTCTCTCTCTGCTGCACTGTTCTCCTCCTGTGGGGGGGGGGGGGGGGGGCGGGGGGCACCTGGCTACCTAACCTATTCTGGGCACATATAGCCCCTGGCTACCTATTCCGGGCACATATACCACCTGGCTACCTATTCTGGGCACATATAGCCCCTGGCTACCTATTCTGGGCACATATACCCCCTGGCTACCTATTCCGGGCACATATAGCCCCTGGCTACCTATTCCGGGCACATATAGCCCCTGGCTACCTATTCTGGGCACATATAGCCCCTGGCTACCTATTATGGGCACATATACCCCCTGGCTACCTATTCCGGGCACATATAGCCCCTGGCTACCTATTCCGGGCACATATAGCCCCTGGCTACCTATTCTGGGCACATATAGCCCCTGGCTACCTATTCTGGGCACATATAGCCCCTGGCTACCTATTCTGGGCACATATAGCTCCTGGCTACCTATTCTGGGCACATATACCGCCTGGCTACCTATTCTGGGCACATATACCCCCTGGCTACATATACTGGGACATATATACCCCTGCCTACGTATACTGGGACATATATACCCCCTGGCTACATATACTGGGCACATATATCCCTGGCTACATATACTGGGAACACTGGCTGTTTGTCATTATGTGCATTTAGTGGTGAAAAGCTGTCTCTTTTGTGCATTTACTGGTGAAAAGCTGTCTCTTATTATGTGCATTTACTGGTGAAAAGCTGTGTCTTATTATGTGCATTTACTGGTGAAAAGCTGTCTCTTGTGCATTTACTGGGGAAAAGCTGTCTCTTATTATGTGCATTTACTGGCGAAAAGGTGTCTCTTATAATGTGCATTTACTGGTGAAAAGCTGTCTCTTATGTGCAGTTACTGGTGAAAAACTGTCTCTTATGTGCACTGGACCAGTACTACTGGTGAGGACAGTTAGTGACATGGCTATGTACTCTGTAATGTGCTGCAGAAGATGTCAGTGCGATATAAATACTATACATTGCTTAGCCCCACTCTACATAAAAGTGCGCTTTTGACTCCGCCCCTAACGCCACCCCTAACTCCACCCCCTGTCCGGTTTTCTCCATCAGCCGACCTGGCAACCCTACCTCTAGAAGGCTTCTCCAATTCCTCTCCACTGCTGTGAATCAGTGACACGGCATGAGAGGGGAATATAGAGGAAGCGTCCGCTGGCTAAAGGTGCGTACACACGCACGACAGCAGTCAACGACGGGTCCGTCGGCACCTCCGCTGGGCGGGTTTTCAGCAGACTTTAGTGCGTGTGTACGCACTGTCGGCGGACTGATAAGGCTGTTCCTGAATGATCTGCCCGGCGGCCCAACTGCAAACGTCCCACGGACCAGCAGTGGGCCGCGGACCGGTGGTTGGGGACCCCTGCTAGAACATCATTACAGAACCCATTCAATATTAATAAATCAGGCTCAGTGTTGGACTGGGAGCTGGAAAAGCTGAGAAAATCCACTTGCTGGCCAAGCAGCAGTAATCAGGTGTTGCTGCTCACAGTGAAGAATTGCTGTAGGTTTCTATTGGGAAATGGGAATGATAACACATGGGGTCTGCTGCTTGCCCAGCAGGTGGCTTTCCTCAGTTTTTCCACCTCCCAGTCCAACACTAATCAGGCTTATATTAATACTTAGTTCTCTAATAATGTATCATCATTTTACTTTCTTATTTCTGAAATATTATTATGTTGCAAGATCTAATATTTAACCTCTAGATTTTGAGTTATAAATAATCTTAAATCTGTGAACTATCTTAAAGTTATTTTTTTCTTTCTAATAGTTTCCTCTTAAAGGTCAACTATTGTGAAAAATTGTAAAATGCATGTGTACACATACGTACAAGAAGTACATTTATCCCAGATTACAGTGCATCACCATTACTTTTCTCCTATGTTCCTGCAGCTGACAGTAGGCAGTAAAAATCTGACAGATCTGGCAGGTTTTGGATTAGTCTATCTTTTCATGGGGGTTTCTCAAGGTTTTCTTCATTTTAAAAAGCCCCTCCTGAGCAGCTCCTGTCCAACTGCCAAAACGATGCGCAGATCAGTAAATAAATAAATAACATCCATGTATGATCCTTTCTATAGTGTGCTTTTGTAAAGTATAAATGAGATACCGAGAATCCCTCACAAGGAGATGGATTAGTCGAAAACCTGTCAGATCTGTCATCTGATTTTCACTGCTTACTGTAAGCAACGGGAACATAGGAGAAAAGTTATTCATAGTGCATTTTAATCTAGGAGGAATGTAAATTGTATATGTATGTATTATAAATGTAACAATTTTTCATGATAACGGTCCTTTAAGCTTTTCTACACTAATCATATTTCATTTTTCAGGGTTCATGGAGTAAGATGAAAAATGTAAATAACATCTGTTTAAAAGCGGTATTGGTAGCTGCATCTGTCACATGAAAATGCAATAAAACACGCTTCCTTTCCTTCATATTTCTAGAGAGTGTGTATTGTAGCCCCGACCTCATTTTCTGTAAAGCCTATTCTCATAAGGAGGGCCTTCAAAGCTCGTGGATGTTCATTACTTTACAATAAATCTGCTATTCCAGCTGTTCACACTCAGTTTTGCAAACAGCCTAATTATCTTTTTCATTTCCATGCACCAAGTTGCTGTGTGCATGTAGCTATGACATATTATTAGTGTACTGAGACAGAGGTAATTAATATCAATTAGCAAAATTATTCAGTTATGGAATAATCCAACTATTCATTTTCTTCTGTATTGGGGCCACAGCTGCCCTAAAAGTAACAACATCAATAGTTGAGCGGCTGACAGGTAAAAGTAGTACTTAATTAAAGAAGGCAGTAGCTGCCGTACAAATAATACTAGGTCAAGAAATGGATTTCATTGCATACCTTGTTGGTGAATGTCATTACTAGAATAATTTACTGTAAACGTTTAAAAGGGAGAAGTGTGAAAGGTTCTTAAAGGGAACCCGAGGTAAAAATAACTGATGAGATAAACAATTGTATGTATCTTCCTAAACCAAAAACTTTTTTTTAGCTGTCCCCCAGTTTTATTTTGTACTGGTTGATGGCCCGGCGTTGCCCAGGTATGTATTTGGCTAGTGTTAGCTCTACCCACTTTTTCTAATCCTGACACACAATTATTCAATTGCTCAATGACCTAGTTTGTGAGCCGTGCGGTCTGTGGCATCAATGATTTGCATTGAAATGAAATAAATCTAATTGGCTGTGGCTCCACCCCCTTTTCTGAATTTGAACCCCAGTCACCCAATGGCCAACTGTACCAGGTTTGAGGCTTGTGCCATGAACAGGGAAATTACATATTCCCCTTGAAAATCAATAGGTGAATTTTGATTGGCTTTTGTAGGCTCCACCCACTTTTCTGAATATTTATCCCAGTCACCCAGTGACCAACTGTACAAACCCTACCATTAAAAGTGTAAGAATTGCTGCAGTTTACATTTTCCCAGTGAAATTTGTATTTGTCTCCGCCCACTGATGACCCGGCATTTCCTGGGAATGCACTTGGCTGGTGTTGGCTGTGCCCACTTTTTCTAACCCTAACATAACATTTTTTAATGACCAAGTTTGTGAGATTTGTGGTCTTTGTCATCAATAACTTGCATTGAAATGAAACAAATCTGATTGGCTGTTTGTGGCTCCACCCCCTTTTCTGCATTTAAACCCCAGTCACCCAATGATCAATTGTACCAGGTTTGAGGCTTGTGCCATTAACAGTGCAAGAATGGCAGCAATGAAATATTCCCCTTGAAAATCAATAGGGGAATTATGATTGGCTTTTGTAGGCTCCACCCAGTTTTCTGATTATTAATCCCAGTGACCAACTGTGCAAAGTTTGAGAACCCTGCCATTAACAGTGTAAGAATAGCTGCTGCTTACGTTTTCCCAGTGAAATTTGTATTTGTCCCTGATGACCCGGCGTTGCCCTGTTATATATTTGGCTGGTGTTGGCCTACGGCCCCTTTTTCTAACTCTAACAAACAATTACTTAATGACCAAGTTTGTGAGCTTTGCGGTCTTTGTCGGCAATAATTTGCATTGAAATGTTACAAATCTGATTGGCTGTTTGTGACCCTACCCCTTTTCTGAGTTTGAACCCCAGTCACCCAATGACCAACTGTACCAGGTTTGAGGCTTGCACGATTAACAGTGCAATAACAGCAGCAATTAAATATTCCCCTTGAAAATAAATAGGTGAATTTTGATTGGCTTTTGTAGGCTCCACCCACTTTTCAGAATATTAATCCCAGTGACCAACTGTGCAAAGTTTGAGAATCCTACCATTAACTGTGTAAGAATGGCTGCAGTTTACATTATCCCAGGGAAATTTGTATTTGTCTCTGCCCACTTTTTTGTTATGGGAATAAAAAGTATCCTATACTTTATTCCAGATAATGTACTCTGTGTGTGCCAAATTTCATTCAAATCCGTTCAGCCATTTTTGCGTGATCGAGTAACAAACATCCAAACATCCAAACTTTCCTATTTATAATATTAGTAGGATTTAAACAATTACCAAGTATTAAATGTTTTATTGTCTCTGCTCAATGGCAGTCAATTAAGTGTTAAAATACACAAACTATTGACCTTTTTCTATCTTCTAATTTAGGCAAAAAACTTTATTTAACAGGGGCCAATGTGTCTGTGGTAAAGAAGAAGCCAATACAAAGTGCAAAAAATGTGTCTTAACTCTTAAAGTGTACCCGAGGCAACATGTGACCTGATGAATCACGTGTGTGTACAGTGCAAAACATGAATAACCAGGTTTTGCACTGTACATATACATCATGCCACATGTTGCCTCGGGTACACTTTAAGACACATTTTTGCCTAAATTTTCTCCTAGGTGATATTCTTACATCATGTCAATTTTTAGTACTTTTTCCATTGCAAAATACTGAAAAAAATGTAAGAGACGACGAAAAAAACTCAGGAGAAAAAGTTATTAGAATAAGCGCCCAATAGGAGAGGTAGGGACAGTAAAGAAAAGCACACATCCTGTGGGAACAGAGAGGACAATAAGAAACGTTGATGGCAAAGGGTTCTGTCTGGATGGAGAGGACTATAACTAGGAAGAAGGTTGTGTCCTTGTACACCAGGGGGGCCCACACTTTTTCCGGTTCGTGAGCTACTTTACAACCTGCAGAGTCCATGAGATCTACCCCCCCCCTTCCCTGATGCTGCTAAGACAGCAAAATCTGAAAGTTAAAAAGGTGGGTTGCCCAAAAGTGCGCTCCTCACTCCTGTACTAATTTGATAGTCAACTTACTGCAAAAAGACTTTTGTATGTATTGGGTCGCTCCTGCGCGTATATCAAAAAAGGGCGCCTGGAAAAAAGGGCGCGGGGTGTAGCCGAAATTAGAAGTTTGAATGCAAAACCGTATTAATGGTTTAAGAGGTTATAAACGATAATTTAGTGCTAAATACGTTAAATAAACGGAAATGAAATGGCAAAATACCGTCTATAACAGTAAACGAATTCTGAAATGAAACGTCAAATAGCGTCTATAGCAAAAACGATATTTACACTTGTATTAAGCATAGTACTAGAATGGTAGATTTTACAGGTATTTTACTGCAATTATACCTAACTTTAGGGTCACAGATATCTCTCCTTATCCCTATCCCTCACACCTAGACCCCCCTTTGTGTAAATACACATAATGTAATAAATTGTATATATTACATATATTGTACTATAACTATACCTAACCTTACTCTCATACAGAGCCCTCCCTGTACCTATCCCTAACCCCTAGACCCCCCTGGTGGTGCCTAAACCTAAGACTCCCCTGGTGGTGCCTAAACCTAAGACCCCCCTGTTGGTGCCTAAACCTAAGACCCCCCTGTTGGTGCCTAAACCTAAGACCCCCCTGTTGGTGCCTAAACCTAAGACTCCCCTGGTGGTGCCTAAACCTAAGACCCCCCTGGTGGTGCCTAAACCTAAGACCCCCCTGGTGGTGCCTAAACCTAAGATCCCCTGTTGGTGCCTAAACCTAAGACTCCCCTGGTGGTGCCTAAACCTAAGACCTCCCTGTTGGTGCCTAAACCTAAGACTCCCCTTCTGGTGCCTAAACCTAAGACCCCCCTGTTGGTGCCTAAACCTAAGACTCCCCTGGTGGTGCCTAAACCTAAGACCCCCCTGTTGGTGCCTAAACCTAAGACTCCCCTTCTGGTGCCTAAACCTAAGACCCCCCCTGGTGGTGCCTAAAACTAACCACCACCCTGGTCCTAACCCTCCCTGTACCTATCCCTAACCCCTAGACCCCCTAGTAATGCCTAAACCTAACCATCCCCACTGCACAAAACACGCTAAACACATATAAACAATAATATATTTAATCCTTAAAATACTTCACTCCAAATAACATGAATAAAATAATTTATATATTTGTAATAGAATAACTAGCCTTAAAATCACGTAGAAATCTTAAAATAACAGTAATTTGTAATAGAATAACTAGCCTTAAAATCACGTAGAAATCTTAAAATAACAGTAATATTTAAAGCGATATTTTAGTAACTATAATCAACGCATTAGAAGTGTAAAAACAAAGTTAATACCATAAGCGATGTATTTCTAATACAATCAGCTTTAGAAACGTTATTTAAGCAATATACATATGAAAACGAATTTTAAATGATAAAAGAAGTGTAAACGAAATTTTAGTTGTTATAGTTTTATAAGCGCATTTTTAAAACGAAAAAACTAGTTAAAACCCATATAAGCGAAATTTACAAACGAAAAAATAAGTATAATACAAAGTCTAAACGAACTTGTAAACGATATTTGTTATAAACTTTATCCTGTAAACGAAAACCTTTGTTAACACGATCCCTGTAACCGCTATTTCTCGTGCGCCCTTTTTTCCTGTCGGGCGCCGAATAGCCGATATTTTGCATTGCAGTCTATGGCGGCGCCCTTTTTGTCCACTATCCCTGTGCGCCCTTTTTTACTAGTTCCCGCTCCTGCTAAAAAAGTGTGTGTATCACTTAAAGATAATCAAAAAATGGTTAGAAATGCAGAGCGCTCAACAATATTTCACAACCTATACATATTAAACATCACAGGCTCCTGCAAACAGAAAAATATCAGAATCACATCAACTATAACATGTACCGGTATATTAAAAGTCTCTAAAAAAAAGTCCTCCAGAACACTTGATGGTATTTTCACTTTTCCACTGACGACACACAGCAAAGTAGTACCAGATTACGCTCACCAAATCAAATAGCTGATCAAAGGAAAATCAGCAGTTAGTGCTCCTGGCCTTGTCAGTGGGATCAAACTTCCACAACCCAACTCTCCTCCAGGCTTATTACCAGCAAAGCACCCAGTGTACCACCACCTGGTAAAATACAAAGCCTCTCACCAGATCCTGTTGCTAACCCAGAACAGATCAGCAGTCAGCGCTTGTAGCAAATGTGTAGCGGTTTCTTGCTTCATATCACACAATGCCTGTGGCAAGTCCTGTTGGTTGCAGCTGGACCACGACCTGGGAATATCAGGGAGCACAAAAGCTGGTGAACGTACCCCATTGTAGCGGTATCACACTATTGCCATCCCATCTTCTTTTTTACATGTGTGGAGTGATAAGCCTGGAGGAGAGTTGGGCTGCGGAAGTTTGATTCCACTGGCAAGGCCAGGAGTGCTAACTGCTGATTTTCCTTTGATCAGCCATTTGATTTGGTGAGCGTAATCTGGTACTACTTTGCTGTGTGTTGTCAGTGGAAAAGTGAAAATAACTGTTATGACTGGTGTAGCAAATAACAGATGTCTGGTTATTGGGTGAGCTGAAGTATCACCAATAATGCAAGTATAGCAAGCAACAGATGTGATAGCTAATTGCAAGCTATAGTGTTTGGTGCAACAGTACGTACTGATAGATTTGGCTATACATCACCAGAGGAGCTGGTGGGCACTGTCAGTACAGCGAACACCTCACCAGTGACTAGGGCTCACTTGGTGAGTAGAATGGTCAGACTAATCGAGTTGGCAACAGACAGGCAGATACAGTACAGAATCGGAAGGCGGAGAGGAAACGGTAAACAGGCAGAGTTGGCAGCAAGATCAGATGGGCTAAAGTACAGAATCACTGAGCAGAGGGATAGTCAAGAACGAGCCAGAGTCATACACAGATAAATCACAGTAATCGAAGTTATAATTATAGCTATTAAAGGTCTGAGCGCTAACACGAGGTGTTTCGCAACAGCAGACAAGTTGCGAGTGATTCTTCCGGGCTTAAGAGCCCGAAGAGACCCCGAGTCACGCCCCCCTGCGCCTGGCCAATCAGCGGCAGGTCAGCTTATACGCCTCCTCGCCGCATAAAGGTCGTGACGGTGCGTGCGCGCACACGTTAATGCAACCTCATGTGCGGAAGAGAGACCCGTCCTCGGCACGGGAGCTCTGCTAGGTAGGGAGATAGAGGCAGCTGCAGTGGCGGTGTGGTTCGCCGCAGCTGCCTCCACAATATTTGTTACAATACCATCAAGTGCATGGGAGGACTGGCCAGGGGGGAAAGGGGGATATTTCCCCCCCAGGCTGCCTCTCATTTAATGATTTAGGGCTGGTACAGTGTCTGGTGCTTTCATGTTTTTGTATAAAGCAATGTGAACCACTAGGCTGGCTGAGAGAAATAAACGCCCAATTACAGAGCAATTAAAGGGCAGGCAAGCTGGTAAATATACACAGCATGATGCAGAGCAGAGGCTTGCCTGCAGGGTCCATGGGACAAAATCTGTCTAGTCTCTCACCATTGTTAAAATGACTGCATGTGCACAGCTACATAAGGTGTGTGTCTAGGTTGAAAAGTTTTTACAGTCATTAGACTCCAGAATGGCTGCTTGCAGACAGTCCCTAGACTCCAGAAGGGCTGCTTGCAGACAGTCCCTAGACTCCAGAAGGGCTGCTTGCAGACAGTCCCTAGACTCCAGAAGGTCTGCTTGCAGACAGTAATTAGACTCCAAAAGGGCTGCTTGCAGGTGAATTCTGATGATAAATTCTGAATGCGACGGAAACCCCAGCTGCTGTCCCTCAAGTGTTCTTACTGTATTTCCCATGTGACTACTGGCATATAGCACGTGGGGCACGTGTATGATGTAATTTGGGCTGCGGTGAAAACGGGCCTCTAGTTTGTGTTTTCCCTCCAGGCCAAAAGGTCCCAGTCCTCCCCTGATCAAGTGTTCTGGAAGACTTTAGAGACTTTTAATATGTGATGTTATAGTTGATGTGATTTTGATATTTTACTGTTTGCAGGAGCCTGTGATGTTTAATATGTATAGGTTGTGAAATATTGTTGCATTTTTAACCATTATAAAAAAATCTGACAGTTGTGGCTGCGCGGCTTCAGATTTTGACAGGACGCGGCTAGGCGGCGGCAATCTACTCAGCAGGTGGCTGTGATCTACCGGTAGATCGTGATGGAGCTATTGGGCACCCAGGTTGTCCACACACATCTACTGTGTACAAGAACAACCTTTCTGACCTGAGTCAGGGTTGTGCACTTCTGTAATTATCTCTAGTCTCATTAAGCACACCATATAACTGAAGAGGTTCTCATTGTTCAGCTTGTTAACACGGCAGCTCTGTGTAATGTGAGCACTTATCTGAAAGTCACACTTTTGAGACAAATGGTTTGAAGCTGCTTCATACATTCAGAAATGTGAATTAATATATGCAGCAGCCTTCTCCAGACGACCATGAAGATTCATTAAGGCCAATTTCACACAGCGGCTACAGTTACACATAAACCTTTATTCTCCTGTGGAATTTGATGGATTGACTGATGTATATCACTTCAAGTTGTGGTGTACATATAAGCATGCAGGGCATAACTACAGGGGAGTAGCATCTGCAACCCCAAGGAGGCTCTAAAGCGCTGAGGGGGCTCCCACTAAGAAAATGATGACCACTCGTTTTATGACTCTTGAATGATGGGCCCTCAAGCCGTGAGCGTCACCAGGGGGAGCAAGGTAATGGGTGTGAACATCGGGAGGCCTATTAAAAGTTTTTCTGGGGGGGGGGGGGATGATTTGTAGTTACGCCTCTGCAAGCATATGTGCTTAGAGTGTACCTGAGGTGAACCTAAATTAACCTAAAACCTAACCTAAAAAACAGATGCTTACCTACGAAGGAGGCCTCTGGATCCTGCAGAGGCTTCCTGCGACCTCCTGGCCCCCACCATGGCCACCAAGGACCCCACAAAAAATTCAACAAGAGCTTGTGGCAAGGCATTCCAAAGGGTAGGGGCAGCATGACAGAAGTCTCTGGCTCCAGTGAGCGAGATTACGTTGGGGGTGAGATCACAGTGTGATATTTCTCACTTAATGGGGTTGATTCACTAAACCGTGCTAAGCATAGCATGGCCTTGCTATGTGTTTAGCGTGCGTTGTAACGCGCGTAAAGTTTTACGAGCACTAACAAAGTTTTTCGCGCGTTAACATGGCACGACGTGCGTGATATGTACTTTTTAATACATACAACGTGCGCTAAACACCTAGCAGGACCATGCTATGCGTTAGCACGGTTTAGTGAATCAACCCCTACGTGAGATGACATAAACGGGACTAAAGGGTTTAATAAGCAAAACCTTCCATAGTACATGCAGAAAACAATCAGAATTATACCAGGTACTGACTTATCATGGCCTGCCAGAGAGGATGAGGCTCAGACAATGTTTTATTTTGCTCACATGCCTTTATCACCACTTCATAATGTGGCCTATTATACAGTCACATCCTCGTAACTAAATAGTAACACTCTGTCATGGTGGATTAATAATTCACCAGCGCTTAATGGTAAAAGGAAGCTGTGTACATCCTCAGAGGACCGGGATTATCATCTCCTCTTAACAATAAGCCCAGTTACCGGACAACTTGTGGGAGGTTTGATGAATCAGCCGCCACAGCATAACTGCTTTGTTCTTACATCTGTTAATGGGGATGCGCATTTTGTTGTGACTATCTCATTTGCTAAATCTGATTTGGGAACATTGGAGGCAGCACAGGATGCTGAATCCTGACTGTCGCCATGAGTTTGGTCTTGTAAATCAGATCCAGGATTGAATTATATTTTGATTGGGGAAATAAAAGTACAAGTAACAAATAGAGAGCAGCTGCATCTGCCTTATAGTGAAGCCTAATAAAGATTCCGCTCATCCTGTTCAGCTGGCATTTGCATTGGATCAGCCAGTTCAGGGTGGATCCATACTGCGGAAACCCCCCACCCCGATCTTCTGTGGGGGGAAGAAACTTTTTTTTTTAACCTGAAGTGACATGCATCATCATTAAAAACAACTTAAAGGGAACTAGAAAAGAGTAAAATTATTTAAAATAACACGTTATTTATGATGTACCTGCAAATGAATAATGCATACTTACCTCGCCGTCAGTTCCTCTCAGAAGCTCACCATTTTCTTCTTAAAGTGAACCAGAGACGAAGCACCCTCATGTATTTTCCCATATATATCAGTGGTAACATTAGAGAAAACACCTACCCTGCTTTCTGTTTCATTCTACACAGCTCAGCCTGCTTGTTATCAGCCCTGATAAAATCCCCAACTGAGCATTCAGTTTGGCTTTGCTCAGGAATCATTATAGCTGAGTCTGTCTTCTCTGATGTCTTTTCAAGCCCAAACCTGCCCCTTCTGGCTCTGCTGTAATGACTCAGCTATAATGATTCCTGAGCAAAGCCAGCCTGAATGTTCAGTCGAGGATTTTATCAGGGCTGGTAACAAGCAGGCACATGAGGGTGCTTCTTCTCTGGTTCACTTTGAATTGATTCCTTTCAGTTCTGACAAGATCTTGTCAGACCTGAAAGCCTTTTAAGGTTGCCACACAAGATACAATTTTTTAAATATCTGTTCAATTCAAGAATAGCAATCAATTTTTTCTGACTGATTATAACAATTCAAAAATCTGACCAATGTACCACACACCTATGTTTAATTTTTCCCCAATCATGAATAAATTAATTGAATGCTCATAAATAATTGATTGGAACTTTACATCAAGTAATTGACAATCCATCACACACCATACAATTCTTGATAAAGTTGTTCTGAAATTTCCAACATGTCCAATCCTCAAAAATGTAAAAGAAACGGGAAATTCGATCGGATTAATCAATACATATCAAAGAAAAGCTCTCGATTTTTTGGGATTAGGGGTGCGGGGAAGAGGAGTCTGATGGGGGAGGGAGCTGCCCATGCCGAGAATCCCTGACTGGAGTGCAGAAAATTCACTATGTAATGAAAACTTGTAGTATACTGTAACATGATATATATATCTCAACTCCATGACTCCTCCACCTTTCTGCACACCTCTTCCTCCACTATCTACATATCACAATATGCTCTTCCTCCACCTGCTCCTTCACCACCTAGTCCTCAATAAGGTCACCTTATGTAACTCTACCCTCCCATTTTACCCTCCAACCCCACGCAACTCCCATACCACTCCATCACTGACTCCATGCACACCCCACTCCAAACATGTCTCCACCTCTAAGGAGTGGAGGGCGCTTAGGTGGGCAATTTATGTATATTTTTATCTCACCCGCTGCAAACTAGTTAGGTATGGGGACCCACACACCTCATACAAAATAAAAATGTCAATAGTAACTAGAAAAATAGTTGCGCTGAGAAAAAATGAATTAAAAAGTATGCAGACTTATGACAATCAACCCTACCTAAAGCATCAATATTGGGATATATCGATCTACTCAGGGCCGGATTTGTACTCTTTACCGCCCAAGGCCACTTTCACCAGCCGCCCCCCTTCAGTATAGGTAGCCAGATAACCCCTCCCCCCTTTCCAGTATAGGTAGCCAGATGACTCCCTTAATCCCTCCCCCCCCTTTCAGTATAGATAGCCAGCTCGCCTTGATACCGCAGCAGCCATCTGTGTCACTTATTTCTCCGCTTGTCTCCAGTGCAGAAGTTTCCTCATCCTTTCCATCTCCAATGCTGCCCAAGTCCATAGCCGCCGGCCACAATGCAAATGTGCACAGAGAGCAAGGTGGCTGCTGCACAGGTGGCTAGGAGCAGAGTACCGCCGTTAGACGCTCACATGCCTGATCTCCCTGCATTGCAGCATTTGCAAGCTTGTAAATGCTGCACCAGTTTAGCCTGCTGCTTTGGTGCCCTTGCTCCTGTGGTGCCCTAGGCCAGGGCCTATGTGGCCTTGGCCTAAATCCGGCCCTGGATCTACTACAGCAGGAGGAATATAACCCCTTTCACCCTCCTTTGCATTCCTAAAGCTTTGTAATTCATTTTTTCTACACACATATACCTACAGATCCCCTTCCCCCCCCCCCTCCCCCCCTTTTTTTCTTTCCCCCAGAATTTTTCTGCCCCAAACCATTTTTTGCACATTGGAAGGCCTGTGTATAAATGGATGTATATTGTATGTGTGTGGAATCATTGTGCCATACAACTGTTTTATCTATGTGACAGCTGATTTTATATGTAATTTAAAAACTTTTTTAAATTGTATATACACTTTGAATAAATTCAGAGATAATTCTATGCAGTCAATATCTAATTATTTTTACAAATTGATGTATAATATACTATAGACTCAGCGCAACTATTTTTCTAGTTACTATTGACATGTCTCCACCTCCCTCACAGTTCCTTCCCGCACCCACACTCACTCCCTCTCCTCCCTCATTCCCATCCAGACCTCTCACAAGCACACCACCCCTCTCTCCTGCGCCCTCTGGAATGCTAGATCAGTCCGCAACAAACTCACTGAAATCCATGACCTTTTCCTCTCCAACTCCCTCACCCTCCTTGCCCTCACAGAGACATGGCTCACCCCCTCTGACTCTGCTGCAGCAGCGGCCCTCTCTTATGGGGGGCTTCACCTCAGTCACACCCCCAGACCAGAAAACAGGTCTGGGGGAGGGGTGGGTCTGCTCCTCTCCCCGTCCTGCACTTTCCGTGTCCTCACGCCACCCCCTTCTTTAAACTTTACATCCTTTGAGACACATGTTATCCGCCTCTACCATCCCCTTCCAGCAGTCATCGCAGTCCTTTACCGCCCCCCATCCACCTCCATTAAACAATTCCTGGACAACCTGGCCTCTTGGCTCCCACACATCCTCTCCTCTGACCTCCCCACAATCATACTTGGGGACTTCAACATCCCCATGGACAGTCCTTACTCCCCTGAAGCCTCTCAACTGCTCTCCCTCACTACTTCCCTTGGCCTCTCCCAACACACCAATTCCCCCACCCACCGCGCTGGCCACACTCTCGACCTGATTCTCTCAAAATCGGCTACCCTCCCCAACCTGGACATCACACCCTTCCCCCTCTCCGACCATCACCTTCTCTCTTTCTCCATCTCCCCATCATCCTCCCCCAACCCTCCACCACCCTCAGGTCGTTGGCAGAGAGATTTGCATAACCTAGACCCAACTGCACTAGCCAACCCCCTCCACTCCCTCACATCCACCCTCCCAAACGTTACCTGCCCAAACCAAGCCGTGGCCAAATACAACCAGGCCCTTTCAGCAGCCCTAGACATTGCTGCACCCCCCACATTCCGCCCCAGCCGTCCCATCAACCCCCAGCCCTGGACCAATGCACACACTCGCAACCTCCAAAAACAGACACGCACCTACGAACGCAAATGGAGGAAATCCCGCAGCAACTCCGACTTCTTGGCGTACAAGGCCAACCTGCAGCTGTTCTATACCGCATTAACTGATGCTAAACAAAAATACTTTGCTGCCTTGATCGGATCCCAAGCCTCCAACCCTCGGCGCCTCTTCGCCACCTTCAACTCCCTCCTTAACCCCACCACTCCTCCCCCCACCTCCGCCCTCTCAGCCACTGATCTGTCCACCCACTTTACCGACAAAATAGCCAGCATCCGACGGGAAATCTCATGCCTCCACTCCACCACCTCTTCCTCCCCACCAATACCTATTCCCCACCCCACCCACCACTCACTGCCTTTACTCCTATCACAGAGGACCAAGTCAGCCGTCTCCTAGCCACTTCTCCTGCCACCTCCAGCCCCCTAGACCCTGTGCCATCCAAATGCCTCCGTCCTCACTTCCCTGTTCTGGCTCCTGTCCTCACCACTCTGTTTAACCTCTCCCTATCCACGGGTACCTTCCCCTCTGACTTCAAACAGGCCACTGTACTTCCCCTACTTAAAAAACCCTCACTAGACCCCTCACTTCCATCCAGCTACCGTCCCATCTCCTTACTCCCTTTTGCATC
Source organism: Hyperolius riggenbachi (assembly GCF_040937935.1). Classification (NCBI taxonomy): domain Eukaryota; kingdom Metazoa; phylum Chordata; class Amphibia; order Anura; family Hyperoliidae; genus Hyperolius; species Hyperolius riggenbachi. The sequence goes on from NC_090646.1 coordinate 96,177,854, forward strand.
TAAACTCCTAGAGCGTTTAGTCCACCAACGCATGACCCATTACCTTGACTCCAACTCCCTGTTTGATCCCCTACAATCAGGATTTTGGCCAGGCCACTCCACCGAGACTGCCCTCACCAAGGTCGTCAATGACCTCATGCTTGCCAAGGCCGAAGGAAAATACACTATCCTTCTCCTCCTAGACCTCTCATCAGCATTCGACACTGTTGATCACTCCCTGCTACTCCAGTCCCTGCAATCTGTGGGTATCCAAGACCGTGCCCTAGCATGGTTTTCCTCCTACCTCTCAAATCGCTCCTTCAAGACCTCCTTCAATGGTTCCTCCTCAACCTCCTTCCCACTTTCAGTTGGGGTCCCCCAAGGCTCTGTTCTTGGTCCCCTGCTGTTCTCCATTTACACCGCCTCCATCGGAAAACTCATCTCCTCTCTGGGTTTCAACTATCACCTATATGCAGATGACACCCAGATTTACCTCCATACCACTGACCTCTCCACCACCACCATGGAGAAGGTATCCTCTGGTCTCTCAGCTATTTCATCGTGGATGTCTGCCAGGTTCCTAAAATTAAACTTGGATAAGACTGAGCTCCTAATCTTCCCGCCCCGTGCTGCTTCACCCCCCACTGACCTCTATGTCACTGTCAATGGCACAATCATTCATCCAACCACACAAGCCCGCTGCCTGGGTGTCACCCTAGACTCTGCCCTCTCCTTCACCTCCCACATCCAAACCGTAGCTAGAGCCTGTTATTTCCACTTACGCAACATCTCCAAGATCCGGCCTTTCCTGACCCCAGACACTACCAAACTCCTTGTCCATGCCCTCATCATCTCCCGCCTGGACTACTGCAACTCCCTCTTGTCAGGCCTTCCTCAAAACCGCATCGCCCCCCTAAAATCCATCATGAACGCAGCAGCCAGACTCATCTACTCCTCCCACCGCTCTGTCTCCACAACTCCCCTACGCAAATCCCTTCATTGGCTTCCAATTCACTTCAGAATCAGCTTCAAGATCCTATGTTTGGCATACAAATCCTTACACAAGTCCTGCCCAACCTACATCTCTGACCTGGTCAGCAGATATACACCTGGCCGCCCACTTCGCTCCTCCAATGACCTCCTCTTAACCACCCCACGCATCTCGCACTCCCATGCCAGACTGCAGGACTTCACTAGAGCTGCCCCTATCCTGTGGAACTCTCTCCCGTTGCCCATCAGGCTCGCTCCCACCTTCAACACCTTCAAAAAAGCACTCAAAACTCACTTCTTCAAGGAGGCCTACATCAACTCAACACTACCCTAATCCTTTCTGCCAATAACTTCTTGATGCACCCCCTCCTTTTGTGTCACCAGCCCCTCCCTCTAGATTGTAAGCCTTTGGCAGGGCCCTCTTCCCTTGTGTATCATACTTGACTGTGTGCACTTAACCTAGAATTTGGAACTGGTAATTTTTTTACCACTACCATTCCAGTTTATGATCTGGCATTGTACTATTATCTGCATTGTGTTGCGTATCTTATTGCTATTACCTGTATTGTTGTATCTATGGTCTGTTACCTGTATTGTTCTGTCAACCCTGTTATCATTGTCTGTAATCCTATTTATTGTACAGCGCTGCGTAATATGTTGGCGCTATATAAATCTAATAAATAATAATAATAATAATATTATATATATACACATACATCACTTCCTGGTTAGAGGCCATGTTTTTCTTTGTAAACACTACCTAAAACTGACGATTAAAAGCAAGGATCACGGTGGGGAGTGGTGGAAACGGCAAAGAGGGATCCAGAAGATCACAGTGACTCGATTGCTATGTTTTTTATTGTACAAATCGGACAGTACAGGTTCTCTTTAAATTGAACTATATATATATATATATATATATATATATATATATATATATATATATATATATATACACAGTGGGATGCGAAAGTTTGGGCAACCCTGTTAATCATCGTGATTTTCCTGTATAAATTGTTGGTTGTTACGATAAACAATGTCAGTTAGATGTATCATATAGGAGACACAAACAGTGCTATTTGAGAAGTGAATTGAAGTTTATTGGATTTACAGAAAGTGCACTAATTGTTTTAATACAATTAGGCAGGTGCATAAATTTGGGCACTGTTGTCATTTTATTGATTCCAAAACCTTTAGAACTAATTATTGGAACTCAAATTGGCTTGGTAAGCTCAGTGACCCCTGACCTACATACACAGGTGAATCAAGTTAAGAGAAAGAGTACTTAAGGGGGTCAATTGTAAGTCTTCCTCCTATTTTAATTTTCTCTGAAAAGTAGCAACATGAGGGTCACAAAACAACTCTCAAATGACCTGAAGACAAAGATTGTTCACCATCATGGTTTAGGGGAAGGATACAGAAAGCTGTCTCAGAGATTTCAGCTGTCTGTTTCCACAGTTTGGAACATATTGAGGAAACCATTCGGCACACTTAACACAAGGACATGCTGTATGCGAGAGTGATGCAGAGGAAGCCCACAGCACAGACAGAGCCACTTGAGGTATGCTAAAGCACATTTGGACAAGCCAGCTTGATTTTGGAATAAGGTACTGTGGACTGATGAGTTATTTGGGCTTAACAAGGGGCATTATGCAAGGAGGAAAAACAACACAGCATTCCAAGAAAAACACCTGCTACCTACAGTAAAATATGGTGGTGCCTCCATCATGCTGTGGGGCTGTGTGGCCAGTGCAGAGACTGGGAATCTTATCAAAGTTGAGCGACGCATGGTTTCCGCTCAGTATCAGCAGATTCTGGAGACCAATGTCCAGGAATCAGTGGCAAAGCTGAAGCTGCACCAAGGCTGGATCTTTCAACAAGACAACAACCCGAAACACTGCTCAAAATCCACTAAGGCATTCATGCACAGGAACAAGTACACATTCTGGAATGGCCATCCCAGACCTGAATATAATTGAAAATCTGTGATCTGAGTTAAAGAGAGCTGCCCATACTCAGAAGCCATCAAACCTGAATGAACTAGAGATGTTTTGTAAAGAGGAATGGTCTTAAATACCTTCAACCAGAATCCAGACTCTCTTTGGAACCCTACAGGAAGAGTTTAGAGTCCGTAATTTCTGCAAAAGGAGGATCTACTAAAATGTTATTTCATTTCTTTTTTGTGGTGCCCAAATTTCTGCACCTGCCTAATTTTGTTTAAACAATTATTGCACACTTTCTGCAAATCCAATAAACTTCATTTCACTTCTCAAATATCACTGTGTGTGTCTGCTATATGATATATTTAACTGACATTTCTTATTGTAACAATCAATCAATGATTTATACAGGAAAATCACGACGACGATTAACAAGGTTGCCCAAACTTTCGCATCCCACTGTATATAGGGATGCTTATTCTGATTCCTGGAATTAAAATTTCTGCATTTCCTATCGGAATTTGGAAATTACCGCGACTCAGTAATTTTTGCCCAATCACAGAACTCAGAAGCAATGGGCCAAACAGAGAATGCATAGTCAACTCAAAAACATTTGGCCAATCAAAGAATGCAAAAAATTATCCAAAAAAAAGACTCCTCCGGAAAAGGAAACTTGGAAATTTAGAAAACAGAAATCGTAAATTCGCGCAATTGGTAATCAGCATTGGCGGAAATTGAAATTTCTGTGGAATCGGAGATCAGCATTTCCGACCATCCGTATATATACATATATGTGATAATTCCTGACTGCAATATCAGAAGAGTTTTGTATGTGGACTGCCTAATTACCTCCTGCCTTTGGTGCACTGCTTGCAAATATCGGGCTGCCACAGGCAATCTTACAAATAGCTGAAAAAGCTGCAGGAATTCCACATCTCTGTTCTCAAGATGCTAAGAAAAGCATTGTTGACAAGAAATCCATTCTAATACAAGAGAAGCCCAACATCTCCCTAATTACAGAAAGAGTCCAGGTTTAACATGATTTATTTCCACTGGAGCTATCTGCGGGAGAAGCTGAATACAACAGATGTAACCTCTGTATTGCAATCTGCAGGATGCGCTCCCTGTGGGCAAACACGGCTGTAAACCCAGGTGGCCAAATTGTTTTTTGTTTGGTTGATTTACTGTAAATAAAACATTAGACAATTGGAAAATTGCATAGGTAAGGGAATAATACATAATTCATAAAGGCGCTGTAAAGCAAAAAAAAAAAATAGGCTTTGTGTTGCCAAAAAATAAAAATAAAAAACGCACAAAAGGTATGAGCGCGCTACTCCTGTGCTCTGCGTAACATATTACATGAACAAATAGAAACAAAGAAACTCATCTATCAGTTCTGCACCGACTTCTCCGAATAACTCATCTCCATCTATCGCTTCTTTTTTCTGAATTTCTGTTTACCTCGTATCCATCACCCCCTTTCCAGGAGAATTAACAAGACAAGCTAAAGGGAAGTGGAAGAAAAATGGAGCAGTGGCCCAGAGCAGCCAATTAGTTTTCAGCCATTAGATGAGATAAGGATGCTGACTGGTTACTCTGAGTAGCTTCTCCACCAATGACAGGCATGGATGTGGATGAAGGCGAAACACTATGCAAGATAGCAGCTTTGGCTCCCCAGCTTGTCTCCTGGCAACATGGGGTTGTGTTGGTGGAACTATCAGCCAGCAAACTGCACTCCCATCTAACTTTTGGCACCTACTTAGGTTGCCTTGTGGATGATTTGGTGATTTGGCAGTGCTTCCATTTGACTTCTATAGATGCAGCCTTACCTCAGTAAGTAGTTATGGCAAACTCTATATCTGCATTTAAAGAGGGCTTGGATGCTTTCTTTGCATTGAACCGCATCTATGGCTATAATTACTAGGTCATTCCTGGGAGAGTTGATCCAGGGATTTATCTGACTGCCATCTTGAGTCGGAAAGGAATCTTTCTCTTTTATGGCTAATTGGCCCAGGCCTTGTAAGGTTTTTTGCCTTCCTCTGGATCAACTGGGATATGTGCAGGCTCAGGATGGTGTTTTTTTTGATGGTTGAACTTGGTGGCCGGATGTCTTTTTTTCAACCAAACTATGTAACTATGTAAAATCTTTAGATAAGTCTCTCCATATATGTCCTTCACAACTCCATATTTTTCATTTGTTTACAGCTTTCAGACTGTAACTGGGCTAGATTTCTACACAGGCCGCGTAGGTTGTAGTTTAGGGTGAAACACGTTGGTGGGCATAGCCTAAGCTTGCTGCTGGTTGGAATGCTTCCCTCCATTCTGGTCTACAGAAGGTGATTTGGCCTGAATGCCTGCACAGGTGAAGCGGCCAATGTGAACCATCCTGCCCCAAGGATAGGGTAACACTACCCCATAGCATGCTTGCTTCTCAAGACCCCAGAGCATGGGGACTGTTTGTGCTAAAGGCTTTGCTAGTGACACTTGGTGGTACGGCTCAGTGTGTATCTATTGGCTTCTCTGGTGGCACGCTGGCAGTTTATACTGGACAGTTGTGGCAATCACATCTCCTAGCGTGGGATTTACTGTGCCACCCGGAAGAACGACGAGGTGACGCAGCGGTGCTCATGGAGATGGAGGAAGATTCTCAGGTCTCCTTAAAAGCCTAGTACACAGGTATGAAGGATGTAGCCCGGCAGGGATTGGGATTTACCTCTCAGGTGACAGTTCAGGGACAGTTGTGTAAATGCATCACTACTTTGGGGTATAGCAATACATCTGTGTAACGATTGTGTAATTATTTCCGTGGTCAGCGCACAGGATGCGCGTTGACACTGCAGAAATCCTCCACAAGCGTATAATCGGAGAGAACCGAGCAATGGTGCTATGCACCTGTAGAGGGGAATTCCTGCCGGCAGATGGAGCTGTGGAGAACAGAGGAACAACCCCTCTGTACTGCCACAGATGCCAGATAGGAATTGTACGAGGGGAAGCAATGCAGGGCAAGATAGCCCTTAAAGAGAGAGTGCACAGAGACAGGATGTATGTGTGTCTACCAATCTAGTCGCCACCCAGCGACGATGAATACACAACAGCGGAAACCAAGTGAGAACGCAATCGCAAGAGATGATGATTGCTAAAAGCGAAACAAGACTGAGTAAGCACAGAGAAGGAATGTATGTATGTCCACCAATCTAGTCGCCACCCAGCGACGGCGAACACACAACAGCGGAAACCAAGTGAGAACGCAATCGCAAGAGATGATGATTGCTAACAGCGAAACAAGACTGAGTAAGCACAGAGAAGGAATGTATGTATGTCCGCCAATCTAGTCGCCACCCAGCGGCGGCGAACACACAGCAGAAACCAAGTGAGAATACAATCGCAAGTGTAGCGATTGCCAATAGTGACACAAGAATGAACTAGACCGAGCACAAGTATAAAGAAAGAGCACAGGGACAGAATTAATGTTTGTCCACCAATCTAGTCGCCACCCAGCAACGGTGAACACGCATCAGCAGAAACAAAGTATAAATGCAATCGCCAGACTGGCGATTGACAAGCGACACAAGACTGAGCAGGACAGAGCATGAGAGTAGCAAAAGGCACAGCAAGCAACAACAATAAGAACATCAATGAAAATAACAAACGCTAGCTAAACGCGAACACCGCACTCATTCGCAACATCGAACGCGTTTAAGCATGATCACCGCGCATTAGGCGCCCAGTGATAAGCGTACCACCCTAACTAAACAAAGTACACAAACACGAAATAGAGAACGCGAACGCTTGCTAAACGGATACCTCACCGAGCCTACAGCAAGCGTTCGTACCAGACAAGACAGACAGACAGATGGGGCTACCAGTAGCAACCGCTGCTATGGCTAGCACCCCTAAGGCAGAATATAGAAGGAACCACCGCTGCTACCGCTAGAGCGGATGTGGTCCAGACAGACAAACAGATGGGGCTACCAGTAGCAACCGCTGCTCTGGTTAGCACCCCCAAGGCAGAATACAGAAGGAATCACTGCCACTACCACTAGGGCGAATGCAATCCAGACAGATGAAGCAGCCAGCAGCAACCGCAGCTCTGGCCTACACTCCCAGACAGACAGAACGATTTCCTGTCGACCGCCGCTGGCGACAAGACAATCGAGGCAGAGAAACAGAACAAGGCAATACAAGTAATGCAACCTGACTGCACTAGAGGGATGCCTAGTGCAGTCCCCAGGAATACTCTAAGATAATCTTTAGCAAACAATAGCAAGGCTGACACTCCAGGTGTTAGCAGGAACAAACCATCATGACCAGCAAAGGATCCTGGGAGAACATGGTATTTATACTGCAAGCCTTCAAAGGGGGCGGCTAGGCAATTTGCATGACAAGTGTATGCAAATTCCTCAGTGACAGAGCAAGTCTGAAACTTGCAAAGTAAAGACAGGTCTCTTTTGCAGAGACCTGCAGCCCTCAGACTTAAGGAATGGTCAAACAGCTGTCTGCCTGTGCAGACAGCTGAGCAGATCATTACAATCTGTAACTATGAAGGGAGGAGAGGGACAGAGCAGTTTTTGGTGGACGAGATAAGTAAGAGAATGCACTCGGGAGCACTTGGGAATCAGATGTTGCTTAAAGATCTGGTATGCAGGATCTTTAGACGAAATAAGGGGGCTCCACTCCAGCACACACAAGAGTGTCAAACTCAAATACGAAGTGTGCCGAATTTGAACACTGGGACCTAGTCGTGGGCAAACCTCAATGTCTAGTGGACACCTCCCTCCCTTATAAAGTTCCCTGGTGTCTAGTGGTCCTTCTCCCTCCCCTGTATAGTTCTCTGGTATCTAGTGGTCCTACCTCCCTATAAAGTTCCCTAGTGTTTGGGGCTTTCCCCCTCCCTCCCCCATATGGCTTCCCTGGTGTTCTAGGGCTTCACCTTCAATAAAGCTTCCCTGGTGGTCTAGAGTGGGCCAAACATAATGCAAAGTGGGGAAACCACTTGAGAGCCAAATTTAATGGCTCTGAGGGCCAGATTTGGCCCGTGGGCCGGAGTTTGACATGTATGCTTTAGATTCTCACCTGAGGTGGTCTTAATCGGCTACCCTGACCTAAACTATTCTAGCGTGGGCACGTAGTTAAAGATTGGATCCTGCCTGACCATTATCTCATTTATAGTAGGTAAACAGAGGCACCGATAAGATTAAAATTCATTAAAAACTGTTTAAAAAAGGAGGTAGCGGTGAACTTACCCCCCAACAGAGGTGGCCTATTTAAAAATTCAAAAACAGCTTTATTTAGACAAAAACTCCACATTTCCAGGTAACACCTGCTTCCTCAGACAGACACCCTTTGCTATCCCTTGTTTTCAGACATTTCTTAACCCAAGTGGGGTTGGCCATGTTCTCCTTATCCACCTTTACAGTGGTTGCCTTTGAGGTAACCCATGTTTGTGAGTATAACTCTACTTTAAGCTTAAAGGACAACTGTAACGTTCTAAATAAAAAAACTCAGATACTCACCTAAGAAGAGGAAAGGCTCTGGATCCCTTAGAGCCTTCCTGTTCCTCTCTGCATCCCCTTGTTCCATCGCACAGCCCGCACTCAAATATCCTGCCTGCTGCATCTTCAGGTCTCCTTGTACTGCTGAAAATGAGCGGCTCCATACTGATCACATGCGAATCTGTAGTACAGAGACGCTTGTATTCGGTGTAAGAATGGCAGCGGAGCGCCGAGACCCCTGCTGAGGCGCAAGCCTCTGGGTCTCGGCGAAGCTCTGACGTAAGTGGAGCGCAAGGTGCTCCTTCCTTATTGACCAGGCGGCGGACGCGTCCTCAGTATGCGCTCCACCGCTGTAAACAGTAGCAGCATGCGTACCGGCGTGTCAGCTGACTTGCTGACACGCCGCAGTCTGATTGGTTATTTTGGATTCTGTTACCTTTTGATTAGTTAGTGCTAATATAAAAGAAAGGTGAGCGGAGACAGGAGAACATCTCTCAGCACCTATTTTGGAGGGAAAAGCTACTTATACAGTACATCTCACACTACCTATTCTAGGGGCTAATTATACTGGAGGCACTACTCTTACTACCTGTACTGAGGGAAAACCTCCCACGGGGTGGTGGTGGTGGGGGGGGGTACTTATGGCTCTAACTACCGACACTGGGAGGGCAGCCTAAACCGGGGGGCTACCTACACTGAGAGCACTACCACTGTCTACTTGTACTAGGGTGCTGTCTCTGGGTACTTATACTGGGCGAGGGCTAACTCTAGTGACTTTGACTTATACTGGGGAGGGGGGAATTCCAGTGTTTGCCATAAGTGCTATATTATCCAGAAAGGCCCTTTGGTACACAATACACCATATCAGGGTGTCGGTTACCTCTTACATGTTTCCTCAAACATTATATCATTTCTGCGCACAGTCTATTTTTGTTTAACAATAATAAATCTAAAGAAAGTATTATATTTATATTTCTTATGTGATGTGTTACTTTTATAACTGTTACTGAACTGTTATCTTGCATTGCTCCTGTTAGATCATATGAAAGCCTCATTGGAGCTCTTGTTTTTCCTGGCTTGTATGAATCTTGATGTGTAGCAGATATAATGCCTATTCTGTTTAGCCTGACTGTTCTCTTTTATCCCCTCTAAAGAAATCCTTGATTTTTCACTCCTCTCCTTGTCCTCATGTAGCACTTGCTGTGAAGCGTGAATTAAATAAAACTTACTGTCAGTGAGAGCAATGCAATTAAAAAAAGATTAGACTGTTAAACTGGCATCCTTCACATAGCATAAAGTAAGGCCCGCTTTGCAGAAGCTAGTTACAGTGGCGGGTTGCTTCTGCAGCTTAATGCTTAATTTATCCGCGAACGGCGCCCTCCTTGCCGCTGCATGAATTGAATCCAAATTCTACATTCATCGCACAGTTTTCTGCAAATTTGCAGAATCTAAAAACAAACGCGGAATGGGATTTTGCAAAGCAAAGCTTATTTACACATCTGTATTCTCCATGAACATACAAGGAAACATTTTATTTCTTATTTAAAAAACTCACAAGTAACTATTAACTGTCATTTAAGATTTTAAATGGTCCTTGCAAATGGTCAGTTTGCTTGATGTATGAAAATAAAACTGCAAAGTGAATGGGGCCAATTCACAAAAAAGGCCGGGGATAAAAGGGGCCTTTTACACTGAGGCGGCGCAGAGCGGCATTTTAACCACACGGCAATGTCTATGGGGCCTTTCATACCACCGCGGTGCGGCGTGATGTGATGCAAGTCAAATCTATGTCACCATGTGGCTCTGCGGTGACCTGCGGCGGACCGGAAGTCATATAAGTCTATATTGACGCATGTTTTTTAAAATGCCCGCTGCAAGTTTTATGCGTTGAGCATGCGTCAAGGCGTATTTTAGCAATACACTTCCACGCACTTGATAACTTTGGCCACAGGAAATGAGCATCACTTTCTGCTTGGCAGGCTGCCAGATGGGGATTACCACGTACTAACGCGGTGACGCCGTACCGCTATTGCCAATCTGCAGTCTGAAACTAATCTCAGGGAAACCTGAAGTGAGAAGGATTTGGTGGCTGCCATATATATTCACTTTTAAAATCACAATACCAGGTGCCGGCCAGTCATGTTGATCTCTTTGGCTGCAGTAGTCGGAGCAACTAATAGTTGTGAGACCAAAAATGGGCTTGCGCTAAATAGGGGGCGCTCGCTATGGTTCCCATAGCAGGTGGCCACGGCTCCTGCTAATCAACGGCCGACCATCTTTTGGTGGGGAGGGGGGTGCTAAAGGTTAGGTGGGGGTGTTATTAGTTGCCTGGGGGGAGGGTTATTAGCTACCCCACGAAGGAGGGTTATTGGTTGCCCGGGGAGGATTGGTTATTAGTTGCCTGGGGAGGAGGGTTAATATTTACCCACCAGGGGAGGGTTATATGTGAGGGAGAGGATAGTTCATAGTATAATATCGGCAAACATTGCCGATATTTCACTATATCCATTAGGTTGAAGAATATCAGTAAATGTAATTAAATTTTACTTCAGCTGATGCTCCCTAACAACCATTTTTTTTATTACACCCGCACCCAAATTACCATGCAACGATTAAAAATGTATGCGCTGTCTGATTTACTTTATTAGTAACTTTAAGTATACTACAAATAACTATACAGTGCCTTTGTTAATATCATGTGCACTTTTTTGATATTGACCAAAAGTTTGTATGTTTATACTTTTTCTACTTTTAAACAAATAAAACAGTTTATTAAAAAAATGTATGCGCTGTACTGTCTGAATTGCACACCTGAAACACGCATGCAACTAATCCAGTTAGTTTCTCAGTCAGAAACACCTGATCTGCTGCATGCTTGTTCAGGGTCTATGGCTAAAAGTATTAGAGGCAGAGGATCAGCAGGGCAGGCAGGCAATGTGCATTGTTAAGAAGGAAATAAAAATGTCAGCCTGCATATCCCTCCCACACAAAAACGTGCAGAAAAGGTATCTCTGTTTTGTATCCTATCACTCCACTCAGCATTGCGGGGTCAGCCAAGCATATTCAAGCTGACAACGTCCGCCAAGCCTTCCATTATCTCCAGCCAATCCCAAGTGCAGCTATAACGTCCGCTTAAAGACTGTGCCTGCCGCCCACCAATCAAATACGGTGGGCGGTAGGCACAGTCTTTAAGCGGACATTGTAGCTACACTTGGGATTGGCTGGAGATAATGGAAGGCTTGGCGGACGTTGTCGGCTTGAATATGCTTGGCTGACCCCGCAATGCTGAGTGGAGTGATAGGATACAATGAGAGACACTGTTTCTGCACGTTTTTGTGTGGTTTTTGTATCTGAGTATACAATAAACTCCCATGAGGCTGAAGCTATAATTATACTCCTTTCTGCCAATGAGTTTTAAGCACACTTGTGTTAATATATAATGTGTTTTTGGTATATTGAATTCTTATTGGTCTGTGGACATTACGAATATGCATATATGCTAATGTGAAGTCTTCCATCAGGTCCTCTCTAGGCCTATCAGTATGGGGCTTTCTGTTTGTAATGTGAGTGTGTACATGACGCTATCTGAGGAAAGATCTACTCTGAAACGCAGTGCGTCATGGCGGTGTGATACACACATTTTCATTGCCTTGTGTGATGCTTTTAATGAGCTATAAATAAAAGAAGATTTTAGATGGTGCGGATCCTGAAAACTTATTTGCTAAGCTATCCCTGTGCACTCCAGGGGCAATCACTGCACATCATTATCCATTGGTGCTGTCCCAATTGAAGAAATCATTACAGAAAATGACAAGTCATCAATCTTCAGGACGTACCATAGATTTACCAGAAAGGGGTGTTCAAGGCACTGCATGATCTGTAATTCTCTGAAAACATTTCGCACTTCGTCTCTTTCCACGCATTTCTGTTTGTTCATGTATTTCATTGCGTACATCTTCTTGGAGTCTCGCTTCTGTACGATGCACACCTGCAAGACACGAGGACAACAGGGTCATATGCAAGAGGAGCTACAACAACTTGCAGTCTATGCTGAAAAGAAATTCAATAAAAACTGGGTTTTTGTTTGTAGCAGTAGAGTATTGTACCATGCTAGCAATCAGTGAAAGCAAGAAGTTTTGAATTAGGATAAGGGATGGCCGGAAACACCGATCCTGATAAAATTTCTGATTTTACGCAAATTCCAATTTTTCACAAATTTAGAATTTACAGCTCTGATTTCTGCAGAAAGTGTTGTTTTTTGCCATTTTTGTTAATAAAGTTAGGTAATTTAAAAAAAGGGGGGAGGTTACGGAATGTGTAATATAGTCTGACTCGAAAATACTCAGTAGTATTGGACCAATCAGAGAATGCAAAACTTTACTGCAGAAATCGGAAAACCACAGAAGTTTTAAACCAATCACACAGCTCAGAAAATAAATCAGTAGTATCCAGGTCTTGTGATTGGTCTAAAATTACAGCAGAAATCTGATTTCCACAGAAACATTTTGCATGCTCTGATTGGTCCAATGCTTCCAAGTTCTGTAAATGGCCTAAACGGCCTAAAAGTTGCAACAATGCAGCATTCCGACGGATTTTGATTTCCAAGTGCCGATTTCCAATTAGCCAATTTCCGATCAGAAACTCGGAAATCAGCCTTTAGACTCAATAACTGTATGTATACAGGAATTGATTTTGAAGAATGCTTACCAGTTGAAAGCTGTTCGAAACCCTAACAGCACCAGCACCATTTCAGCACCGGACAGCAGGATGGGGTGTGTTCCATTTAACTCTGATACTTCCTCTTTCCAGCCTGGAATCAGGAAGTATAAGAGCTAAATGAAATGCACCCCATCCTGCTGTCCGGTGCTGAAATGGTGCTGAATGTGGCTGTTCAGGTTCTGAACCATGTGGTCCTCAATTTGAACACCAACACTACCAATAATACTAGGAAGAGGTACAGCTAAGGTAAAGAAACTGCTATTTCTCATCAAGAAGGAAAGGCCACTGTTAAGCTGAGCAATTGGCCATGTATAGGCCACTTTTACACTTGCCTCGCAAGTGTGCATTGTTTTATCTTGTTTTACCGAAGGGTAACGCATCGACAATGCGAGGCAAGGGGGGCCTACCACACATACGTTGCGTTGTGCCATAAGTGCCTGATTGGCTGCTGAGCCACCACAAAGTCAACAACGTGTTATCATTGGACTTCTGCGGCAACGCAGTGGTGGCAGAAGTAATGTTGGTCAATGGGGGATGCAGAAATTTTACATATTCTGGTGGGGGCGGTGCAGTGTGTATGCGCAGGACAACAGGAATACGATGGGGAAACCAGGGAATCCCAGTGACTTACTTACAGTCAAGCAGGGAGAACGTCACGCGGTGAGGGGTGGGGGGCGGCACTATGCATATGGTTCTGTCGGCCCACTCTGCCGCAGTGTCATATGAATGACGTTGTTGTGGTGTGATGCAATGGGGGTGGAGCATCGCAGTGCAAAGGTAATGGTCAGGTGTAAATGCGGCTATAAGCTGCAGCATGTCATGTGAGAACATTAAATGAAGCAGAGTAAATTGTCAGGTGCTGTGCAATCATTCCAAATTGGGGGTTGGGGGGGGGGGGGGGGCGCATCGTAACAAGTTTGCCTCAGGCAGCAAATAGTCTAGAACCGGCCCTGGTCACAGCCAGAGATGGATTAAGATGTAATGGGGACCCAGACAAGTAGATTTGTAGATTTGATGCCTCTTTGTGGTCCTTTTGGTAAGCTGAAGTGGCCCCTTGACACCCACCAGGCCCCGGGCACCTGCCTAGGTTACCTGGTGGATGATCCTGCTCTGGTCACGACTGTTTTGGTGGTACAAGGAGAACCCACACAGTATTAGGCAATAGGCAGATAGTTTAAGCGTTTGGGCTAATCAACATTTTAGCTGCTCAGCCTTAATTTATAACCTCTCAGAGAAACATCTTCAGGGTACATGTCTGAATAATGTACCATACTATATAAGCAGATTTACATATTTTATAAAGAAATTTCACATAGGGCTTCAGTAATATGAAAAGCGCATAAAATATACAGGTCTTAAATATTTAATTAAGTAAATGTCATGTAAGCAGTCCTATCTCCATCCACATGGCAGGTTAAACAATTACGCTCCCAGAGTAAACATCAATAATGCAAGAAACACTTCTTAAATATTATCCTTTTATATTGAATTCCGGGAACTTCAGTGGCATAAAATACATGAGAGGAGTGTAAAGGTTTCAGTTACCTGGGGCTTCCACCAGCACCCTGCAGATGTCCTGTGCCCAAGCCGTCACTCCCCGATCATCCAGTCCCCCGCCGTGGCTCATTTTTTTGCTGTGGGCCTGCGTGGCCCCCGGCCGCACGCTCTCTTGATTGCGCTCCTGTCCCTGTGGCCGACTTGCACTTGCTCAGTACGCTTACGTACGAAGTACTACATATACACACGTATGTGGTACCCGTACTGCACAGGCGCAAGGCGGCCACAGGGATGGGAGCGCAATTGAGGACGTGCATTGCTACGGCCGCACAGGCACACTGCGCAGCCAGGCAATGTGCATCACTTAACAGGAAGTAAATATGGCAGCCTCCATATCTCTCTCGCTTTTGGTGTTTTCTTGTTTTGGGCTGGTTTTACACTTGACTTTTGCATTTTCCTGCTGCATACCACCTCTACGCAAAAAACAACAATCATTTGCTGCTGCAACAGAGCAGAGTAAGCTGAGAGGGTCATATGCATAGCACCACCCCCCGTTCAGTGACACACTTCCTGCTGCATAGGAAGTAAGTCACTGGGATTCCCGTCGGTCTGTGCATGCTCGCCATGACGTACTGCGCTCCGGTGTTTAAACTTACTGTGTTGCCCAGAGACATGCATGCAACGTGGCCACGATGGGCAGAGAACCCTGGACACCTGCAAAGGCCTTGGTAAAGAAGTTCAAATAACCTCATTCCAGGGCTGTTAGCTAGTTTGCACATGATGTAACTGATGATGATGATAGTGATGAACTGGCATTTCTTTCCTCATACCATAAGAGCAAAAGATGGGCACAGTCTGTCCTCATAGGCTTTAATTGTTTCCGTTGTGCAATGCATGCAGTGGTCCAGAAAAATAGTGCAGGTTGGGACTTGGTGTTCTGCTGATCACAGCAGATCCAACAGATCCAAATGCGTGAACAGATCCTATTAATAACATAGGAGTCGTCAACATGTCAATTAGCATAAATTTGGCCCTTTTTGACTGAAGTGTGAACCGAGCCTGATTGCTGCCAAAATAAGTTTGTTTAAAGGACAATTGTAATAAGAGGGATATGGAAGCTGCCCTATTCATTTCATTTTAAACAAAACCAGTTGCCTGGCTGTCCTGCTGGTCTATTTGGCTGCAGCAGTGTCTGAATAACACCAGAAACAAGCATGCAGCTAAACTGGTCAGACCTGACAATTTCAGAAACATCTGATCTGCTGCATGCTTGTTCAGGGTCTATGGCTAAAAGTATTAGAGGCAGAGGATCAGCAGGACAGCCAGGCAACCAGTATTGCTTTAAAAGGAAATAAATGTGGCAGTCTCTATATGTCTCTCGTTAGAGTTGTCCTTTTAGTTTAGATAAAAGACAGAAAGTGGGGAGGGTGGAGAGCGGGGGGATGGGGGGGGGGGATGGGGAGAGGCCTGATGCATCAATTTGCTTTTACATTTTGGGGAGATGTTCTTCTTAGTAAAAGCGAGTTAATCCATCAGACTCTACAGTCACCAGATCAGCCTGACGTTTCATTCTAGTTGGGTGAGCGTTAGGAGGAGCCCTGGGGCCACCTGGAAACACAGAGGCTAAGAGATCTCTGAGCTACTTTATCAGAATGTTTCATCTCAACATGACGTTTCTTTCTAGCTGGCAGATAAATGTGTAATTTATTCCAACAGGTGAGTTGGCTGCACTTCAAAGTCTAAATGTACTTCTTTCCTTGCTGTTCCTAATTCTCCATGCTGGTGTCCTAGTGGGGTGGCTCCAGCAGACATGTTTTAAATGTGCCTGCAGTTAAAAAGCTCACCTCTAATAAAAAAAATATAATAGTTTTGGGAAAAGGAATAGAACATCTTTTGAGTTGTGCTGGTGTTGTTATCCCCATCTAAGGAAAGTTTCCTCACTTTCTGTGCAGATGAAAAGTTACATATACACTTCGATTTTCCTTCAAGCAATTGTTTGTGATAGGCTTGCATGAAAATTCAGAGCATGTACACCGTGTCCCCTAACATCATTGGTGTCACCCCTTCAGTGGGATGAATTAACGCTGCATGAGCTGTATTGTTCATTTGAAGTACTGTACCAGCAGCACAGCACTGCTTGGTCTTTTTCCCACCTCCCTCAGCTGGGACTTGCACAGTGCGTCTGTACAGCTCTTGCTCCTAAACTGTCCTCCAAAACAATCACTAACAATCATATTGGGTGACAATAACATAAAATGTGTGCACAGTACAAATCTCCTAAACGAGGCAGAGACAGAAGCAGCTTAAACATTTTTGTTTTGTCCATTGGGGAAACAAGAGAACACCTCTGAAGTTTATGTTGTTTTTTTCTGTTCGTCTGGACCATCAGGGTTCATATAAAAGGTGTGGAAATCCACAAGGGGTCACAGTAACAGGAAGTAAAGGAAAAGCTCTACTGCCACTTACATTGGGATAATGAAAGTGGTAAAAAAACTGATTTTATCAAAGCCAGCGGCTGCCGATCCAGAGGCATATCTAGAGGGGTGCAAGCATGGCTTGTGCCATGGGCACCACAGCACCATGAGTGCCATGCCTGCCCCTGTGCTACGCCCCCATATCTGCCCCCATGCCCCTGCCTTCACCCACGAACATTAGAGCAGATTAAATCTGTTTTCTGGGTAACATGGCTACTTTCTTTAAATATGTAGCCTGCATTTGCATGTATTAGGAAAGAGGACAGAGAGGAAATAAGAGATATTTGCAATAACCTGAGCCAAACAACACAGGCAACCTAACACATGTATATGAGAAAGGATGCTGTTTTTAGAGGGGAAGGGGGCTCTGACTGCAGGTGGGGTGGGTGAGGCGCAATTACAGTGTTTGCCATAGGCTCTATATTACCCAGATACACCCCTGTGTCGATCAAATAGCTGGCAGATAGCTTAACTAACCAACAGCAGGAAGCTGTGATCAGCGATCTAATTAGACCCACTTAGAAAGCAGAGGATGGTGTTAGCCAGAGGGGCTGATCAAGTTAACCAGCAGCTGTGTTAGTTGTTCAGTGACTCACTGACTTTCTCTTCCTGGATGACTGGTGAGAATTTTTTTCTTCGTCACCAGCTTTGATTGGCTGAGTGCAATTCCCTTCCTGGGTCAGTGAATATACTGTATGCATATTATGAGAAGTCAAGTCATTGCTCATAACTAGTAAATACACAAACAAGCTTGTAAACAGCTTCCAAACTATTCAAATTGGAAATAGTTTATTTGATCTACACCGTGCCTATTGATAAGCTTTGTCATGTGACCACTTTTCACCTTTTCCAAGCAGATTCCCTATAGTTAGCCTGTCTCTGCGTCACTATTTCTGACACTATTCCTATGTCGGGTGCAAAGATTTTCAGATTATCTGTACTACACCTGCAATTTGGCAAAGGCTATTTGGCCTCCTTGGAGCATTGCTAATTGCCTCATGTTGCTTTGAAAATGTACAATTCAAAGTGCTAACTGACACACCTCTTGCAGCTGACACATGCTGCTAATTGGCAGTCAACTTAAAAAATGACTCACCCTTGCTGCTGTAATTCTGTGTTTTGGTATCTTTTTAAAGTAAACTCCTGTTTCATGTTTCCAGTGTTCGGTCTACTTTCTGTATGCAATGCAGGCATCAATAGGGCGGATCAGTAACATTTGGGATCAGGTTATCTGGTTGCTGCGTCTAGATGGCCGTGTTCATATACAGTAATTGGGCATCCAGCTGGTCATTTGGGCGCCCGATGCGGCTAGTAACCGATCGGCTACTAGTGATGAGCACGAATTTTGCATAATCATAACTTTGCATTGTAATTCACAACTATGATGCACAATTGTAATGTGAAATTTTGAGAAAATTAGTAATTAATTTCGTATGTAAACAGAATCAGGAACCGTGATTTCACAATGTTGCATAATTTTTGTGTAAGTTTGTGCTGATTTTAGCGGTTAATAGCAACTCTCCCATACAAGCTTTTTTAATGAGACCTTGTCGTTTTTTATGTAATCGATTTTGAATATGCAAAGGAATAAGTGTTCTTAAACTGTCATTTTTCTGAAGTTAAAAACCATTTTTCCTTTGCATACTCAATATTTGGAATGAATTACGCAAAATCAATTGAATGTCCAAATCGTAGTTGGAAAATGTACGCAAATTTCCCCATAATTATAATTAGCAGATTAAAATCATCACTACCGGCTACTACATATTATTTAATGGTTATAACCGATTGTAAACCATCACCTACAACAGTCGTTAGTGCCCCTAGGGTTAAAGTAAATGGGAACCGTGCTGATAAATAATCCACATACTTACCTAAGCAGAGGGAAGGCTCTTTTTTTTGCAGCACGGTTTTCATGTACTGTATATACTCGCATACAAGCCGACCCACGTATAAGCCGACCCCCCAACTTTTGTCTTCGAAACCAGGAAAAAATGATTGACTCGCATATAAGCCGAGGGTAGAAAATGCAGTAGCCCCCCATAGCAAGATGTGCCCCCAGTATTGGCCCAATGACAATCCAGCTTATTTTTATATCACCTTGGTTCTATTTAAGGTAGTCTGCAATCAATAGCTTTCCATGACACAATTAAGAAGTTATAATACTCCAATCCACAACTAAACTGAACTTTCCTTTTAAAATACTTTAACATACAATAAGTACAGAAGCTACAAAACCAAAACTGTCCATCAGCAGTCTTGTTCAAAACACTTCATTCTCCCATTTCCTAATTCAATTGCTGTCTTGAAGCAAGTTTAAAAGTGAAAGTTAATTGGCATACCATGGCAGAACACTCCATAGTAAAATTCTATTAGAGGTGTACATGTGCTGTGACTGGCCTGAAGAGGATCGGAGCAGAGTACAGCCATCATGCTGTGAGTGGTCTGCAGAGTATCAGAGCGAAGTGAAGCTTGCAAGGACACCGGAGCAAGCCGATTCAGTCCCTGCATTGGATGCCGCGGAGGGGAGACCGAGGACGCAGTGGTGACGTCAGTGTTATCATTGCAAGATGCCGCTAGAGGGCGTAATAGAGATGCGACACAGAGAGAGAATGCACAGGCTTCTTACACTGACGTCATCGCCGTGTCTTCCGTCTCTCTACCGCTCCATCCAACAAATGCAGGGAATGAATCCGCTTGCTCCAGTGTCCTCGCAAGCTCCGCTTCACTCTGATACTCTGCAGACCACTCACAGCATGAAGGCTGTACTCTGCTCCAACCCTCTGCAGGCCAGTCACAGTGATCCCTCAAAGCCCGCTTATGCTGATTACACTGCTGCACCCTGATTTCATCAGCTCAGCACTCGAGGGCACAGTTCAGTCTGCACACTGCAAAAGAAGGTGACTCGCATAGAAGCCGAGACCCCCACTATTGGGCCACTTTTTTGGGGTCAAAAATTCGGCTTGCATGCGAGTATATACGGTACTTTAAGACTAGGCATTAGGTGGGGGGATAAGGTTAGCCACTTACACTGGGGGTTAGGCAATAGGTCCCCTATTGTCTATTTTTCAGGCACCTATGGGGGGGGGGGCTAGGCATTAGATGGGGGTTAGGAATGAGACAGGAGGGTTTAGAGTAGTATAGGTGTCAGGAAGTGCATAGTAAAATATTGTTATTTTAAATGACCGATATTTTACTATTTAGCAGTACCAGTTAATGTGGCAGCGCAGTACGTACTCCCTGTGATGTAAGCCCTCACTGACCCAGGAAGCAGAAGACATCCCAGCAAATAGAAGCAGCTAGTAAGAGATCACCTGTCCCAACTAAAGTGGAACGTTTAAAATACATATGTTTGCATATATAGATATAAGATTAAAATTGTCCCAGGGTAAAATGTACAATAAATGTCTTTCTACTATGAAGCTGTAACTGACAGTAAGTAGTAAAACTGTGACAGATCTGACGGGTTTGGACTAGTTAATATTCTCATGGGGGATTTGTGGGAATTCCTTTAATAAAAAAAAAAACCACTTCCTGGAAAGCAGTGGTACAGTGCAACTGCCAGAGTAGTGGCACTCGAGGAGACAGGCAGGCATCTTTGTACAGGACCTTTTCTTGGGAGTGCTTTTAAAAGGATTAAAAGGTGGTCCATTCTGACTGCGTAACAGGTATATGGAATGCATCTGCTATCTGAAAATATTATGCAGACTGAGAATGTCCATTACGGTATTGCAAACCTAGGAATGTTGGTAACAGACTTTGTGAGTCCATAGGCAAGTAGTTTGGGGTCAAGTGTCATACAGTTACGTTGCTATGCTACAGCGGAACTATGTGTTCCATCGCCATGGGGGGAGGGATGACAGCTTAGTGCACGATGGAGCAGCTTCCAGTGGGCAGGGTAAGGAGGGGAGCAACTGGCTTGATCGAGATAATCTAGCACAATGGATCTTTTGCTAAAGCATAGGCGTGGCTGCACGCTCTAGATTCTCGGGTGAGATGGGACATTTGTACTGCCCTTACTTTTTATAATCCTTACTATAGAGTGACCAGACGTCCCGGATTGCCTGGGACGCGTCCCGAATTCGGGGTCCGTTGTCCCAGGCTGCATGAGGTCCCGGGAAATGTCCCGCTTTTAGCAGCGGGACGTCCCGGCCTCGGGACTCTGGCCACTCTATCTTCATGAACTGGCAGCGGCGTCTATAGACGCTGTGCCAGTTCATTGCCCGCAGCCCCGCTCCAGCCTCTTTAGTCTTCCGGTGTTCCGACACCGGCAGGCGAGCAGGGCTACGGCAAGATGGCTGCCGAAGCCCTGTACTGGAGACTATTTGTGTCTCCAGTACAGGTCTTCAGGCGCCATCTTGCCGTAGCCCTGTTAGCGCCGGACTCTGCAGGAGGAGGAAGATGGTCCCGGGAGCAGCGTGCCAGAGGGCGGAGACTTTTGCCAGGTGAGTAAATGCTTTTTTTTCCAGGCGAAATGTTCTCCCATTGCGTTTATTTTGTACTGACATGCTTGCCCACATTGCGTTTATTTTGTACTGACATGTTTGCCCATATTGCGTTTATTTTGTACTGACATGTTTGCCTGCATTGCGTTTATTTTGTACTGACATGTTTGCCCGCATTGCGTTTATTTTGTACTGACATGTTTGCCTGCATTACGTTTATTTTGTACTGACATGTTTGCCCACATTGCGTTTATTTTGTACTGACATGTTTGCCCGCATTGCGTTTATTTTGTACTGACATGTTTGCCCGCATTGCGTTTATTTTGTACTGACATGTTTGCCCACATTGCGTTTATTTTGTGCTGACATGTTGCCCATTGCGTTTATTTTCTGATTTCCGGGGTAACTGTTACTGCATTTATTATTTAATGGTCATAGATGGCACACAGTTTCTGCACACCCATGATGCAAAGTCTCGTTTGACCACATCATGGCGTAAACACTGCTTTCTTATGCCTCGCTGTTACATCACTACGTTAGCTCTGCTAATACAATGTCATGGCCACGCCCATTTTGCAACCCCCCACCCCCGGTCTTCGTTGCTGCGCGCTCCTCAGTCCCCCCACTTTTCGCCAGACCCCCACTTCCCCCCGTCCCAGGTTGGACCCACAAAAATCTGGTCACTCTACTTAATGGTTTTTTGTGCATTTGGAGAGCCCCCTGTGCACATTATCCTTCCTGTTCTAAACTTCTCCCACCTCAGGCTACTATGAGAACCACATCTGGCCATGAGACTTTGCCCGTGCACCATTAAATAATAGTTTGGGCTTAGTATAACACAGGAAGAGTGGGACATAGAACAGGAATGTCAAATTCACAATATGTGTAAGATGCACAGGCAGTGGCGTAGCTAAGGAGCTGTGGGCCCCGATACAAGTTTTACAATGGGGCCCCCCAAGCACTCTATACATAACATTTGATACGGCGCACCAAAACCTGCAATTGGCAACTACAGTGTCAGAGGTGTAAGAAGGGGATGGTGAACAGTTTGTTAATGGTTACCACTATTCAATGTATCTATAGACATGATTATCATGAGCACAGGACCAATAGAAAGCTAATACTGTAGTTGAGGGAGGGCCCTTCGGGGGCCCCTCTGACCCATGGGCCCCAATGCGGTCGCAACCTCTGCAACCCCAATTGCTACGCCCTTGTGCACAGGGGGTTCAAAAAGATTAACATACGACCATGCACTGACCACACACCATTTTGCCGAAGTTGTTAGTTGTTGCCATTTTGATTTAAGAGAGCGGATCTCTAACGGAGGATAAACTGCACACAGACACCATGTTTTGGCTTCTCTCAGGAACACACCCTGTTCTCTTTTTTGTTTCTTCTCACTGCTGTCTTTATAAACGTTACGCTATTTAAAATGTCCTGGTTACGAAATAGTCAACTTTGTTGCATGACTAGATCAGTGATTAGCTGTATAGCAGCATATGACTTATCACATATCTTAAAGGAATCATCAGCTAAATACTGCTTCCCCTTATATACTTACCCGAGGCTTCCTCCAGCCCCTTGCAGCTGACATGTCCTACGCCGCAGCTCCACTTGCAGCCCCGCTCACAGCCGCCAGCCTGGGGTCTCCGGCGGTGCAGAGGTCATCCTCGAGGTCGTCCTTATTGAGCGAACGCCACTGTCAATCAAGTCCACCTTGTCCGCAGTGTGCTGCGCAGGTGCAGTAGTTCTGCGCCTGCACAGCACGCTGTGGACAACATGGGCTTGATTGACAGCGGCGCTTGCGCAGGGCAGTAAGGACGACCTTGAGGTTGGCCTCTGCACCAGCGGGTACACATCATGCAATTGCCCATCAGATTGATGGGACAAATCCATAATTTCTGATTGATTTTGTACAGAAGTGTTCAGAAGATTGATCAGAAAAACGCTCGGAAATCAGATCGGACCTGTTGGAAATTATCGGTTCGACTCGTCAATCTGATGGGAAATTGCATGGTGTGTCCCAGATATTAGCTCTGGGTAGAATTAGTCCCTTTAGTTTTTGCCCATCAATCTTAAAAGCAATATTAAGAAAATCTACACACCTACCAGGAATGTCACCTGATAAGAACCGGGACCTGATCCATCGGGTGACATTGCTGGGCCAAGGCTGAGAAATGCATCACTAGCCTGCAGGCTAGCAATGTGTACTTTAGCTTGGCTGAAGCGATCTGCCGGGACAGATTTCTGATCAAGTGGCAAAGGGTGCTCGAGGGTAGCTGTACACACGTTAGATTCTGAGCAGAGGCAGTCATTATCGGCCACCTTGGTCGCGTTTCATCTAGCTTTACAAGAACATGACATGGTATTCAACTTCTAAGGAAGTTTCCAAACAAGGAGGTCATGTGACCATTAGTTCATATACCTAGTAAAGTACCTGGAAGCTATTTCTGCATTCCACCAATAAGACTGGACTTGTCAGTGTGATTAAGGGTTCAGGCTGATTTTTATTTTCTCTCTAGTATTCAGATTGAAAGTTCCAGCTGATCCCAGAGATGTAAAATTCCCAGCAATTACTGGTGTTATTTTTTCTTGATTGATCCTGATATCTGAACATGATTAAAATGCAGACCAAGTCTACTGTTGTTCCAGTCATTTTCTAGACAAATAAGCTGCATGCCAATCACAGCCAATCACATCATCACAGCCTTTTGTCACACTGAACTGCCCCCAGCCAATCAGTGAGGAGCAGGAATGTGGGTGATGGCAAGCTTCCTTCTCGTCAGAAATGTACCAAATAGAGCCAGGCTGACTGAGAAGATTTATTACAGCAGACACATTTATGATTATATTGGAATGCTTGTAATGCTGGGTCAGGTTGTAGACTGCATAATAAACACAGAGCAGTGGGTAAATTGAATCTGATTTTATGGCTGATAATCCCACTTCAAGGAAATGATCAATATTGCAATTGTTCAGGTTCAAGTGGGTCCACCAGGTTCTCTTTTGTTCTTACAATACAATCTGAATAAATGAAAATTCGATAGTTCACAAAAAATTGTACCATTAATGGGCGTCTTTAATGTCACAATACATCTCAACTATTATTCAGTTGAACATACATAGAAGTTGACCTTCACCACTGTGAGTACTGCTGGCGATTGTGTTGGTTGGTTGAGACAGCAGGTTAGTTGTGTTCCCAATAACCAGGACTCTACTGTATGCATTTCCTGGCTTTTTGTGAATCAGAATGTGTTTGTGACTTTTTATTGTCTCTAACATAATAGTTATAGAATAGTATAAACGTGTCCTTGGTTAATGATGCATCATATTTGTAAACGTGAGTTACCTACAGCTCAGCAGACCAGTAGCAGCTGCTGTGCGAGTTACTTACAGCTGTGGTTACTGATATTTTTACAGCTGTAGATGAGATTCTTTTTATAGCTTTTATCATCGCTGCACAGGATCGCACCAGGGAATTCTGTACCGAATAACTGCAACTGTTCTAAAATGAGAAAGAAACGCTTCAAGTATGAATCTTATTTGGAGAAGCAAACTAAGACACCACATTCCAGACAGACTAACTAGGACGCCGTTTGTCATGCCCTGCACAGATCCTGCTTCAGTCTCCAGAGACCCTGGGGAGAATTCAATCTTGAGTTGGAGAACATTGGAAAACAGGGGAGAAGGTATGTGTCCCACAAAACCTGGACTGGATGCTTCTAACCTTCCTGAAGCGGGTAAAAAGGGCACCGAGGGCTCCCTGGTAAGAATGGAGCCGCCATAGGCGGCAATGTTAATAGCCATGCCTGCTATTTATAGTGTGTGGCTTCAGCACCTGCTATCTTATTGACCTTCAGCACCCAAATTACTGTTAGTAGCTCCTTATCATTTGAATGGCTTGTCCTTGTTTTGAATGCAGCCATATTGTGTAGTCTGTCATTCCACTTGCATGCGCAGTATGCAAGTGACTTGTTCGTTCAGTTGGTCGGTGCGTGAAAAATAGAAGTCGTTTAAACGCTAGGTTGTGGGGTCAGTCATGTCATGGAGTCGGTTGCTCACTTTGTTGGATGTGTGTAGGAGCCTTTAGTTTTACAACTGGCTTAAATAAATGAGTTACTTGTAAGTACAACACAGGGGCATAGCTAGGATCCTAAGAGATCCGGGGCACTTTTGGGCGCTTCAGCCAAAAAATTGGGTGTGGCCACGCAACAGAATGTGGGTGTGGCCATGGGTGGAGCCAAATATAAATGAACTTGTAACGATTGTGGAACTTTCCCCGTGATCAGCGCACAACGCGTGCGCTGACACGGCGGAGATCCTCCACAAGCGTATAATTTGCAGGAACCCAGCAAAAGGTGCTACGCACCTGTAGAGGGAAATTCCTGTCGGCAGATGGCGCTGGGGAGTGCAGAGGAACCAATCCTCTGTACCTCCACAAGTGCCAGACAGGAATTGGACGAAGCGCAGAACGCAATCGCAAGAGAGGCGATTGCGAATGAGATTGAGCAAAAGGGATAGGTTGTATGTGTGTGCGCCAATCCAGTCGCCACCCCGCGACCGCGCACACACAACAGCAGATACGAAATAGGAACGCGATCGCGAGAGGTGCGATCGCGAGACATGACACAAGGCAGAACAGAATAGAATACGAGGGTAGCAAAGGCACAGCAAATACAATAAGGAGATACGGAAAATAACAACCGCTAGCTAACCGCGAACACCGCACTCATTCGCAACAGTGCACGCGGTTATGCGCGATCTCCACGTGATAAGCACAATAGAGACAAGCACGCCTAACTAACCATAAACAGACAAACATGAAACAGGGGACGCGAGCGCTTGCTTAACGGTTACCTCACCGAGCCTGCAGCAAGCGTAGCGGACAAGACAGACACACGAAAAACAGGAACTAGGCAGAAAGGATCCACCGCTCTTCTGCCAGAGCAAGTGTGATCCAAGCAGGAACACAGATCAGAAAGATCCACAGCCGCTAACGCTAGCGGCTAGTGCGATCTAAATAAGACAGAGCGATTCGCTATCAACCGTCGCGACAGACAAGACAGAACAGAAGGATCCCCAGCGCTCGCACAAAGTAGCTAGCGCGATCCCAGGAGACAGAACAGAAGGATCCCCAGCGCTAGCAAAAAGTAGCTAGCGCGATCCCAGAAGACAGAACAGAAGAGATAGCTGGTAGCAACCGCTGCACCAGCTATACTCCAAGAACAGAGATCAGAACCATTTCCTGTCGACCACCATAGGGACAGGACAATGGCAAACAGGCAAGACAAGACAGAACAAGCAATACAGATAATACAACCTGACTGACCTAGCAGGGGAGCCTAAAGCAACCCCCAGGAATTAACTATACTAGATAGCAATGGCTGACACTCCAGCAGTGTCCATCAGGAACTGAGCATGGAAGGGAAATGTCCAGCCAAGCATTCTGGGAAACCTAAAGCTCTTATAGTGCCAGTCATCAAAGAAGGCAGGTAGGGGATTTGCATAACGAATGTATGCAAATTCCCCAGCAAGAGAACAGAACAGAAACTTGCAATGGAAAGACAGGTCTCTGTTCCAGAGACCTGCAGCCCACAGACTAGAGGAATGGACAAACAGCTGTCTGCCTGTGCAGCCAGCTGAGCGGATCATCACAGAACTTAACAGTAGTCTTAGTAGACCTACCCAGCAAAATGTTGGATGAAGCTCCCCTCCATGAATTAAAAATACAGCATATCACATAAATAGGCAGTGTCACTTAAACATAATTAGGCATAGTTACCTGGCTTCTGTGCTGGCAGTACTGGCATCCCAACTTTTTGAGATCAGAAAGAGGGACACTTAAGCCATACTCCTGCCATACCTGTAACTACGCCCCCAACACCTCCCCTAGTCACGCATACTATAAAGATTTCATTTAAAAAAATGTTGTTTTATGAGTCAAACCACACTGGTCCTTTCTATCCTGCTTCATTTTCCTTCATATTAACATTTGAAAATAAGAAATATATCAATTTTAAGGATAGGAATAAAGTTTAGAGTCAATGAAACACATTTTTCTGTAAAAAAAAATTGCTAATATTTACATAGATCTGTACATGAGTCCTGAAAGAGGGACAAATGAGGGAGAAAGAGGGACAGGGGTTCCCAAAGAGGGACTGTCCCTCCAATAGAGGGATAGTTGGGAGCTATGAGTCTTGGCTTTCTGCTCTGTGGGCTGGCCTGCCACCAGGTTATCTGTCAGTCCCCTATAGCATTCCCTGCCCTTTTAGTGGACCCTCTCCCATGCTCCCACAGGCCTCCCATTCAGGTACCACAACTCAGAGCATGCCTTAATAGAAGAACCACAGCTCCCTGTATGCCCCCATAAAGGCATCATAGCATCCAGCATAGCACCACAGCACCCAGTATGCCCACATAGAGGCACCACAGCACCCAGCATAACGCTGATTGATGCACCACAACTCCCAGCATGCCCACCATTAAGGCACCACAGCTGAATCTGCTCAGGGGGCATCCGGGGCACCCCAGAATAGATCCAGGGGACGTGCCACTGATCTTTGGGGCTAGCAACGCCCCCTGGTACAACATACTGCTTTCCAGCTAAGAATGGCCTTGACCTGTACTAACGCCAGAGGAGCATTGGCTATTAACCTATTAGCACCAGACACATTACTGGGGTACCATGCGTGTTGCTATGGTAACATGTGTTACACCATGCATTATCATAGCAATGCACAGGTTATTTCATTAATGCAAGTGGCGCTAATAGGTTAACCGATAGTGCTCCCCTAGCATTATTACTGGTAAAATTGCAAACTTACCCCAGTTTGGGGAATCAGAGCCAATGTGAGGTATTTTGTGAAGTATTTCAGCTATCAACAGCTTTCTTCTTCAAGACTGCTTTACATTTAAATAGGACATCTCAAACGTCTTCACATTTTTAACTGCTTCCCAATGAGCTCACAAATGGCTGTTCTTTTTGAATATGCAGAAAGCCTCTTATAGTGCAGAAGAAGAAAACTGTTATATTTTGAAACATACCACATTCCTTGTGAAGTGAGCAAATTGCCTTGAATTTTTATCATCTGCTGGCATTCAGGCATGTAGTGAGTTAAAGAGTTGTTCCTTAAAGTGAACCCGAGCCGAAGCTCTGGATCAAAATCATATACTCACCTTAAGAGGGGGAAGCCTCAGGATCCTATTGAGGCTTCCCTCTCTACTCATGTGTCCCCCATCACTGAGCATGGCTCCCCTTCAGTTCGGGGCTGTACTCCTTCTCCTCTTGCAGCGTGGCCGCGCAGTAGACATGCAAGCTCGTCCACGCATGCCCAGTAGGCTTGCTGCATGTGCGCGGACAGGCTCGCACAGCAACGATAGAAGGAGAAGAGCTGCGTGGCCGCCGATGTGATTAGCGACAATGCATTGCTGATCTCCATGGGAGCTGCGCTCAGCGACGCTGGACATTAGAACAGAAAGGAAAGCCTCAATAGGATCGTGAGGCTTCACTCTCTATAGGTAAGTATCTAATTTTTCACCCAAGGTTCCGCTCAGGTACACTTTAAAGAGGAACTTAATCCCAATCAGTAGCTGATACCCCCTTTCCCATAAGAAATCTTTACCTTTTCTCAAATAGATCATCAGGGGGATCTATGTGACTAATATTGTGGTGAAACCCCTCCCACAGAGTGATGTCATGACCATGGTCCTGATAGTTTGCTGTTTGTGAACCTCATTGCATTTGGGAAATAACAGCTTTCTCCAACTGACAAACAACCAGTATCTCCCTCTGTGCATAAAACTTTCAGTAACTAACATTCCGTACAGATCACCTGGCAGGGCTAAAGATGTCGCCATCAGTGATATATTTCAGAATGTAAATCAGGGAGAGGGAAGATATTACAATGGGCAAACACTGACTAAATCATTTCTAAATGAATACTGTAAAACATAAGCAATCCCATTTATTATGTTATTTTTACTACTTTTCCTTTTTACAACGTATTACTGTGTTACTGAGGCACACTGAGTTGTCACTTGCTGCCTCTGCCCACTTCATAGAAAGGGTTCCTTATCCTAAAATGAATGCCAGATCTCCCACTGGTCACTCAATCCTGGTCAGTTGTGAGGGTCGAGGAAAACTGGTGCACTGGATGAAGTGTAGGTTTCCCATAAAAGCTGGACCTGCGGTATGTTAATGAGCTGATGGAAGAGTCAAAGTAACTCTGTACTAGTTCACTATCTGATCAGGTTCTGAACTGATCTGCACTCCATACAGTGAAAGCCCCATTATACGGCACCAACAGGGATTGGCTGATGCAGGATAAGTGTAGTTTCTGGTTGCTTGAGAGTCAATGTTAAAAATAGGTCTAGCTAAAAATCAGCACTATACTCCACACTGTATACTTACCATAAACTCTGCTTTAATATTAAAATACAGTAATTAAAGCAAATTATAAAGAAGTGTAAAAGTAGATTTAGGCAACTGCAAGGTCAGGATTATTTTTCTGGTTGCTTGACAATTCAGGTTAGCTGCGTTCTGGATAATGGGGGTTTTACTGTATTGCTATGAATCAGCCCAGTCAAGGGGCACATATACAATTCCCAAGAGGGTTTTAAAATATCAACATGGTGGACATAGCGTTTTATCTATTTATTATTTGTGTATAAGTCTATAAATGGAGTGTGGCGTCAATTTTAATCATTAAGTCCCACACATTGCACGCCTGTATATTATCCCCTAAATTAGTCTGCACTGTAACCTTGCTCCCATCCAATAAGAGCTGCCGTTCTGTCTGCCTCCTCCCCCTCCTTTCCCCATGAAAAAACAAAGTGTCAACGGCCAACCTCCCGAATACCAACTGTAGCCAACCTTTCCCCAGTATAACCAGTGTTTTTCGCAAAATCTGGCATTCCTGCCACCCCACATATACATACATTTCCTGTGCTAGCTCTGCCCCATGGCTAATAGCAGGACCACAGTTGAATGCATATTAGGAACATTACTTAGTGCTACCTGTAGCAATCAGCAGTGGGGCAGTCAATGCATCTGTAAGAAATCTGAGCTAAGAGAGATCCCAGAAGTCTGGAATCTCCCTAATGCTGGGAATACATGGCTCCATTCTGAGTCATTTAGATGGCTCGATAGATAATTGCCGACATGTCTGATCTCCCGCCCAAACGTTTCGCCGCTCGATTCTGCATTGAGGATAATGGAAAAAGATAAGAAAAACGAGGGGAAGATAAGAGAATTGCCTGCAGAATCGAGCGGGGAATCGATCGAGCGGAAGTATCGAGCAGCAAATTCGAGCCGTGTATGCCCAGCATTAAAGAGGAACTGTCATGAAAATCTTAAAATTTAAAACACATAAAAATAAGAAGTACATTTCTTCCAGAGTAAAAGAGCCATAAA
Organism: Hyperolius riggenbachi; assembly: GCF_040937935.1. NCBI lineage: Eukaryota > Metazoa > Chordata > Amphibia > Anura > Hyperoliidae > Hyperolius > Hyperolius riggenbachi. The sequence continues at coordinate 96,208,802 of NC_090646.1, forward strand.
TTACTTTTCTCCTATGTTGCTGTCACTTACAGTAGGTAGTAGTAATCTGACATTACTGACAGGTTTTGGGTTAGTCCATCTCTTCATGGGGGATTCTCATCGTGGCCTTTATTCTTTATAAATACACTCCTTGAAAAAGATTTATACAAAGATGCTGGCCAGCCTCCCTGCACGCTGCACACTTTTTTGGCAGTTGGCTGGAGCAACTGCCATTCACTAAGTGCTTTTAAAAAGAAAGAAAACCCTGAGAATCCCCCATGAGAAGATGGGCTAGTCCAAAATCTGTCGGTAATGTCAGTTTTCTACTACTTATCATAGCAACATAGGAGAAAAGTAATTTATGGCTCATTTTACTCTGGAAGAAACATACTTCTTATTTGTATATGTTTACATGTATTTTAAATTTGAAGATTTTCGCGACAGAGGTCTTTTAAGGCCTGTACCCACCTCACAATTTTGTCCACGATTTTTCCAACAACCAGCGATTTTTTGAGTGACAAGCGATCATTTCCACAATCTCACAACAAGGGTACAGGCACGCGATTGGCTGAACAATGCTTTGTGACAATATGGTAGAGTGAAGAGAAAGGCTGGCACTGCTGTGGAGGTAGATGTATTGTTGCATATAATATCACAGTGCAATATACAAAGTTGCAAAGTTGTATGCAAGAGGTACACATACCATGGTGAGAGGAGGCACGTGGATGGTGGTGGGTGCAGGGCACAGGATGCCTGACGGCTGTTTCGCGCAGTACAGCGCTTCTACGGAGGCTACAATGTGTGGACAATGGCTTCTGGTTAAATAATGCCAGATAGCCAGCATGTGACGTCACGTGGTAGCGCCGCCCTATAATCTGCATTACACATGCGGACACCTGGAACGCAATCTGCGTCATGGCGTCACACATGCGTACGTATTTACGCACGTTGCCTAGAATGTACGCATGCCAACTTAATCTTTAAGTTGGCATGCGTACATTCTAATCGCCATGCGTAGATACGTACGCATGCGTGACGCCATGACGCAGATTGCGTTCCCGGCGGCTGCATGCGTAATGCTGATTAGCCCCAATAATAGGCTCAGTTGAGTCAGTCTGGGCCTACTGCTTATGCGCAGGACCCAGACTGGACCCGAATGAGCCTATTACCGGGGCTGAGCGCGGCTGAATGGCAAACCGCGGGTGGACGACGAGGGCCTCACACAAGTTTATGGGGCGAGAGGAAGCCCTGGGTAAGTATCAAATCTTTACATAGCAAGATCTCTGGTACACTTCAAGATCTCTGGCGACCCCTAACAACTCCTGCACAAAGTGCCGCGAACGTATGAACTTGCATTTATGCCCGTCATGTGACACCGCATGTTCCTGAGGGCAGGAAGATGGATCAGGGAGCATCCTACGTCCGGAGGCGTTGCTGTGAGGTTCCCTGATCCATTGTCAGGTTAGTATTCAGCTTAACAGACCCCACAGCAATTCAGGCCAAATGCTAGTTTGGGTATCAGTCTACCGCTACTATGGAGTAATAAGCTAGGCTTTAAATATGACACAAAAATTACAATCAATTTTAAACATTTGATGAATCAAGAATAGTATCTACGTAGCTTATTTATTTACTACCTCCTTAACAGTATTATGATGAACCAGTGTATTACAGCAGAACTAGCTGGAGCTGTGATTCTTAGAGCTGTAGTCATCTGCCACGCTTCCTAGAGAACATTTTACAGTTATCATCATGATCCCTCCCTGCCCCCAAATGAACCTACATTCTACACAGGGTCACTTTATGAGTACAGTAGTCCTGGGGCAAAATTAAAATTAGGAGACCTTAATATCCACTCCAAAGCACAAACAAAAAAATACAAATAAGATTTATTACAGTCTTCAAAAGAAGAAAGCAAAACACATAAATAATACATCAGTTATTTTGCTATTTACTGCTTAAAGGGAACCAGAGACGAAGTACCCTTGTGTATTTTACCATATATATCAGTAAGAACATTAGAGAAAACACTTACCATGCTCTCTGTTTAACCCCCTTGGCGGTATGAAAAATACCGCCAGGAGGCAGCGCAGCAGTTTTTTTTTAATTATTTTTTTTTAAAATCATGTAGCGAGCCGAGGGCTCGCTACATGATAGCCGCTACTCAGCGGCATCCCCCAGCCCCGCCGATCGCCTCCGGCGATAGGCGATCAGGAAATCCCGTTCAAAGAACGGGATTTCCTGGAGGGCTTCCCCCGTCGCCATGGCGACGGGGCGGAATGACGTCACCGACGTCAGCGACGTCGGGACGTCATTGGGAGACCCGATCCACCCCTCGGCGCTGCCTGGCACTGATTGGCCAGGCAGCGCTCGGGGTCTGGGGGGGGGCCGCGCGCCGCACCGGATAGCGGCGATCGGACGCGCGGCGGCGGCGATCGGGGTGCTGGCGCAGCTAGCAAAGTGCTAGCTGCGTCCAGCAAAAAAAAAATTTAGTAAATCGGCCCAGCAGGGCCTGAGCGGCACCCTCCGGCGGCTTACCCCGTGTCACACACGGGGTTACCGCTAAGGAGGTTAAACCTTCACTGCTAAAAGTGTCTGTTATCAGCTGTGATAAGAATCCCGGACTGAGCATTCAGTCTGGCTTTGCAGGGAATAATTATAGCTGAGTCATTATAGCAGAGCCACAAGGGGGCAGGCTTGGGCTTGAAAAGACACCAGAGAAGACAGACTCAGCTATAATCTTTCCGTAGCAAAGCTAGACTGAGTGCTCAGTCGGGGATTCTTATCAGAGGTGATAGCAGTCAGATTAAACAGAGAACAATGAAACAAAAACCAGATTAGATGTTTACTGTCATGTTCCCACTGATTTATAAGGTAAAATACAAGAGGGTGCTTCGTCTCTGGTTCTCTTTAACTGAAGCTATTTTCACTTTTTTTTTAAACCACAACTTTAAGATGAAACCTCGCAATTACTGAGAAAAAGAAAATCCCCTCAGTTTAGCGCTCTATACTGCAGAGATTACCGGCAAACCTTATTTCAGCTTGCTTACATATAAAGGTGCTTACATATGCTAATCTAAATTTGCAGGAATGGTTCCAAATGGCCACCTCTGCCAAGAATATAGCATCGGCTGCCCTGATGCATGGATGACAGATCCAGATTGCCAGGTCATCCTCTGAGCGTACTGTTCCCCTTCCTTATCTTGCCTACCGGAAGCCACTTTGTTGGGCGCTATTGTCTCTGCTCCCCTTCCACAGCAACAGAACACATTGCTAGGCTGTTGCCTAAATACATGTCTGTACAGCATATGGCCCCAAACTGCTTCCTGGGTATGGGGGGTTTGTGCATATTTGTGTATATTTTGGTGAGACATCTGTTCATTTAAAAGCTGTCTGAGTGGGATCGCTAGAATATCAGCAGTGTACCTACCAATATTCTGCTGCCGGTTTGGCTTTTGTCAATGTTTTTGTCACCTTTTCCCATTAGTAGTCAGCTATGCCGAAACGATACATAACATAATACATAACCCTAACCTCTTCCTCAAACATAACCCAGTTCCTGATGGCACTAGCCATCCCCTGAGTCAGTCCTCCCTGACAGTCCTTCTTGAGGTATAACTCAAATTATTAAATGCACCATCAAATGTATCCTGCCCCTACCATAGATCCTAACCCTCCTACAACTTTGATCCACTAACTCTAACTGCTGCTCATCTTCTATCATCTTCATTAGCATGTATGTCTAATGTTTGGGAGCGGCACTTCGCTATTGGATGCTGTGCATCAATGCATTGCCGGTGCCCAACTATATAATAGCCAAATCATGCATCTGATATCTCAGAGCCACATATTTGCATTGGCTCTATGGCAACACCCAAATTAACTGGCGCTCCATTCGCCTGATTCTGGGGGTTATTCTGTTGGCAAGAGAGCTGAAAGTGGCATTTCAAAATAAGTTTTGAAATCTTACCAAGCAAAAAAAAAAAAAAGACTAAAAATGAATAGCTTAACATTGCTTCAACATATCTTTCCTTGACTTATTTATAGTTGCTATTTCCTTATTGGGTGCTTAAAGGATTTGACATAGATAAGGTGAAAAAGAGTGTAAATTCATGAGAAAAGTGTTGTGCGTCAGACCTGCATGTAGAGGTGAGATCTATAGTGACAGGAAGTAGGGTTAAGACTCCAATTCCTAGTAACAGGAAATGAAAAAGCTTTATGGGTCTTGAGCTTCCATGAATAGTTGCACAGCTGCAGGAGGCACAGCCACATAATGATTTTTATAATACGAAAACTTAATTTCCAAAGGTAATAGTTATCCCTTAGACTAGCCACCATGACAGAATCTGCCTTGTTCAAAATTGGGCTTTAAATAGAAAGTGAATTCGGTGAATTCGGAAAGCAATTAACTAAAACACAACTCGCCATAGTCACTGGTCTATTCATTGGTTATTTCTTAAAGGACAACTGAAGTCAGAGGGATATGGAGGCTGCCATATTTATTTCCTTTTAAGCAATACCAGTTGCCTGGCAGTCCTGCTGATCTATTTAGCAAGAGCAGTGTCTGAATAACACCAGAATCAAGCATGCAGCTAATCTTGTCAGATCTGACAGTAATGTCAGAAACACCTGATCTGCTGCATACTTGTTCAGGGTATAGGCAGAGGAAAAACAGGACAGCCAAACAACTGGTATTGCTTAAAAGGAAATAAATATGGCAACCTCCATATCCCTGTCGCTTCAATTGTCCGTTAATAGTATATGGATCAAATGTAATGTTGTTCAATAGCATACATTACAATATAGAATAAGACCACCCAATAGAGTATTTTTTTCTCTATTTACTGCTTACTGACTCCATTCCTAATGTTACTACTCAAAGAGCACCTCTAGCCAAGAAAAGGTTTGAATGGCAATACATATATACAGCCTATGTACTGTGTACAGTTAGATGAACATATAAAAATTACATCAGGCACATCATAGTGGATAGAACAGACTCACATCTATATCTGTAGCAGCACTTCCTTATTTCTAAAGTACACCCTCAGCATGGTGTCCTCCCCTCCAGCCAGGTTCCCTCTTCTGCCCCTCCCTGCCCTGCTGTCTGCCTGCCTGGATCAAATTACTTCTCTTTTCACAGTGTGTAACAGAGAGGAGAGACAGGAGAACTGCTGCAGCCTGTCTTATCATGTCTGTTTGCTATAATTCTTATTTCAGATGTCTGTCTGCCTGCATAGATTAGATCACATGTCCATGAGGGGTGGAGTTATGTCATCAATCCCCCATCGTCCTTTGCACCTATGGTTTAGAAAGAAAAAAATGCCCAGGGTCCAAATTTATACTGGGGTTGGGGATTTCAAGACCATATGTGGAATACGGACCCTGGAGGTAAGAAAATCACACGTTATTATGTGTGATTTTATATATCTTAACAACGTATTAGGTTTAAAGCAAACTGTGATTTATAATTTAGGTACTCTTTAAAGTGAACGCGAGATAAACCTCAGGTTAAAAAACAGATACTTACCTAAGAAGAGAAAAGCCTCTGGGTCCTGTAAAGGCTTTCTGTTTTCTCCTCGCCTCTGTCACCCCTCGTTGTGACTCTGTAGAAGTTATAACTGTGCTTCTCTTCACACACAAGCGGCTCTGGCTTACTGTGCAGCTGAAACTGCACTCACGCTGGCGCAGTGTGGCTGAACTTGTGCCTGAAGAGCTGCGTGGCTCTTGTCGGATTTCTTCGGTGAGTTCCTATGTGGGCGTGGCAATGGCGGATTGGTGGCCCAAAGGATGGAGTGGGAAGCCTCTACAGGATCCAGAGGCTTTCTTCTTCTTAGTTAAAGAGAACCAGAGACGAAGCACCCTCATGTATTTTATTACATTTATCAGTGGGAACATGACAGTAAACACCTACCCTGCTTTTAGTTTCAATCTTATCAGCTTAATTAGTCTATTAGCAGTTGTGATAAGAATCCCCGACTGGCTCAGTCTAGGTTTGACCTGGAATCATTATAGCTGAGTCACTCTTCTGTGGAGTCTTTTCAAGCCCGAGCCTGCCACCTCCTGTCTCAAATGTCCTGCTTTGCATACTGAGAGCTGTGATGACATGGGAGGGGCTGCTCCTGCTGAGAGAGAATCTCTGAAACAGAAAAGTGTGGCTGCAAGCCTGTAATATGATCTGTGTGCTCTGTGTGCTCTCAGCATAGATACTGATGATGACTGCAGTTTCATTCCTATGAGAGAAACTTCCTACAGGGAGCTGCACATCATACCAAAATGAAAGCACACAGATGAAAGGCTGTAGCCTTTCTCATATAGCCTAGACAGCAGCATAGTCTCATATAGCCTAGACAGCACATCCAGAACAACTCATAACCCGGAAGGAGAAGGGATATGAGCCGGCGGCCATATTTGATTTTTCCTGGAGCAATATTGGATAAAAAACACTAAAAAAGGCACACCAGAGCGGCGAAATTATTAGGTAGAGCATTTATTCTTTACAAACTATCGACAGATATGTTTATTTTGTGTGAAACGTTCATCTCTGGGTCCCTTTAAGTACCATATATTCCGGCACATAAGACAACTGGGCGTATAAGACAACCTCCCAACTTTTCCAGTTAAAATACAGAGTTTGGGATATACTCGCCGTATAAGACTACCCCTCTTCCAATGCACACCAAATTAAAACTAAAAAAAAATCATATACTGGTGATATGTATGAACAGATACTGGTGCTGTACTGTATGTGGTACCCAGTATATAACAGTATACAGGCAATTGACTGGTTGGGTTGGATTGGTCAACTCTCCCTCCCCCTAAGTGGATTGGTCACCTTTCCTTGTCTACCTGTTTATCAGAGCGGTATGGAAGAATAGATTGTGCTGTGCCCATAACACACGCCTCTTTCACCCGTCTGGCCTGCCCTTGTATCCTATTTACCTCCTCCTCTGCCTCTCAGATCTCGCGCATGTGCGCCTGCGCCGCTTCACTACTGTCCTCAGTAGCGAGATCTAAGAGGCGGTAACAGGATAGGGCGTATCACCCGGCAACAATGACACCGGGCGTATAAGGTGACCCCTGACTTCACAGATGATTTTCAAGGGTTAAAAAGTAGTCTTATACGCCAGAATATATCTGTATTTTGACCCAAGGTTTGCTTTGAGTTCCCTTTAATATGCCTATTTTTTATTAAATTTTCACGTTCTGCACAGATAAATAACTATTCATTCTTCTGTTTAATATCTGTTGAGTATGTTTTCCCGAAATGAATGAGTAGTTTTTCCCGAAATGAAATTGAGATATTTTTAAGTGTTTTTGTAAAATGTAATATAATTCAATGATCTCACTAGGTGTAACTGACAAATGTGCTATTACGCTGTAGCTGCCTGATTTCCCGCTGATAAGCAATTAACGCTGTTTCCATCTCTCCTATAACCCTAATCTTACAGCGCTGCCAGGACAGCACTTACTGAATGTATGCATGGCATTTGTATCAATATATAAATAGAAGGAAAAAAAGAGTGCTTGTTTCTGAGCTTGTTTTAGCAGGTTGTACTTTAGTTCAGTTCTAGAATCTACAAGTAGTGATTATCATAATCTGCTAATTACGATTACGCTAAATTTTGAATACTTTTTCGCAAATTACGGCCATAAGTAATTATGTTCTGGACCTTCAACTGATTTTGCGTACTCCATTCATAACTTCAATTAAATTTTACATCGTTTGCTATCATCACCAAAATATGTTTTTCAAAATGTTTCAAAAAGATTTTAAAAACGCAAAGAAAAATGTTTTTTAAACTCAGAAAAATGTCAGTTTAACCATTTTTCCTTTACATTTTCAAAATCAATTTTCTTAAAAACTATGAAGACTTTTTGAAAAATTCTTTTTTTTTTTTTTTTACTTGTTCCCACTCTTCCCCTTAAAGAGACACTAAAGCGAAAAAAAATTATGATATAATGAATTGGTTGTGTAGTACGGATAATTACTAGAACATTACAAGCAAAGAAAATATTCTCATATTTTGATTTTCAGTTATGTAGTGTTTTTTATAACATTGCATCATTCTCTAATATTTGCAGTTTATAAACTAATCAGCATTCTAAAAGATTTTACAGAGCAGTCCAGCTAACCTTTGACCTGTCCTCTGGCAGAGAAAAAGAAAATAGAGTGACTGACAAATGAGATAATAAGCTTCAAAAGAGAAGCTCTCTGCGACTTTGAAAGTCGTGGAGCTTAATGGCTGTTTTGCATAGATAACAACTGGAGACTCTTCTTGTACTGGAAATAATATTAGACTTATGTCTCTGCTCCTAATGTGTTATTTCTTAGCTCTACTACACATACAATTCGTTATATCATCTTTTTTTTTTGCTTCAGTGTCTCTTTAACATACTGTACGTAGTGATGATTTTGCATCGTAATTGAGAATTAGGATTATGCTAAATTCACGCTCATCACTCTCTACAAGTGCCTTCATACTCCTGAAATTCCATGTGATACACTGCCCCTCTTTGCTTGCTTCACGTCATAGTTCTATGTTTATGCGCTAGAGGACATGTCCGCCCATTTACAAATGGTTTGCTTTTTTGTTAGAAATCTCTGTGATGTGCAACAAAGCAAACCAGGTGCAGTCCAAATGTCAAAAGGAAAGTGATGTAGCTAGATGACCACAATTCCAGTGCCAACATTGCATAACTGACTTGGTGTAGTTCAAGCAAGTATTCCTCTTACTTCAGGTTACCTTTAACCACCCTGGCGTTCTATTAAGATCGCCAGGGCGGCTGCGGGAGGGTTTTTTTTAAATAAAAAAAAAACTATTTCATGCAGCCAACTGAACGTTGGCTGCATGAAAGCCCACTAGATGGCGCTCCGGAGGCGTTCTTCCGATCGCCTCCGGCAGCCAGAAGTAACACGGAAGGCCGCAATGAGCAGCCTTCCGTGTTTGGCTTCTCCTGTCGCCATGGCGACGAGCGGAGTGACGTCATGGACGTCAGCCGACGTCCTGACGTCAGCCGCCTCCGATCCAGCCCTTAGCGCTGGCCGGAACTATTTGTTCCGGCTGCGCAGGGCTCAGGCGGCTGGGGGGACCCTCTTTCGCCGCTGCTCGCGGCGGATCGCCGCAGAGCGGCGGCGATCGGGCAGCACACGCGGCTGGCAAAGTGCCAGCTGCGTGTGCTGCACTTTATTTGAGCAAAATCGGCCCAGCAGGGCCTGAGCGGCAGCCATCGGCGGTGATGGACGAGCTGAGCTCGTCCATACCGCCAAGATGGTTAATAAGAACTAGGAAAAATGTTGATGTAAGATAGGGTTATTGAAAGCTAAAAATAACACTATATATTGTTAAAAGTGTGTAAAACCATGCTAATTGTAAGTGAAAGGTTAAGCTGATGTTTAGCACTTAAAGGGACTCTGAGCTCTAAATGAAAAAGAAATTGGTACTCACCTGGGGCTTTCTGCAGCCCAGTGTAGGTCCGGAGATCCCACGGCGGCGTCCTGGCTCTACTCCTAGGCCCTGCTCAGAAATGGCTCCCCGGTGGCTCCCGGCAACACTGGGCCCGAGTGTCGGGCTCCTTCTTCCTTAAACGTCACGGCTGTCGTCACCATGCCAGGCCGCCTTGCGTCATCACGGTGGCCGGCGTGACAGTACTGCGCATGCGCGCTTTAATATCGCATGCGCAGTACTGTCACGCCAGTCGCCATGATGCAGAAAGCCCCAGGTGAGTACCAATTTCGTTTTTATTTAGAGCTCGGAGTCCCTTTAAAGAGGAACTACAGTCAAAAAAAATGTTATGAAAAATTATAATTATAATGCTTAATTTTTACAATAATTATCTATAAATGATTTAGTCACTATTGCCCTTTGTAAAAAAATGTCTCTCCCTGATTTAAATTCTGAAATGTATCATATGGCGACATTTTTACTGCTGGCAGGTGATGTCAGTGGAAGTAGCTACTGCTTGTTTTTTTGGCAGTTGAAAACAGCTGTTATTTCCCACAATGCAGCAAGGCTCCCACAGTGTGTCAGCATCTCAGTGCTGTGAGGCGCTGACATCACTCTGTGGGAGAGGTTTCACCACAATATCAGCCATTCAGAGCCCCCTGATGATCCGTTTGAGAAAAGGTAAAGATTTCTCATGGGAACGGGGGTTTCAGCTACTGATTGAGATGAAGTTCAATTCTTGGTTATGGTTTCTCTTTAACAGGGAAGGTGTCAAGACTATGCACTAGTTTAAAGTTGAAAGGAAGTTACAGTTAGGCACAATGGGGCATGTGTACGTTAAAAAGGGGCGCTGGGAAAAAAGGGCGCAGGGTTTTAAACGATAAACATGGATAACGTTTAAAAAAATATTGTACTATATTTCGTTTAAAAATAATGTTTTATAAAGTTATAAATCATTAAATAATATGCATGAAATCGGCAATTGTGAAAACGTTAATCTTCCATTTAAAAAGTTAAATGTATAATAACGTTTAAAAAAAAAATAGTAAGTAACCCTCCCTGTACCTACCCCTAACCCCTAGACCCCCGTATTGGTGCCTAAACCTAAGACCCCCCTGGTGGTGCCTAAACCAGACTCCCCTGATGGTGCCTAAACCTAAGACCCCCTTGGTAGTGCCTAAACCTAACACTCCCCTGATGGTGCCTAAACCTAAGACCCCCCTGGTGGTGCCTAAACCTAAGACTCCCCTGATGGTGCCTAAACCTAAGACCCCCCTGGTGGTGCCTAAACCTAAGACCCCCCTGGTGGTGCCTAAACCTAAGACCCCCTGGTGATGCCTAAACCTAAGACCCCCCTGGTGGTGCCTAAACCTAAGACTCCCCTGATGGTGCCTAAACCTAAGACCCCCCCTGGTGGTGCCTAAACCTAAGACCCTCCTTAGTGATCACTGTATTGTGTGTAGAATAATGTTTTAGAAACAGTAAGGGATAAAATATATTACAATTTACGTTACGTACTGATCGCTTTATTTTGTGAATAATAATGTTTTACAAACAGTAAGGGATAACATTTAAAATAATGTTTTATTGAAATAGGAAACGTAAATCATCACAAGCAGTTATAAAACATTAAAAATCTTCGGGCGCCGTCGGAAAACGTTATTATTCTCGGACGCCCTTTTTTCCTCTTCTGCACCCAGTAAACGATATTTATTATGGGAGTGAATGGCGGCACCCGATGTGTCCACTAGCCACCTGCGCCCTTTTTTACTGTTACCATGGGGCATATTCACAAAATTGAAGTAAAATTCCTGTGCAAGGGCATCACACATACATTTTTATTTACCGGCACTTCCAACAGTGGGCATTACATGTGTTACTTAGATAACATGGGTTGTGCTAATTGCGCAATATGTGCTATATATCTGGCAGAAGTTCCGGTAAGTTTGCCGTGCGCTGCTTGCACATGGCAATTTTACTAAAATGTAATAAATATGCTCCAAAGTGAGAAGAATTATGTTTAGTTCTGAGAGGATTATGCATAGATCTGGGGAGATGGATAACAGAAGACCTATATAGCGATAACTATATGAGAACTCCATCATGTTGATATTCATTGCTAAAGTCACCTGGATCCAATGTCACTGGCTTTGATAGGACTTATACCAACATTGCTTTTGGCAGCTGCTGTGCAGTTTATTAACAGAAGAGTAGATTTTCAATTCTGTTTTTCGGCAATTAGCATTAGGTGTGTTTTTGTACATATATCACATGGTGATGGTTGGTTAATGAGAGGCTAGGAGAATATCCTAAAAATCACTTATTATTAAAACTGACTGTAATTGGGAAAGAAGGACTGACCGTAAGCCAGTCTCCTGGGTAATGTGTGTGTGTGTTGTGGTGGTGTGGTGGTGGTGGTAGTAAAAGGGAGGGGTGGGGGGACTAGAGTAAATTCCTCTTCTGGATACTTTTTTCACTTTGATGATGCTGTTTTGTTAAAAAGCAGCTTTATATAAAAGGTAGCTTTGTGTTGGTGTTCAAGACACAAAGTAACATTTTCTGTATTTGTTGCCTTTTTATGTTCGGCATGTAGCGGCAGTGGTGCTCAAATACCCCTTTTAAAAATTCGAATTTGGTCGAATTCGAATAGTAAATTATTCGAGGTCAGTCGAATATTCGAGTCGAATATTTTTTACTATTCGATTCGACCTCGGACTTCGAGCTCACTATTCGAGTCGGTATTCGAGCTCACTATTCGAGCTGACTATTCGAATTGGCCCAAAATAGCTTCCAACACTTGTTTTGAGGGTGAATGATGCAAGAAACATCTTTTTTTCCAAGTAACAACAGCAAGTGATTATGTGGGGATGTTCCTTTAAAAAAAATGTGGAAAGAGAAGTTGTGTCCTTAATTTGGTTCAGTAGTGTAGTGTTACTGTATATACTTGTTCTTCTTCTTCTTTATCTTTCTTAATCTTCTTCTAGATCTTCTTCTTCTTCTTCTTCTTCTTCTTCATCATCTTCTTCTTCTTCTTCATCTTCATCTTCTTCATCTTCTTCTTCATCTTCTTCTTCTTCTTCTTCATCTTCTTCTTCTTCTTCATCTTCTTCATCTTCTTCATCTTCATCTTCTTCATCTTCATCTTCTTCATCTTCATCTTCTTCTTCATCTTCTTCATCTTCTTCATCTTCTTCATCTTCTTCTTCTTCTTCTTCATCTTCTTCTTCTTCTTCTTCATCTTCTTCATCTTCTTCTTCTTCTTCTTCATCTTCTTCATCATCTTCTTCTTCTTCTTCATCTTCATCTTCTTCATCTTCTTCTTCATCTTCTTCATCTTCTTCTTCATCTTCTTCTTCTTCATCTTCTTCTTCTTCATCTTCTTCTTCTTCTTCTTCATCTTCTTCATCATCTTCTTCTTCTTCTTCATCTTCATCTTCTTCATCTTCTTCTTCATCTTCTTCTTCTTCATCTTCTTCTTCTTCTTCATCTTCATCTTCTTCATCTTCATCTTCTTCTTCTTCATCTTCTTCTTCATCTTCTTCTTCATCTTCTCCTTCTCCTTCTTTTTCAATATCGTCTTCTTCTTCTTCTTCACGTATTTCTCTTTTCAAATTTTTTTTTAAAGAAATGCAGCTATTTTTGAGCGTAACAAATAGCTGGTGGGCGCACGCATGTTGGAAGCGCCATTGTATGTGCTCCCTGGCAGTGGAAACACAAAGACAGCAGGAGGTAAATTCAGCAGCAGGAGGAGGAGGATGAGTGTGTGGCAGCAGGCAGTCAATGAGGCAGGCAGCTCGCCGTGACATAATAGCCCTGGTACCTAGCGGTGATACCAGGGCTGTAAATAAACACAACAGGAGGTCCCAGACAGCGGTCGTGCAGCCCACATTGTGTCCAATACACAACTGGGACAACACAGTTTTCAACCCGGGCACCTCAGAAAAATTAAACCTTTTTTTTTTTTTATTGGTTTTTTTTGGTTTTGGTTTTACAACCAATATAGCTATTGTTTTGACGTAATAGCTGGTGGCAGAGTGGCAGCAGAAGGTAATTCTGTGTACCCTGGCAGTGGGAAACACAGACAGACAGCAGCAGCAGGAGGAATGGAGGAGCAGTGTGAGCAGCTATTGTTGTGACGTAATAGCTGGTGGCAGAGTGGCAGCAGACGGTAATTCTGTGTACCCTGGCAGTGGGAAACACAGACAGACAGCAGCAGCAGGAGGAATGGAGGAGCAGTGTGAGTGTGGCAGCAGGTAGGCAGCGTGACATAATAGCCCTGGTACCTAGCGGTGATACCAGGGCTGTAAATAAACACAACAGGAGGTCCCAGACAGCGGTCGTGCAGCCCACATTGTGTCCAATACACAACTGGGACAACACAGTTTTCAACCCGGGCACCTCAGAAAAATTAAACCTTTTTTTTTTTTTATTGGTTTTTTTTGGTTTTGGTTTTACAACCAATATAGCTATTGTTTTGACGTAATAGCTGGTGGCAGAGTGGCAGCAGAAGGTAATTCTGTGTACCCTGGCAGTGGGAAACACAGACAGACAGCAGCAGCAGGAGGAATGGAGGAGCAGTGTGAGCAGCTATTGTTGTGACGTAATAGCTGGTGGCAGAGTGGCAGCAGACGGTAATTCTGTGTACCCTGGCAGTGGGAAACACAGACAGACAGCAGCAGCAGGAGGAATGGAGGAGCAGTGTGAGTGTGGCAGCAGGTAGGCAGCGTGACATAATAGCCCTGGTACCTAGCGGTGATACCAGGGCTGTAAATAAACACAACAGGAGGTCCCAGACAGCGGTCGTGCAGCCCACATTGTGTCCAATACACAACTGGGACAACACAGTTTTCAACCCGGGCACCTCAGAAAAATTAAACCTTTTTTTTTTTTTATTGGTTTTTTTTGGTTTTGGTTTTACAACCAATATAGCTATTGTTTTGACGTAATAGCTGGTGGCAGAGTGGCAGCAGAAGGTAATTCTGTGTACCCTGGCAGTGGGAAACACAGACAGACAGCAGCAGCAGGAGGAATGGAGGAGCAGTGTGAGCAGCTATTGTTGTGACGTAATAGCTGGTGGCAGAGTGGCAGCAGACGGTAATTCTGTGTACCCTGGCAGTGGGAAACACAGACAGACAGCAGCAGCAGGAGGAATGGAGGAGCAGTGTGAGTGTGGCAGCAGGTAGGCAGCGTGACATAATAGCCCTGGTACCTAGCGGTGATACCAGGGCTGTAAATAAACACAACAGGAGGTCCCAGACAGCGGTCGTGCAGCCCACATTGTGTCCAATACACAACTGGGACAACACAGTTTTCAACCCGGGCACCTCAGAAAAATTAAACCTTTTTTTTTTTTTATTGGTTTTTTTTGGTTTTGGTTTTACAACCAATATAGCTATTGTTTTGACGTAATAGCTGGTGGCAGAGTGGCAGCAGAAGGTAATTCTGTGTACCCTGGCAGTGGGAAACACAGACAGACAGCAGCAGCAGGAGGAATGGAGGAGCAGTGTGAGCAGCTATTGTTGTGACGTAATAGCTGGTGGCAGAGTGGCAGCAGACGGTAATTCTGTGTACCCTGGCAGTGGGAAACACAGACAGACAGCAGCAGCAGGAGGAATGGAGGAGCAGTGTGAGTGTGGCAGCAGGTAGGCAGCGTGACATAATAGCCCTGGTACCTAGCGGTGATACCAGGGCTGTAAATAAACACAACAGGAGGTCCCAGACAGCGGTCGTGCAGCCCACATTGTGTCCAATACACAACTGGGACAACACAGTTTTCAACCCGGGCACCTCAGAAAAATTAAACCTTTTTTTTTTTTTATTGGTTTTTTTTGGTTTTGGTTTTACAACCAATATAGCTATTGTTTTGACGTAATAGCTGGTGGCAGAGTGGCAGCAGAAGGTAATTCTGTGTACCCTGGCAGTGGGAAACACAGACAGACAGCAGCAGCAGGAGGAATGGAGGAGCAGTGTGAGCAGCTATTGTTGTGACGTAATAGCTGGTGGCAGAGTGGCAGCAGACGGTAATTCTGTGTACCCTGGCAGTGGGAAACACAGACAGACAGCAGCAGCAGGAGGAATGGAGGAGCAGTGTGAGTGTGGCAGCAGGTAGGCAGCGTGACATAATAGCCCTGGTACCTAGCGGTGATACCAGGGCTGTAAATAAACACAACAGGAGGTCCCAGACAGCGGTCGTGCAGCCCACATTGTGTCCAATACACAACTGGGACAACACAGTTTTCAACCCGGGCACCTCAGAAAAATTAAACCTTTTTTTTTTTTTATTGGTTTTTTTTGGTTTTGGTTTTACAACCAATATAGCTATTGTTTTGACGTAATAGCTGGTGGCAGAGTGGCAGCAGAAGGTAATTCTGTGTACCCTGGCAGTGGGAAACACAGACAGACAGCAGAAGGGCAGTACACAGCAGCAGCCCACTGTAGGTGTGAAATGTGTGGCTGCAGGCGACGTAATAGTCAAAGTGAACCAGGCTGGCTTAGTGAGCAGGAGCCAGGAGGTGGTAAAGGGTGGTAAGGCACATTAACGATGGTACTAAGTTCCGGCAGCCAGTTCATGTCCCCCTCTCGCCGACAACAGGGGCCAGGAACTCGCCTTCCACCCACGCCTGGTTCATCTTGAGAAACGTCAGTCTGTCCACAGACTTGTGAGACAGACGTGAGCGTTTCTCGGTGACCACGCCACCAGCTGCACTGAAGCAGCGCTCGGACAGCACGCTGGAAGGGGGGCAGGACAGCACTTCCAGGGCGTACTGCGCCAGCTCGCTCCAGATCTCCATGCGCTTGACCCAATACTCCATGGGATCAACAGGGGCATCGCTGTCAAGCCCGCTGTAGGACCCCATGTAGTCAGCCACCATGCGGGTCAGGCGCTGGCTGTGACCGGAGGAGGATGCTGCTGCATGCATCTCCTCTCTAGTCACTGCTGCCGGAGCCTCTACAGTCCTGTAGAGCTCGTGGCTGAGAGACAGCAGGTCTGTGGGGCGCTTGCTGCTGCTGGATGCAGGCACCTGCTGCTGCCTCTGTGCTGGCTGCTGGACAGTGGGGGTGGAAGGCTGGGGGAAGGCTTCCTCCAAGCGCTCAACAAGGGCCTGCTGCAAGCTCCTTATTTGTTGCGCTGGGTCTCCTCCTGCAGGCGGCAGGAACTGGCTCAACTTCCCCTTGAGGCGTGGGTCCAACATCATGCTGATCCAGATGTCCTCCCTCTGCTTCATCTGGATCACCCTGGGGTCCCTGCGCAGGCACGTCAGCATGTGCGCTGCCATTGGGAAGAGGCGGGCCACGTCTGCTGGCACATCGACGTCAGTGCTGTCCTCCTCATCCTCCTCCTCTGCTGCCTCATCCTCTCTCCACCCCCGCACCAACTCAGCTGCACTGCGCTGATCCCCCTCATCAGCAGCCAGGTCAGGGACCTCCACCAAGTCCTCCTCCTCCTCCCCCTCAGAGGTGGACTGTGCAGCTGCTTGCCGCTCCTGCTGGTCCAAGGCTGCCGCTCCCTGTGCCAGCAAAGCATCGAGTGCCCTGTTCAGCAGAGAAACCAGGGGCACCCACTCGCAGACCATAGCATGGTCCCTGCTCACCATGTTTGTGGCCTGCAGGAAGGGAGCCAGCACTAAGCACACCTGCTGCATGTGCCTCCAGTCATCATCGGGGACGATGGACGGGATGTTGCTGGTCTTGTCCCTTCTCTGAGCTGCGGAAACAGTGGCCAGGGCAAGGTAGTGGTTGACAGCGTGCTTCTGTTCAACCAGACGCTCCAACATCGCCAGGGTGGAGTTCCAGCGAGTCGGAACGTCAATGATCAGCCGATGGCGTGGCAGATCCAGCTCCTTTTGCACGTCTTCCAGGCTCGCACAGGCTGCAGCCGAGCGCCGGAAGTGACGCACAACGTTCCTTGCCGTTTCCAGCAGCTCGTCCATCCCCTGGTAGGTGCGCAGGAACTTCTGCACCACCAGGTTCAGCACGTGGGCAAGACAGGGGATGTGGGTCAGGTTTCCCCTGTCTATGGCAGCAACCAGATTGGCCCCATTGTCGGACACCACCTCTCCGACTCTGAGGCCTCTGGGGGTCAGCCAAATCCGCTCCTGCTCCTGGAGTTTGGCCAACACGTGGGCTGCCGTCAGCTTGGTCTTGCCAAGGCTGACCAAGTGCAGCAGCGCTTGGCAGTGGCGGGCCTTCACACTGCTGCTGAGGCGGGGGGTTTGGCCAGGTGTGGCGGAGGATGGCAGAGGATCGGAGGAACCCGCTGCAGTTCCCCTGACCCTGCGGGGTGGCACCACCCACTGTGTTGCTGCTGCTGCTGTGCCCGCTGCTGCTCTCCCATCCTCACCCCCTTCCACCAAGCTGACCCAGTGGACAGTGAAGGACAGGTAGCGGCCTGTCCCGAAGCGGCTGCTCCAGGAGTCCATGGTGACGTGGACCCTTTCACCAACCGCGTGCTCCAGCCCTCGCTCCACATTGGCCATCACAAAGCGGTGCAGTGCAGGAATGGCCTTGCGGGCGAAGAAGTGTCTGCTGGGGAGCTGCCAGTCTGGGGCTGCACAAGCAAGCAGCGCCCGCATGTCGCTCCCCTCCTGCACGAGCGTGTACGGCAGGAGTTGGGAGCACATGGCCCGTGCCAGCAAGCCGTTCAGCTGCCGCACGCGACGGCTGCTGGGAGGCAGAGCCCTAACCACCCCCTGGAAGGACTCGCTCAAAAGGCTCTGGCGTGCCTTTTTGCTGGCACGGGAATCAGCAGACGGAGCAGAGGAGGCCACTGAGGACTGGCTGCCAGAACAGGCCTCAGTGTCGGCGGCAGGAGTTGCAGAGGGGGGAGGAGCAGGGCGTTTCCGCACTCCTGCTGGTGCTGCTGGAGGAGCAGGAGGGCGGGTGGCTGCTGTTGCTGCTGCTGCTGCTGAAGGCTGTGCAGTGATGGGATTGGTGCCACTGCCAGCACCAGATGCCTTCAGCCTCTGGAACTCCTCATGCTGGTGGAAGTGTTTCGCAGAAAGGTGGTTGATCAGCGAGCTGGTGCTGAACTTCAAGGGGTCTGCACCTCTGCTCAACTTCCGCTGACAGTGGTTGCAAGTGGCGTACTTGCTGTACACTGTGGGCATGGTGAAAAACCGCCAGATTGGTGACAAAAACATCCCCCTACGGCATGGAAGCGCTGCTGCCTGTTTCCCTGTGGTGGTTGGGGGGGGGGGGGGGGGTCTTGGGTGCGGCTGGTGGTGGTACTGGCTGATGCTGCTGCTGCTGCTGCTGAGCCTGAGACACCAGCAGGCTGTGGGACGCTGCCAATGCTTGCAATGATGCGCCTCCTTGCAAGGCCCACAACCGCATCCTCCTCCTCCTCCTCAGAGCTGCTGAGGACGACATCCTCTGGATGTGTTGGCACCCAGTCTCTGTCTGTCACCGGGTCATCATCATCATGCCCCTCCTGAAACATGTCCTGCTCTGATGATGACCCCCCAAACTCCTCTGCTGATGCATGGATGGGACGCTTGACTGTCGCCACAGTCTTGCTGTCCAATCCCTCCTCCCCCAAAGTGCCCATCAGCATCTCCTCCTCCAAATCGCCAACAACAGCATTCAATTGACTCATCATGCCTGGGGTCAAAAGAGTGCTGAGTGACAGGTCGGCGACTGACGGTGAACTGGCCTCCTCCCCAGGCCCTGCTGGGCGGCTGCTGCGAACAGGGGTGGTGGTGGTGAGGGTGGAGGCCTCGGATGCAGAGCTGATGGCGGGCTGCTCATCCTCCGTCATGAGTTGCACCACAGTGTCTGCATCCTTTTCCTCAATGGGACGTTTCCGACCCGGCTGGAGGAAAATGGGAGCAGGTGCTACACGCTGCTGCTGCTGTGTCTCTGCAGCGTGAGTTGCAGATGCTCCTCCTGGGCGGCGCCCAAGGCGTCCACGGCCAGTGGCTATGGGAGGAATGTTAGCCACTGACGCTGCTGCTGCTGCTGCGGAACTGTGCATGGTGGCGCGCCCGCGGCCGCGGCTTGCCACAATGCTGCTCCCTCTCTTCCTGATTCCCTTGCTGCCCTTCCCCTTGCCCAAACCGCGCTGGCTGCCACTTCCAGACATCTTCAATGTTTTGGGCGTATAGACAAAAGTTTTGTAAAAGGGCGGGTGAAAAGTGGGGTACTTTAATGGAGTGGGTTGGTTGGTGAGGTGACTGAGTGAGTGTCCCCTAGTACAGTAAGTAAGTATTAACAGTCAGGAAGTACAACTAGCAGTTACAATAATCAGTAGTAGTAATCACAAGTAAATTTAGTGTGTGTACACTCAGACAGTGAGTGCACGCACGCAGGAGCTAGTAGCCTATGGACACAGTGACTGAGTGTCCTAGACTCCTAGTACGGTAAGAGTAAGTAAGTAGTAACAGTAAGTAGAACTAACTAATAACAATAATCAATCAGCGATCAGAAGGAAATGGAGTGTGGGTGGTGTGTGTGTACACTCAGACAGTGAGTGCACGCACGCAGGAGCTAGTAGCCTATGGACACAGTGACTGAGTGTCCTAGACTCCTAGTACAGTAAGAGTAAGTAAGTAGTAACAGTAAGTAGAACTAACTAATAACAATAATCAATCAGCGATCAGAAGGAAATGGAGTGTGGGTGGTGTGTGTACACTCAGACAGTGAGTGCACGCACGCAGGAGCTAGTAGCCTATGGACACAGTGACTGGGTGTCCTAGACTCCTAGTACAGTAAGAGTAAGTAAGTAGTAACAGTAAGTAGTAGAACTAACTAATAACAATAATCAATCAGCGATCAGAAGGAAATGGAGTGTGGGTGGTGTGTGTACACTCAGACAGTGAGTGCACGCACGCAGGAGCTAGTAGCCTATGGACACAGTGACTGAGTGTCCTAGACTCCTAGTACAGTAAGTAGTAACAGTAAGTAGTAGAACTAACTAATAACAATAATCAATCAGCGATCAGAAGGAAATGGAGTGTGGGTGGTGTGTGTACACTCAGACAGTGAGTGCACGCACGCAGGAGCTAGTAGCCTATGGACACAGTGACTGAGTGTCCTAGACTCCTAGTACAGTAAGTAGTAACAGTAAGTAGTAGAACTAACTAATAACAATAATCAATCAGCGATCAGAAGGAAATGGAGTGTGGGTGGTGTGTGTACACTCAGACAGTGAGTGCACGCACGCAGGAGCTAGTAGCCTATGGACACAGTGACTGAGTGTCCTAGACTCCTAGTACAGTAAGAGTAAGTAAGTAGTAACAGTAAGTAGAACTAACTAATAACAATAATCAATCAGCGATCAGAAGGAAATGGAGTGTGGGTGGTGTGTGTACACTCAGACAGTGAGTGCACGCACGCAGGAGCTAGTAGCCTATGGACACAGTGACTGGGTGTCCTAGACTCCTAGTACAGTAAGAGTAAGTAAGTAGTAACAGTAAGTAGTAGAACTAACTAATAACAATAATCAATCAGCGATCAGAAGGAAATGGAGTGTGGGTGGTGTGTGTACACTCAGACAGTGAGTGCACGCACGCAGGAGCTAGTAGCCTATGGACACAGTGACTGAGTGTCCTAGACTCCTAGTACAGTAAGTAGTAACAGTAAGTAGTAGAACTAACTAATAACAATAATCAATCAGCGATCAGAAGGAAATGGAGTGTGGGTGGTGTGTGTACACTCAGACAGTGAGTGCACGCACGCAGGAGCTAGTAGCCTATGGACACAGTGACTGAGTGTCCTAGACTCCTAGTACAGTAAGAGTAAGTAAGTAGTAACAGTAAGTAGAACTAACTAATAACAATAATCAATCAGCGATCAGAAGGAAATGGAGTGTGGGTGGTGTGTGTACACTCAGACAGTGAGTGCACGCACGCAGGAGCTAGTAGCCTATGGACACAGTGACTGGGTGTCCTAGACTCCTAGTACAGTAAGAGTAAGTAAGTAGTAACAGTAAGTAGTAGAACTAACTAATAACAATAATCAATCAGCGATCAGAAGGAAATGGAGTGTGGGTGGTGTGTGTACACTCAGACAGTGAGTGCACGCACGCAGGAGCTAGTAGCCTATGGACACAGTGACTGAGTGTCCTAGACTCCTAGTACAGTAAGTAGTAACAGTAAGTAGTAGAACTAACTAATAACAATAATCAATCAGCGATCAGAAGGAAATGGAGTGTGGGTGGTGTGTGTACACTCAGACAGTGAGTGCACGCACGCAGGAGCTAGTAGCCTATGGACACAGTGACTGAGTGTCCTAGACTCCTAGTACAGTAAGAGTAAGTAAGTAGTAACAGTAAGTAGAACTAACTAATAACAATAATCAATCAGCGATCAGAAGGAAATGGAGTGTGGGTGGTGTGTGTACACTCAGACAGTGAGTGCACGCACGCAGGAGCTAGTAGCCTATGGACACAGTGACTGGGTGTCCTAGACTCCTAGTACAGTAAGAGTAAGTAAGTAGTAACAGTAAGTAGTAGAACTAACTAATAACAATAATCAATCAGCGATCAGAAGGAAATGGAGTGTGGGTGGTGTGTGTACACTCAGACAGTGAGTGCACGCACGCAGGAGCTAGTAGCCTATGGACACAGTGACTGAGTGTCCTAGACTCCTAGTACAGTAAGTAGTAACAGTAAGTAGTAGAACTAACTAATAACAATAATCAATCAGCGATCAGAAGGAAATGGAGTGTGGGTGGTGTGTGTACACTCAGACAGTGAGTGCACGCACGCAGGAGCTAGTAGCCTATGGACACAGTGACTGAGTGTCCTAGACTCCTAGTACAGTAAGTAGTAACAGTAAGTAGTAGAACTAACTAATAACAATAATCAATCAGCGATCAGAAGGAAATGGAGTGTGGGTGGTGTGTGTACACTCAGACAGTGAGTGCACGCACGCAGGAGCTAGTAGCCTATGGACACAGTGACTGAGTGTCCTAGACTCCTAGTACAGTAAGAGTAAGTAAGTAGTAACAGTAAGTAGAACTAACTAATAACAATAATCAATCAGCGATCAGAAGGAAATGGAGTGTGGGTGGTGTGTGTACACTCAGACAGTGAGTGCACGCACGCAGGAGCTAGTAGCCTATGGACACAGTGACTGGGTGTCCTAGACTCCTAGTACAGTAAGAGTAAGTAAGTAGTAACAGTAAGTAGTAGAACTAACTAATAACAATAATCAATCAGCGATCAGAAGGAAATGGAGTGTGGGTGGTGTGTGTACACTCAGACAGTGAGTGCACGCACGCAGGAGCTAGTAGCCTATGGACACAGTGACTGAGTGTCCTAGACTCCTAGTACAGTAAGTAGTAACAGTAAGTAGTAGAACTAACTAATAACAATAATCAATCAGCGATCAGAAGGAAATGGAGTGTGGGTGGTGTGTGTACACTCAGACAGTGAGTGCACGCACGCAGGAGCTAGTAGCCTATGGACACAGTGACTGAGTGTCCTAGACTCCTAGTACAGTAAGAGTAAGTAAGTAGTAACAGTAAGTAGAACTAACTAATAACAATAATCAATCAGCGATCAGAAGGAAATGGAGTGTGGGTGGTGTGTGTACACTCAGACAGTGAGTGCACGCACGCAGGAGCTAGTAGCCTATGGACACAGTGACTGGGTGTCCTAGACTCCTAGTACAGTAAGAGTAAGTAAGTAGTAACAGTAAGTAGTAGAACTAACTAATAACAATAATCAATCAGCGATCAGAAGGAAATGGAGTGTGGGTGGTGTGTGTACACTCAGACAGTGAGTGCACGCACGCAGGAGCTAGTAGCCTATGGACACAGTGACTGAGTGTCCTAGACTCCTAGTACAGTAAGTAGTAACAGTAAGTAGTAGAACTAACTAATAACAATAATCAATCAGCGATCAGAAGGAAATGGAGTGTGGGTGGTGTGTGTACACTCAGACAGTGAGTGCACGCACGCAGGAGCTAGTAGCCTATGGACACAGTGACTGAGTGTCCTAGACTCCTAGTACAGTAAGAGTAAGTAAGTAGTAACAGTAAGTAGAACTAACTAATAACAATAATCAATCAGCGATCAGAAGGAAATGGAGTGTGGGTGGTGTGTGTACACTCAGACAGTGAGTGCACGCACGCAGGAGCTAGTAGCCTATGGACACAGTGACTGGGTGTCCTAGACTCCTAGTACAGTAAGAGTAAGTAAGTAGTAACAGTAAGTAGTAGAACTAACTAATAACAATAATCAATCAGCGATCAGAAGGAAATGGAGTGTGGGTGGTGTGTGTACACTCAGACAGTGAGTGCACGCACGCAGGAGCTAGTAGCCTATGGACACAGTGACTGAGTGTCCTAGACTCCTAGTACAGTAAGTAGTAACAGTAAGTAGTAGAACTAACTAATAACAATAATCAATCAGCGATCAGAAGGAAATGGAGTGTGGGTGGTGTGTGTACACTCAGACAGTGAGTGCACGCACGCAGGAGCTAGTAGCCTATGGACACAGTGACTGAGTGTCCTAGACTCCTAGTACAGTAAGAGTAAGTAAGTAGTAACAGTAAGTAGAACTAACTAATAACAATAATCAATCAGCGATCAGAAGGAAATGGAGTGTGGGTGTGTGTACACTCAGACAGTGAGTGCACGCACGCAGGAGCTAGTAGCCTATGAACACAGTGACTGAGTGTCCTAGACTCCTAGTACAGTAAGAGTAAGTAGTAACAGTAAGTAGAACTAACTAATTACAATAATCAATCAGCGATCAGAAGGAAATAGAGTGTGTGTTGTGTGTGTACACTCAGACAGTGAGTGCGCACACGCAGGAGCTAGTAGCCTATATGAACAGTGACAGTGAGTGTCCCTACGGGTACAGTAAGAGTAAGTAGTAAGTAAGTACAACTAACAATAATCAATCAGTAATCAGAAGGAAATAGAGTGTGTGTACACACAGACAGTGAGTGAGTGCACACACGCAGGAGCTAGCTAGTAGCCTATAAACAGTGACAGTCAGTGAGTGTCCTACTCCTAGTACAGTATAACTACAATACTATTAGTAAAGGACAGCAGAAATACTGGTATAGATGATGAGAGAAATAAACAGAGGACAGCTGCCTACAGAGGCAAGGCCCCCCTGAGGCCTAAACCTGTAAGCTTGCAGCAGCTGCCTGTCTCTAATGTAACACACAAGCTACTAACTAAAATACAATGTCTATCTAAATAACAACAATACAGGTGTATATGGCAGGTGTAGGTGAGCAAAAACGCTAGGTAAATGAACACAATAGAGCACTTGCTAAGCCAAAGCACAAAGGAGCAGATCTCTCTCTGTACAAGTCTCAGGCAAGCATGGAAAACCCGAACATGGCGGCCGCTATTTATAGGGTAGGGGCTGGCCAGGGTCCCCCTCTGTGATTGGCTGCCGTCAGAGGGCCTGGGAGCCCTCTGATTGGCTCTAAGCACATCAATCTGGGCTATGACGCTATTCGAGCTCGGTACCGAGCTCGAATAGCGCCGGTTTGCTCGAATAGCTCGAATAGTGAATGGGCTATTCGAGTGTTCTCGAATAGCCCATTCGAATAGCTACAGCTATTCGGAGCTCGAATACCGAGCTCGAATAGCTGAAAAAGAGCTCGAATATTCGAGCTACTCGAATATTCGAGCTCTGCTGAGCACCACTATGTAGCGGAAAGAATTGACAGATTACTGGGTGGGGCTGGGGAAGACCCGGCTGTCATGGTACACATTGGCACCAATGACAAAGTTAGTGGGAGATGGAAGGTCCTCAAAAATGATTTTCAGGTACTTGGAGATAAACTTAAAGCAAGGACCTCCAAGGTGGTGTTTTCTGAAATACTGCCAGTGCCACGTGCTACATCTGAGAGACAGAGGGAGCTTAGGGAGTTAAATAAGTGGCTGAGAAATTGGTGTAGGAAGGAAGGGTTTGGGTTCCTGGAGAACTGGGCAGACTTTGCAGTCGGCTACAGGTTCTACAGCAGGGATGGGCTGCACCTTAATGGGGAGGGTGCAGCTGCATTGGGGGAGAAGATGGCTAAACGGTTGGAGGAGATTTTAAACTAGGATCTGGGGGGAGGCGAGAGGATAAAGTCTCAATACGTAGACAAGATGAGGTAAAAAGACAGTGGGAACCTATCATTATGGAGGGTGGAGAGGGGGGTGGGGACAGTGTAAAGATTAAGGAGGTTGGTAAAAATTCAAGTAGCCCATTTCATGTAAACAAAATTGGTAAATGTGGTTGTAAAAATATAAAGTGCATGGTAACCAATGCTCGGAGCCTTGCAAATAAAATAGACGAACTAGAGTTCATTCTGAATGACAAAGGCTATGACATTGTGGGAATAACCGAGACATGGATGGATGAAAGCCATGACTGGATAGCTAATTTAAAAGGATACAATGTGTTTAGGAGGGATAGAACAGGGAAAAAAGGTGGAGGAGTTTGTCTCTTTGTTAAGAAATCTCTTACAGCTGTCCTCAACGATGAGATGGAGGAAGATTGCGAAGATGTGGAGTCCGTTTGGGTAAATATTCATGGTGGAAATAAAAGTTGCCAATTGCTTATTGGGGTATGCTACAGGCCACCTCTTATTAATGAAGCTGCAGAACTGTGATTACTACAGCAGATTGAAAAAGCTGCAAGTAAAAATGAGGTCATAATTATGGGTGACTTCAACTTTCCAGACATTGACTGGAGTATTGAGGCTACCCATTCTGGTAAAAGCAGCAGATTTCTGGCAGCACTACAGGACAATTACTTGACTCAAATGGTAACTGAACCAACTGGGGGGAATGCGTTACTGGATCTGATCATTTCTAATAGACCAGATAATGTATCAAATGTGCAGGTTCAAGAACATTTGGGAAATAGTGATCACAACATGATAACGTTTAATCTGGTGACTGATAGGCCACGGGGCATCGGGACCACTAAAACTATGAATTTTAGAAAAGCAAAGTTCAATCAAATTAGGCAGGCACTAAGTTTGGTGAACTGGGATAATGTACTACAAGGGGAAGACACTGAAGGTAAATGGCAAGCTTTTAAACTTATACTCAATCAATATTGTAGTATGTATATCCCATATGGAAACAAAATGTCTAGGAATAAAAAAAGGCCTCTATGGATGAA
Source organism: Hyperolius riggenbachi (assembly GCF_040937935.1). Lineage (NCBI taxonomy): Eukaryota > Metazoa > Chordata > Amphibia > Anura > Hyperoliidae > Hyperolius > Hyperolius riggenbachi. Next base: position 96,235,309 of record NC_090646.1, read on the forward strand.
TAGAAAGGTTAAAGATAAAATGAAGAGGAAAAAGAATGCCTATAAGGTCTTAAAACAGGAGGGGACCGAGGCTGCACTAAGCAATTATAAGGAGTGCAATAAAAATTGTAAAAAAGAAATTAGGCAGGCAAAGATTGAAGCTGAAAAACAAATCGCTAAGGATATCAAATCTAACCCAAAAAAGTTTTACAAGTACATTAACTCTAAAAAAAGAAAGGTTGACTGTATAGGACTCCTAAAGGATGAGGGTGGGAACTCAATGGTGGATGACCAAGGTAAGCAGGGCCGGTTTAAGCAACAATGGGGCCCCATGGCAAAATAAACCTGGGGGGCCCCCCCAACATATACCCTGGAACAAAAATCTGCATTGGGGGACCTTTTTTGCAGCTGGTATAACAGGGTGTGAAGTCCCAATCGGTCGGAGCTCCACATTCTGGCTATCCCAGCCTGCATGGGGGACAAGGGGTTAAAAATTTTCAGGAGGGAGGACCCCCACATAATTTAAAAAAAAAAAATTCCCACACTCTAAAAAAATTGGGAAAATTGGAAAAAATGCCAGGGATCTTCATACAGCCATATTGTGGCTGTATAGCGATCCCTGGCCAAAGCGCTGGGGCTGCGTATAGACCCCCTGGAAACCCCGTCAGGAAATTTATTGCGCTTTCGTTTGATGCATGTAAAATTACACTACCGTTAGGTTTGCTACTAAAAGTGACATTTACCGCATTTAAAAGTATACTTTTTTCCTTTGAAACTTTAAAATCAATTTTCTCAAAAACTATAAGGTCTTTTTGAAAAATTGTTTTTTCCTCTTATTCCTAATGATCTCCTTAACATATCCTGCAAATTTAGGGTTTCTAGCATTTAAGGTGGATTTGCTATTAACCATTAAAGTCGGCAGGTTTTTAAATGTGTATTTTTATTTTTCCTTTGAAACTTTAAAATCGATTT